>NC_063211.1:17438006-17505506 GCF_017589495.1 Alosa alosa | reverse complement strand
ACCCTTTCTGCTGAGTTGAAGTGTCTCCGAGGCATCTCCACTGATGGTTGCCATACTTTAAAAAGTTATGTTAAGTTCAAGAGCTCTTTATCACTGAATTCATTACGCCGCCGTGCTCCCAGGCCTGCAGCTCTCACAATGTGTTCCACTAGGAAGACGAATGGAAATGTATCGTTACTATGGCTTATTATATCACCGAGCCAGAATACACCAAGTTCAAGCCTTTGGCAATTATGGCTCCGTGAACGAGAAAGAGAGTCTGCTTTGTGTAATGATTAAAACACAATATACACTATGCTACATGTTTTATGCAGAATGTGTAGATGTATAGTGTTGCTTGTGTGTGCATCATGAAAAAAAGTATGCCATGGTAAAGCTCACTTTGATTGTACTTAGTCTGATGGATGAGCTATAATGTGATTGTAAATCTGTGCACAAAACAAGGCAATCCTAAATCATGTCATTCTATAGGTTGTGCACACAACATGTGTTGTGTTCTTTACCTCAACCACAGTGTATGTCATCTGTAAAGTGTGCAGCCATTTTTAACCACTCCTTCACCCAGAGGCAGACTGCGGTTAGCGGGTCTGAGCCAGATCGGAACCAGATCCACTCCGGATCCAAGCCCTTCTGTGACAAAGAGGCGCTGGGGAGGTACAGCTGCGCTCACGAGAGAACTCACACTTCTGAGGTCTTCGGATGTGAAGATAAGAGAAACACAAAAAGAGAGAGAAAAAAAGAACAAGATTTTAAGATGGGGCGATGGAGGGAGGGAGGGAGGGAGGGGAACAGAGGCGACATATGTAAACTTAATCGTCTGTAATGGAACATTTAGTCAGACAGAGAACCTTAGGTTAAATTAATGCTGGCCATGAGGAGGCTTCTTCCACTGCATGCTGGCTTCATTAACGAGCACATCTGGACGCTTTTGTTCCACAATAGACGCACTGTGTAGAAACTCACTCCTGTACGCTCTCCTATGACAAGCTCCTCTAAGGAATCTGTGACACCCTCCCCACCACCCCACTGCTCCAACTGTGGCTTCTCAACCCTAGTTTGTGTTTATCGTCTACTTTTGTTTTCACATGCTCTGGCTGTAGCTGTGATGTAACCACAGTGGCAATGGATGTAACGGATGATATGAGTGTAATAGTAGTGTAATCATGGACAGGAATTAGGGTGAAACAAAAACAAGCAAACCTACAAGAGATGCCTTCGGAGAATGTGGTGTAACTGATCTGGGCGTTTTGGGAGACCAGCCAAAGCAGGAGCGTTCGGTTTTATTTGTATTTATTGAGTTCTAGTAACGCCATTGTGTGTGTGTGTGTGTGTGTGTGTGTGTGTGTGTTTAGTATTATGCCTCTCTCCCTCAGAAAAGCAGTACAGCTTGAGGGACCTCGGAGAGGCCCTGAATAGGCTTTGTTGGAAGTGTATCTGCATAATATAAAGCCCCGACTGTATCACTGAACTACAGCATGACTACTGCAGACTTAGTGTAAAGGGAGATGCCTGGGAGCGTTGGCTGATCGCCATCCACGTTAAACTAGATCTCGGGCTAGAAACGTCTCTTTCTCGCTCTCTCAACTCCACTTCGTTCGAGGAACTCTTTTGGGCCTGATTTGGCTTAGCACTTGGCTTAACCCTTAAAGGTTTCAACATTCTAACATAAGATTCCGTTCCGCAACAATTGAAGGTTCTAAAATTTTATGTTGAATTCAACATAAAATGAACCCAGAACCTTCAATTTCCAACATTCCCATCACACCGGTGTGACGGTACACCTTTAAGGGTTAAACTAGGAATTCTCCATTCTCCTTCCAACAGACACAGCACCCCCACCAGCCAATTCCCTTCCAACCTCACCCAACCCTCCCTCCTAACCCCCTATTTCCCCACCTCTCACCACCCCCTCCACTTCCACCCCAGGAAACATCAGGTCACTGGTGCCTCTGTGTCTATAAAATACTGTACATTAAATGACTTCCCATGACCTATAATCTCAACAGTTTCAGTGAAAAAAAATCAACATTTCACTAAGTGTAAGGGTTTTGTTTGAGTATGGCGAGGCTGCATTCCCTGAGAAGCATTTGGAAATCCATGAGAAAAGAAGAGAAAAGGCTGAGTACGGGCATATGGCATGTTTATCAATATTTAAAACACGTCATTCCTCGGCAAAGTCAGAGGAATCTAAACGCACTTCGCGTACACAGCATTTTCGACGACTTATAGCTGCAGCCCCGCTTTGGTGCAAACAGTACCGAAAGTGCTTTTTTTCAGCCCCCCCCCCCCAAAAAAAAAAAAAAAAAACCTTCCTGCACATATCACGTCAAACAAAACACCACAAAAGGTATTTTTTGTCAAACAAACAGAGGAAGTGTTTATGAAATTTGGCTACGGTCTGACCGGAGTCCTGAGGAGTTGTGTATGCATTAAGGAGGCAGAGTATTCTGGAGCCCATGCTTTGTGATGCAGCTGTTTCTCCCTGGGTTGGCTCTTTAGAAAGCCTGCTTGGCCCTACAGACCCCCATATTTAGGTCATTGTGTTTGTGTAAGGGATCAAGGGGACTATCTTTCAAGACGAAAAGGGAGAAGCTAAGCACAGTCCGCCAATAAATATGCCAAGCTGCTTTTTTTTTGGGAGGGGTTGTGGGGGGGAGAAAGGAGAGAATTAAAAAGAGCTATAAAATAGCCTAAAATGTAAGTGATATTTAGACTCCTCTGTGTTGGTGAAAATGAGCCTGCTTTCACCAAATAAGGCAAAGAGTATCCCCTATTGTACTCGCCGCATGTGTGAAAATCCTAAGAGCTAATTTGCTCCTTTTTACAAGTTTCTGTGTGGCTAATTTGATTCATACATCGGAAACACCCTGGCACTCATTACTATTGGCCTGGGTGCATTATGTAAGTCCAAGGGACTTGTTTAAGAACTCTATATGTACAGTATGGGCTTCATGCAAGCACCATAACTAACTTCAATTGCAATGTTCTCTGTTCAAGTTTCAATCAGTACTTTAAAAAAAATGACTATATATATTAAGGCTGGATTTGCTATATGGGTATGTTGAGTACTCATATAGCAAATCCAGACTTAAAGCAGGAGAAACAGCCAGATACTGTATACATGTACTGTAGATACTGTATGGGTATGTACTGTTACTGTACTGTATGTAAACAGGGGCGTAGCACAAGATCCTGGGCTCCTGCATAGGCAGTCCTGATGGGCCCCCATGTTCCTCAACATGTTCCTCCTTTTATTAAAATAAAATAAAATATATTCCAGACTTTTCTAGGGCCCCCTCTCCCCTTGGGCCCCTATAATCAGTAGTGGTTTTACCCCCAGTCCAACGCCTCTGTATGTAAATGTAATACATACAGCATGCATACGCACAGCCGCACTAATATATTTGTGTACACCTGATAGAGACTAACAGAATGATCTCAGAATGTTCATGAGCAAACACAGCACTCTCTAGCTACAGCTCAAAGAAAACAACATGTTCTTGAGTTCTGTTTTCAATACCATCAGTGCCCCTTTAATTCCATAGTCCATACAGTCCATGTACATTTAAAATACTGGAGTTTGACAGCAATGGTTTACGTAAGAGCCTTCTGAACGGGCACACTCAACCAAACAAACAAAAACAAAGTACAATACATGCTGTAGCAACTTCACTTCACCCTTGAACAGAGTGAGACAAAGCACTCCACCTCAATTATAGCACTTAAGGATGATATAGAAAAAGAAAAAGCTTCATGGGAAATTACAGTCTAATCTTGGTAACATGAATTTTATCCCGTCAAAGAAAAAAGAGGGTGAGGAAAAGTTCCTCTAAGTACACTATCTCAACAATGCCCCGCAATCACCTTGAGGCCATATTTAAATTTCCATTCAAATAAAAAAAAAAAAGAGGGGGGGGGGGAAAGGGAGGAAAAAAGCCAAACCTTCTTTTTTCACGGTTACCGCAATCAAATGAAACCTAGCCCGCTGCTAATTAAGAGTGTGAACGTCTGGACTCTGATTAACATATTTGTGAGACAGGCAGGCAGACGAGGATTCTCGGGCAGGCAGAGCTGCACCTCTCACAGCTTGAGCGGTGTCCCTCAGACCCCTGCTTAAAAGAGACTCCGTCAGGCTCAGGCACAGGTCCTCGCGCCTCTCAAAGAGGGGGGGGGGGGAGACGGTGTAATTGGCTGACCGTCTTGTTATCCTTTTGTTGGTTGCAATTCCCTTGATTAGCATTTTGGAATATTTTAAATTATAATCCGGGGAATTACGTTTTTACTTTTCCAATTAGCAAATACATTAAAGGAAGGGACAGAGGCTCAAGGTTTTTTTTTTTTATATGTCAGAGAGGCAGGGCCACAAATTGGTGCACTGTGTTTAAATTGCAAAATGTACTGGTGTTTGGTATGTGTGTGTATCTATGTGTGTGTGTGTGTGTGTACCTTATCAATACTGCACATTGGCAGTTCTGTGAAACAGGAATGGTGGGTTCTGCAGTTTATTATTAGCTCTTACCCATTTATGCTTTTGCTTCCGTCCATCGAATCAATTTCTTATTTCATGCCACAAACACAAATAATCCACTGCTTCGACAATTAAGTTCCCTCTGTATTTTTTCAAATATGTATTTAATTTGATATCAAATATTTATATGTCTCATTGTGGACCTCACAAAGTAGCTATTGTGATTTGCTGCCAAGATTATCAAGGGTGATTTAACTGTTAGCATTATAAGTTTTCCTGTTTATTTTCATAAGCTGTGGTCTGAATTCTGTCATTTTAAAGTAAACGCCTCTCCTAAAGCCTTTTCTGTCAGTTATTCTTTTTTTCAGGAATGTAAGCATTGTTGAAAATGTAGACTGCTGCTCCCCTTCTCTGGCCAAGTCTATGTGCATGACCATGTGTGTGAATGTGTGTGTGTGTGTGTGTGTGTGTGTGTGTGTGTGTCCACATACACGTAGAATGAGGCAGTGGTCCATGTCCTTCAAAACCTTCTCTCCTAATTGGAAATATACACTGGCTCGACTCAGCCAGTGTTAGGTCGTAATCGAGGAGAGTTTCTGGAACTAAGTGGACTTTATTGAAGAAAATCTGATTCATGGGCAACCTAAATTGTGCTCATTTATAATGATCATTTAAGAGAGTCTACAGAAGCATTCAGCTTTAAATCTGTGAATCACTGGACAAGCCTGGGGATATAAAGCCTTTAAATTACCTAAATAATAATAATCAAAATCTGCTAGTGAGAGGCCTGAAAGGAACCTCTCTGCTCCTCTGTCTTTCCATCAAATCACCATTAGGTGGCGCTCATCATGTCATTGCTCATTATATAAGCATCAATTCAATTTATAGTATTCCCCCAACATTTTTTAGCAGACTATAATAACTACAGTACACAGGATTAAATTAAATTCACTTCAATCCAAATGTATTGTCATGTTAGATTGTTAAATAGTATTATCCCCTCAACGACACACACACACACACACACACACACACACACACACACACACACACATACACACATATACAGTATACACACATGGGTGAGGTCAAGATTCTTAAGTGTCAACTCACATGGTCAGCTGATTTTCGCTGCTCCCTGGAGAATAGAACATGGATAAACGGAAGCCTTTGGCCACCCAGCACCTAAAGCAATGTGCTGGGGGTGGTGGTGGTGGTGGGGGGATTTACTGTGTGCAACTCATTTCAGAAACTATCAGCCTTTTATTCCAATGCTCTGAACACTCAGCTGCTCCAACACCCCCCACCCCACCCCCCCCTCTCCATTTCCCCACCCGCACCCTTCTACGTCCTTTTCACAGTCCCCTGAATTGTTGAGCCTTTCTCCCCTAAGAATGCATTTGTTCCAAGTGTCATATTAATGTAGAAAAGTTTAAGATGTCACAAGTAATCTGACAGCAAGGTTTTAGTTAAAGCAAACGTGTCATACTTTAGTTCTATTAGCAGGTCGCCATAGCGCTATTAGTGACATCCAAGTCACTGACGTGTCACCTTAATTTAAAGTTAAGCACTGTGACAGTTTAATATGGTAGGAGATGAAGGCCCACTGTTTGGTCGACATGTCAACCCCTTTCCTCAAATGGGCAATAAATACAGCTTATTGTTTTACTCACCCAATGGCCATGTGAGCCTTTCCGGCTCCTCATGCCGCATTATTTCAAAGCCAGCTCTTTGAAGAGATTGAATGGCGACCCTGAACTTGCTTACCTAGTAGCTGGCAATGTACCTCTAACATCTGCTGAAGGTCTGTTAAAGCTGGAATGCTTGTTCTGTGCCATTGGGTTGGGTGGGTTGGGGTTAGGGGGGCTTAGTGTCTCTTTACTGTAGGTCTGAATATCCCTGACTAACAGTAGCTCAAAAAGACATTTTTGTGACACAGGGAAGAAAAGAAAAGAAACTGCCTTAGTGGAATGTCATTTACAAGTCTTGGCAAAATGTAAAATTAATTTGCTCACATTAATGTTTTATTTATGGCATTCCAGTTTCATCTATCAAAACACAAGTCTGCCACCACTGTCATCTGGGGCCATGGAATTTTTTTTTTTTTACTTTTTTTGCTGTGGAAACAGAGCATGTGGCTATTCCCCAGGTGTTGCCGCTCCTTGGCGGGGAGTTTAGTGAGAGGGTGGAGCGCATCTCCGTCTCTATCAATGTCATCTTCTGCAAGGCAGACTTATCCCTGGGGTCTCTCCTGGACGTGCCCATCAGACCATATATACAAATGGCGTCAATAATTTCTCTCTCTCTCTCTCTCTCTCTCTCTCTCTCAAATACACACACACACACACATACACACACACATTTTCTCAAACACACTCTCTCCCTCTTTTATCTTTGACATTGGCAGGGATCCAACCTTGCCTGATGTAAATGGCTCATTGTAAAAATCTTTGACATGTCATTAAGGGGGGATAGGAAGAAAGTGACACAGGTTGTTCGCTCAACAGAGCCTGCCTTCACAAAACGCAGCCAAAGCCCCCTTCCCCTCGGCTAGCTACAGGTGGGCAATTTTGGCTGCCGTAAAAGAGGACCAGGGGATCCCTCCGTCAAGATAAGCAGGTCCATTAGACCGGAGCTTGGTGTGATGTGGTCCGTTTGTTTTTATTCTTCTTTTCCTCCTTCTTCTTCTTCTTTTTCTTTCTTCCTTCTCTTTTCACGCAAGCACGGAATGAGGTGCCGCGAAGCTTGAAAGGGTGTCTGACATCTGAAGTGCGCTGATAGCTCCCCGCAATGCTGGAGAAATTAACTTGGGCTTCCCCACATCAGGCCTCAGGAGCTTAATTACATCAAAGAGCAAGGAATCTTGTTAAATTCAATCCAAACAAAAAAAAATGATCAGTGCTTTTCAAGGCTTTGTTTGACATTGAGAAGACATGAATGAGGACAGCGAAAGAGAGAGAGAGAGAAACAGAAAGAGAGAGAGGAGGGAGGGAAAGAGAGATGAGGAGGGAGGGAGGGAGGGATAATATAATGCACATACACACACACACACACACACACACACATATAAACAGCATTCAGGGACGCTGCACACACACACCAAAAAGCAAAAAGCAAGAAAAAAAAAAAGAACTAGTCAAGGATGGCCTGTCAAAATTTTTTTGGTTATACATGATGCTATTATCAGGACACATCAAAATGAAACGCGGTGACCTATCTGACACGGGGACGCTGCAAGTGTCTGGAGAAGACAAGAGAAGGCAGGGAACAGTGGCTACAAAGGTAGCTTCGCATGGACTCCCCCTGGCCATTCTATTGACAAAGATGACAACGGTCCCACGATGCACCATTATCCTTGACCGTCGAGCACACATCAAATAGGCAGGGAGCCGTCCCTGTCAAAGCCAAGAAAAGGCTGGCTCCCTCAACCACACACAGAACACACTGCCAGCTTGTTACATTCGGTTCCACCTAGGTTTGTCAAAACACGGGGTTATTCAGTGAGTACACAAGCCTTGAGGGAGCTTTGTTGAAAAAAGAAAGAAAGAAAGAAAGAAAAAAAAGAAAGAAAGAGGGAGAGAGTGAAAAGGCAAGAAAGAAAAAGGGTAAAGAAACAGACGTGCTCTTGAATCCTAAGACTCCCGTCGCCTCTTTCTCCCTCTCCCCTCTCTGTCTTCAAGGAGACAATGTTCTGCATATGTTTACGCAAACCTTTACTTTTTTCACAGACAGAAAAAGCTGAACTCTTTGAAGGGAGATAAAACAAACCTTCTCCTACGATGTACAAGCCTTGTCTTTATGATGTTAAAATAACTGATAAACAAGGGCTTCTCTCTTTGACTTTGGTCTCTCTTTCTCTCTCTCTCTCTATCGAAGAGGACTTGTCACAAACTCTGGGTTAGTAATTCTCTAATAACACAGTCAGCCCCTTGAGAGTGCACTCCTAGTGTAAAAGCCACATTCACATTTTTTTCTTCTGGCTTTAATAAGGCAGATTGTATCAAATTAAAAGACCCTGGCTCCAGGCATCTGTTGTATGGCTGTAACCAATTGCCTTACAAAATATTTACACTGGGTTGGAAAAGCAAGTAATTGAATGCCTTTTGAAAAATGAGGAGCATGTTGTATACAAAGCTCTAACTTTGAAAGGCTTCTGTAAACTTATTGCATTCTGGGAACATGTGGGCCACTAAAGGGAGGGGGAGAAGCAAGAGTGTGTGTGTGAGTGTGAGTGTGTGTGTGTGTGTGTGTGTGAGTGTGAGTGTGTGTGTGTGTGTGTGTGTGTGTGTGTGTGTGTGTGTGTGTGTGTGTGTGTGTGTGTGTGCGTGTGTGTATGTATGTTCAAACTTCAAGGCATCAGAGTTATACTGATGCAAGCAGACACTGTGAGTTTTAGTCCGACTTAATTGTAAACAGTTTGAACAGTTTGAAGTGAACACAATAATCAAATTCAAACACTCTGACCCTGACATGTATCGACTAGTGTGACTCCAAAACAATCATCATTCGCATTTCTCGTGGGCGCATTTTTTCGGTGTCATTCCTACTGAGGTTTGCTCCGTATAATCAGCGTGCGAGGAAACAAAAACAGACACATCTAGTGCCTACAGTAACTATGCAGAGCCGCTGCCTAGTTTCATGGCCCCTGTGCCAGCCTTTAAAAAAAAAAAAAAAATGAACTAAACACCCTGACCTCACGACTTCGCTATTTATTCAGCCAAAATGAACAAAGTACCACAAGTACCGGCCTACGGTGTTTGATCAGACTTCACAGGATGACAAAAGCAAGTGATATTACTTAGAATAATACAAAATTACAATTAGCTAAAAGTCACTATTACACTATAGAAAGTAATTATTCTTCTAGCTCTCCTTTTCTCTATCTCTCGCTCTCTCTCTCTCTCTCATGTGAGAGGCGAAGTGGCCCGGCAGACCTGGGGAGCCTCACAGGGCGTAAGCCCTCATGAGCTCATGCCTTAAAGGCTCTTTTCCAGCCCTGTCCATGCCAGATGAGACAAATATTTCCCTGACGGTCCAAAAAGGTGCAGTGAGAACCACACGGGCCTCACCCCACAACTATTCACCTTTTTTTAATATCTTTTTTTAATTCCTTCCTCCCACATTATATTGAAGTCATAATCATCCACGTGTCCTTAATATGATATCACACTCTCTTACCACAATGTCTTTCGAGTTAGATTACATTTTCTAGTTTGTTGAATTTTCCAATCAATCAATCTCATATAAACCATTCACACATGTTTGTGTCTTTCTTGTTAAACTACATAGCAGTTCCATAGAAAAGAATAAGGCCTCCACTCTCAATCCGATATATATTACTCTGCACCCTGTATTCTGTTAGAGAGCGAGCTCCTCGAGTTCCTTTTGGATTAAAGTGAATTTGTACATCAAAGGTAATAAGATATGCATATTTCGGTAGCCTTTCTCCAACGCTAAACGTCACATTTACTTAATTTAAGCCTTTGGTGAATCTGTTAAGATTATCTCGCCAGTCTATTGCATAATTTGAATACAGCTGAATATAGATGAATGGCCTGGGATGCTGTGCACCAGACGGCAGGTACTGTAACTCCATTACTATTCAGCCCAAAGGCACACACACACACACACACACACACACACACACACACACACACACACACCTCCTACACACCCCTGTGCACACTGACTCAGTTTGGACCCTCATTTTAATTTATGTCATTGTGTCGTGGGTCTTAACTCTTTTAATAGAAGATTATCCACCCCTGTAAGGTAAAATCAATCATGGTGTTACTTCAAAAAGGAGGGAGAGGAGAGGAACACAGCAATGGATTACTACTCCCTACAAACATCCTCATCTTCAATGCGTTCAGGAATATTCAATTTGCTAAACGGGGCACGATAAATAATAATCATCAACAACAATGGCAGTGTCCTGAACGAACTCCATTTTGTGGCAAATGTAACGAAATCCAAATCAGGATTAGGCCAACTGGTGACATATGGTTCAGTTACAGTAGTGTCATTTAACACACACACTCACACACACATTCTGTGATTTAATGTGGAGGAGATGACGTACAGAACGATGTATGCATGGACAAGTGTGTGAGGAGTTGTGCTTTTTGTGTGTGTGTGTGTGTGTGTGTGTGTGTGTGTGTGTCATTGAGAAAGAGAGACAGCGAGCATTGACGTGACGGCCCAACAGGAAATGGCCGTGATTTAGAGAGTCGGGGACATGGAAGGGGCCGGATAGCATCATCATCAGCGAAGGCGGAGGCGGACGGCAGCGGCAGTACCTCACCCCCGTCTGGATCCCGCCACGCGACAGATGAGAGTTGGGCCCCCCTGGGAAATGACAGCATGGTAGCTCCCCGGTGCCGGATCATTAAGAAGCATATGCCATGACCAAAGGGAGTCCAGGGGAGCCGCACAGCAAGCCAGAGTTGTCACAAGTAAGAGTGGGAGAACAGCACACACGCCCAACAACATGTACACACACACACACGCAGCATACACATGCACACACATACACACATTCACAGTCACGAAGAAAGACAGAGAGAGGAGTGGTTGAAGGAAACTTTAAGCATGACTTTGCCGTGATCATCAGGTCATTGGCGTCCACCTCCTCCGCACCCCCACCCATAATTCCCCCATGATTCCCACGGGTCCCACCGACTGACGCAGGTGCTTTCCCACCCGGGGGAAGGTGGCACTATGACACCGACACTGGCACCATGCGCATGACTCAACGGGAGGGGATGGATTATCTCCACGGCGATCTGGCCCTCTAAAACTCTCTGGGCGAGGTGCTGCGCAAAGTAGGTGTGGCACCCATTACAGTGACATGCAACACTGAGGTCATCGTCATAGGTGCACGATGAGGTTGGACATGGACTGCGTACAAAATAACCTGCTGGAACAGAGTAAGTCACTCTATGAAAAAAAGAGAAATCCATTACTGCTTTTTAAATGTAGTGGGTGGTGTCCCAAGTTCCAAAAGTTGAAACTTATATCTTATTCAACATTATTTGCAGACAATTCAGTCAGGATGTAGAGTAAATAAGGCCAGGTTACTTACAGCAGTCATTTTTTTTTCTTTGATGAACACTTTGATGCTAATTCTGGAATAAATAATAAATGTGGAGACTGTGTGTCTGGGAGAGCTCCAGCTTGCCTAATTTGGGTTAGTCCCTGCTTAGAATCTATCTGGGTGAAGAATGTTTTAAGGCGGCGTCACGAGGACACCTGAAGCACAGGAGGGGGATCTTAAAGCGCTAAGCTTTTCTCCCCCGCTCTAATTTTAACTGCATCAATATTCATATCGCCACGCATTTTAATTTTTGATTGAAATAAACAGCTTAATTATTTACTGAAACACCTTCACAGCGAGTGCTATTTTTTTTTACCCATTTTTAAACCACTTTGATGCATGGTGAAAAACAAATAAAGTTGATTCCATACTTAAGAGTAGGCACCCACTATTGTCACCACTTTCAGCCCAAAAATCTGGGCCAAGGCCACTCGTCATGGCCGAGCGTCCGTCTCCCCTGCGTCCTCGTCAGCAGGGAGCCATCACTGGGGGGCCTAAGGTCCGTCAGCTTCCTGCTGTCTAGCCTCCTCTAGAGCGAGCATCTGCAGCCCTGATCAGATCGGATCACATGCAAATGCATTCAGGTTGCCTGTCAGGCCTGGTTTTGTTAGCGGACCCCCCCACCCCCCATCCATTTGAAACGCTCATCACTCGGCTTCCTACAGTCTCAAGTGGCCACCCACCCGCCTCGGGGCAAAACGAATGCCCCCACCTCCCACCCCAACATACCCCTGCTGAGAGGGGCACATCCCCTGAGATCCCCAGCCCTGCTCCTCCTGGAGGGTGAGTTTGGCCTCCATCACCTCCAGGTTACTCTTTGAGGGATTTCAGATTTCCTCCTCAAAGGGGAACATGGCTGGTTAAGGGGCTGCTGGTGGTGGGTGGTTTGGGGGTAGGAGTGTGGGGGGCTATGTTGGAGGTGGTGGTGGGGGGGGGTGGTGATATGGTGGAGGTGGGTGGGGGTGTCTGTGGCCCTCTTCATGTTACGTTGTGGCACACATGAACTTCACCCTCTCCTCTGTTTAAGTATTTAGGAGCAGTGGCTATGAAGCGGTGCATCGTGATCATGAAGGTTGTGACACAACGGCTTTGCTTTAAACTTATCCGATTGACACGGAGCATGTGAGTTTCCCCCGCTCCTGCACTGCTGTCTGCTCCATTTTTAATGTGCTCCACTTTACCCCTTCTCATGAACTCTCTACCGCTGCTACTGCTGTGGATGCCAAGCCTTCATGTTCCTGTGTGCCTACCTACCTACGTGCCTACGTGTGGAGAGATATCTAAGCTCTCCCCTTGTTCACACGGCACCAGTCTGTAAGTCGGACTATTTTTTTTTTTACTGCATGCTCTGCCACAGTGCATGTTGTGCTTGGAATGCAGACGTGGGAGTTTTGGTTAGGAATTTTGTTTTTTTTCTTTTCCCCGAGACTTCTGAAAGCGGCCATGTCATCGGTGATAAATGTTGAATCCATCAGAAGATCGTAATTGGATTTGACGTGTAATAAGTTTGGGATACATATTTGGGTCCAAAATATTCTGCTAATCACCCCACGAAAATGAATTTCATACCATAAATATTGGCAGTGAAACTCATTTGAGAGAAGGGGAAAGCGAGCGAGAGAGAGAGAGAAAGAAAGAGAGAGAGAGAGAGAGAGAGAGAGAGAGAGAGAGAGAGACAAACGTGCCAACAGCACAGTTACCCTTTAAAAGTGAATAGCTGGAAAAATATGCAATATGGAAATTAAAACTGAGAAAAAATGATAATTGAGACACTGAAGCTTATCAGTATTTTTTTTAAAAAGGCACTGAACAGTGTGTACCAGAGAGCGCGCAGGGAGTTTCAATTTCACTACGGTGTCTCAGCTCTGACTGCAGCTGCAATGGCATCGAAAAGAGCACTGATCCTCAACTCTCCCTTTCCTTCGATGTAGACTGTGTGTGTGTGTGTGTGTGTGTGTGTGTGTGTGTTTTGCGTGTGTGTGCGTGCGTGTGTGTGTGTGTGTGTGTGTGTGTGTGTGTGTTGGCGCGCGCTCTCTGCTTCCAAGCTCAGATACACACATTAAGTCTGGAGCATAGCCCTTTCGCAACTTTTGTTCCAGGATACCTGTCCTTGCAGGTCATGCTTTCATAATGCCCCTCAGTGCGGATGCTGAGGCTGTCTCTCCCTCTCTCTTTCTCTCTCTTTCTCTCTCTCCCTCTTCTTCTCTCCACCAGAGTCCCCCTCTCTCTTTGCCTTTAAAGCCCTTGCAATCCTCCGCCCTTGATGTTCGCCTTGTACTCGCATGCACAAGCCTATCATTATCTGTGCCTCTTGACAATCCCTGCCTGCCATCTTTGTTACATCTGCGTCTCTTGCCCGAGGCTACAACATGACTGTATGGTTGATCTCGTCTCTTTTACATATCTCTCCCTCTCTCTCAGCAAGAGAGCGTGTTATCTCTCACAGAGCTGTGAATCACATTTTCTTTTTTTTCTCCTCCTCTCTCTTCTGAACACCCTCACCTCTTCCCTCCTAAGCCATCACAATGTGTCGTTAAGCTTTTGATTTTTTTTTCGGTGCCCAACACCTAACTATGAGCCGAGGGTTCTGCCGCGATGGGGAAACTATTGTCTGGATCTGACTGTGCAACTAAGTTTCTTTAAGAACAAACTTGTCAAAGCATATGTGGTAATGATCTTTAATCCCTGTTGGTGCTCTGGCAACTAACCATCTAGTGAACGCACTAATGATTTCTTATATAACTTCTTTGATTAAAAGAAAAAAAAAAGTTTCTTGTGTAAGTTCAATGGTACAGGCTGCATGCCATTGAATCATGCTATTGGGTAATTTGAGACTTCATTTAAGTACATAAGAGTACATCACATTTGAAACGCTTCAAATTCAAAGGCTGTCAGTAACCAGGCTAATGGAGTGAGAGCTACATTATATACAGTACAGTACTGTAGCTCCACAGACGACTGACCATGGAGAAATTGACTAAATTCTGCAACTCTTTTACATGCTGTCTGTATTGTTGGGGAATGAAGATATCCCTGAGTTTGCATTGTCTAGTTTTTTTTTCCGGATTTTAGATGAGCCCTACTTCATCTACATAAACCAAAAGACAAAAGAAACGGAATAACGGAACAATCCTATTCATTAAACCTAACATTCTACAAACAATCCCTATGTGATGTGAATGTGTGGTAGTGAAACCTACTGTTTGTGTGTTGTGTGTGTGTGTGTGTGAGAGAGAGAGAGCGTGTGTGTGTGTGTGGGCTCCAGGGAGTGGGCCCTAACTTGGTTTGCCTCCCCGGTGAGCAGCTCTGCATCTCCAGGTGCAAAGACTGGGCAGCTCAAGAGCCATTGTTGGCTTAGCTCAGGTTTTACTTGGCAAATCCGAACGGTATTACAATACAAAATGGCTGTCAAAAAATGGATGTTTTTTCCTCTGGACACAGACAAGTGGCAAGCTAGACCACAGGCCGCCCACAGAGGGCTTAACCTACCATGTTAGAACAGTCAGATGTCAGAACAGCTGTTCTATGCAATGAGCTACAGGTAGTGACATCACTGAAACCTCTCCGGTCAGAACAATCTCTACCGGATTACCTATATTGTCTTAACAATATACATATATAGTACATACTGGCAGAACACATCTGAACACATCAGAATGTTGATATGCTATGATAACTGTGATCTAATCTTCTAACTTTAAAATATGTATGTGTTTGCATGTATGCTGTTACATTTTCATACACTTCATAACATGGTGACACAATGAAAACGATTTTATAATGATATGTGTGGTGGGAACGTGCAGGACTTTACAGTGTTTTACATCGATAATAGTGCAGAGGCAAGGACTAGCATCCAAACATTCTTTCTGATGAACTTGGACGTAGTCATAGTTTGTAGCCACCCTTTTCTTTTTTTCTCTGTCCAAACAGTCTTGTGTATCTTATTCAAGTTTCCTAGATCTGTGCTGAAGTACAATGAACTAGGAATACCCCAACATCTTGGCTTTCTATTCAATATGGCCAACTCCAGTTTTCTATGGTTTGTTTATACAGCTATCTCTGTGTGCTTTTTCATCAGGTCTTTATCCTGAGTCCTGTCTTTTGGATACCTGGCTTCAGTAAGAATAACAGAGCAGACTGTGGTCAGGAACGGTGTGTGGGCCAGATATACACACACTCATACACACACAGACACACACACAGACACACACACATGATCATGGAGCACACCCAAAATCAATCTGCCCTCATCACGGCCAAGGTGTTTTATATTATTAGGCTCACAGGAGAATGGAAGCGCCAAGTTGTGTTTCCTGCCAGATTTCAGGAGTGTGTTTTTTTTTTAAATGCTAGTAAAAAGGTGCAAGGGGTTTCTGCAAGGAAATCAAGGTTAAGTGGAGATGACAGCAGCCATATCAGAGAAATGTGAATCAATAACCTGCATTTAACCTTAAAACACTTCTCAAAATAAAATGTAAGTTTATTTATTTTATTTTTAATGTAATAAAAAAAGTTTATTTTGTGGAAATTGAATGGTGCCACAGATTTCTCAGTATTTCTGGTGTTCCATTTTTTGTCTGCATCGAGCAATAAAATTACAATAATTAATGCTGTCTGTTCTTTTTTTTTCTTTTTTTTTTGGAGCTAATTAGGTCGAGTGAAAGTTTAGCGGAGAGCTGAAAGGTACGTCCAGGTCACATGCAGCTCTCGGCGGGGCCCCCCCATCCACCCCCCACCAACTGCCCCCCTTTTCATGTAGCGAGGCTTGAGCTTTGGAACACAGAGGATCCCGGGGCAGCAGTAGGGGTGGTGTCTGTGTGTGTGTGTGTGTGTGTGTGAGGGGCGGGGGGTGGATGGGGCAGGGACAACAGCGCGGGGACGCAGGGCCGAGGCTGTGGACAGAGATAATAAAGAGAGTCGGCGTGGCGCGGCGTGGCACGACTCGGCACGGCAGCAGCTTCACAAACAGCACTGAATACCGTCACTGGGGAGATGTTAACCATGGGCCTTCCACGGGAGAACCACACAGAAAGGGGGGACTGGGGGCAGGGGGAGCTGTCTGTTTGTTTGTACTGTAACCACTGAGAAATAATTATTCAGATTTAATTACTGTTTGAAAAGCCACTGTGTCTACAAGCTTAGGACTGTGGACTGTCTCCCTCCTCAGTAAAGTTTGCATAGAGTTGCTCCTCCTCTCACGCTCTCTCTCTCTCTCTCTCTGCCTCCCTCTCTCTTTCTCTCTCTGCTCCTCTCTGTTCATCCTTTTCACTCTGCTGGATGACTGGGGTGCATTCTCGTCCACATGTTATGTATTAAAATTAAATTACGTTTGATGCATCTGTTAATAACGATGCTTCAATGGATTTCTGTAGTCTCGCTGGTAGCATAGAGAGGAAAACTAGCGGTACGCCTGTCTCATCAGGCACAGCAGACAGAGGAGAAATAGCTTTGCTGACATTTATGTAAGAGTTTTTGTCAGGTTAGTCCAATTTCCACATCACAGGCGAGAGACTACACAGCTACAGGTTATATCTCCCAGGAGGCCTCATCCAACCAACAAAGCTCTGGGAAGACATTTCACCCAGCTCTTCTGCCTGCTTCTCATTTGCTCTCTTTCTCTCTCACACACACACACCTACACATACTAAAACACACATTCCCATTCAACACACACACACAAATGCCAATATTTGACTTCACTTGGGTGGAAAAAAAAAAAGAAAAAAAACCTCAGTACCAACACCTACCCCTTGAATGTCAGAGAGAATGTGAGATGGTGGGGTGGAGGAAACATATGAAAATGTTTTCATTATCCCACGGTTTCACCCTGCTGACGCATGACTGCACTGCAACCTACAGCAACAATCACATAGTGAAATTTGCTGACGACACAACTCTGGTGGGTCTCATCACTAAGGGCGACGAGACTCAATACAGGTTGGAGGTCGACCATCTGACCACGATGGTGCAGGGACAACAACCTCCTGCTGAACGTCCAGCAAGACCAAAGAGATTGTTGTTGACTTCCGAGAGAGGTCACACCCAACACCTGCCACTGACCATCGACGGTGCTGTGGTGGAGAGAGCGAGCAGCACCAAATTCCTGGGGGTGCACATCAGTGAAGACCTCTCCTGGACCACCAACACTGCATCACTGGCGAAGAGAGCTCAAGCGCCGCCTGTACTTCCCTCTTGAAAACTCAGGCGAGCAAGTGCTCCACCAGCCATCATGACCACATTCTACCGAGGCACCATTGAGAGCATCCTCTCCAGCTGTATCGCCCGTGTGGGGCGGAAGCTGCACTGAATACAACAGGAAAGCCCTGCAGCAGCATAGTGAACACAGCTGGAAGGATTATTGGTGCTTCACTCCCCTCCCTGAAGGACATTTACACCACCCACCTCACCCCCCAAGGCGACCAAAATTGTGAGTGATGCAAGTCACCCCGCTCACAATCTGTTTGATCTACTGCCCTCTGGGAAGAGGTACAGAAGCCTGCGCTCCCAAGACTACCAGACTCACCAACAGCTTCATACACCAAGCTGTAAGGATGCTGAACTCTCTCCCTCCTCTCCCCCCTCCACCCTCAGCTACATAACATCCTGGACATTGGACCCAAAATGGCCGCCTGCACTACTCCACTTGCACATTTGCACACTTGTACACTTTACAACTTGGTGTTGTTGTCTTGAAAACACAACACTTCTGCTGCTCTTACATAACTTGCACCACTATGCCACTTTCTTTCTTACTTAGGTCAAACAGAACTACCCAAGCCTTTTATTGGCCTGACTTTGCACTAGTATTTTATTGACTGTCTATGCACAATTTCAACCAAATTCTGCTGCTCTTATTTTTTCATTATTATATGTGCCCTCTTATTTACTTATTTACTTACTTTTTTGTTTACTTGAATGTTATGTTTGTCTGTGGACCTAAATTGGCAAAATATGTCTTGTCTTCACTGTGGGATAGTGAAGAAACGTAATTTCGATCTCTTTGTATGTCTGGAACATGTGAAGAAATTGACAATAAAGCTGACTTTGACTTTGACTTTGACTTCATCTCTGGTTGGAGAAAGGGTCCAGATCGCTGCTGACTGTGAGAGCAGGCCGGCCCCAGTGGAGCCGGACCAGCGCCAGCTCCGGGCCAGATCGGTTCTGTGGTCAGCTGCTGATGGGGAGAATGGCCAGATGTAGATCTGTGAATACTTGGAAACCCCTCCCTGTGCCAGGCTGGCTGGTCCGTTGTTTTTACCATTGTTTTAATACAGACGGAAACACAAACACACACACACACACACACACACATACTGTACAGACAGACACAGATACACACACACACACACACACAAGTAAAATGTAAAATTCTCAAGTGCACCGCTTCTCACACACACATATACAGTACACACATGTTAAAAAAAATCACCATACCCCAAAAATTCCCATTTGTGAAACAGATTTCCACAGAGAAATGAGATCCGCACACTTTTGAAGAAACGCTGAGGTGATGAAATAACCCCACTCAGACGAGCTTGGGTTTGACAGTGGAAAAATATACACACTTTGACTGATTAAGGCCATCGTGGGTTTTGAACTAATACCTGTGTCTTGTGTTTCATACCAACAGTGTGTCTTGAATTATGAATAGCTTCACCCTGTGAGAGGGTTCACTGGCTTCATCCATCTATGCCAACATATTCTGTTCCATATACAGTTCTGAGACTTGTGGAGGAAGGCCACAAACTTAGACTAGCTCCCAGGACTGGTAGGTTGAAATAAATAGGAGCTATCTTCAGGGTTGTGGAGTTATTTTGTAGTTTTCTAGATTAATTTCTGTTTGTTTGATTGTAATGTCTGTCTTCATAGGATACACAGTTTTATGCAAAGGTTTAGGCATCATTGTTGTTAAGGTTTGCATTAGATATAAAATGATGCGTGTAAAACTCTTTGTATGAAGATCTTCTATTTAACAATCAGGTAACAATCAGAATCTATTGGAATGGGCAAAAGGTATTTGTGTGTGTGTGTATGTGTGTGTGTGTGTGTGTGTGTGTGTGTGTGTGTACTCAAGTGATGGTAAAAATCTCACTTCTTTGGTTTTAAATGTTTGCAGACTACAAAATAAATACTCATTCATCATAACTCAACATCAGGAAGAATTCTGAAATCAATTAAAAAAAATAAAACTTAAAATCTCCCGCCAGCTTACAGTATAACCTTGCTATGAGGAAACTACGCAGTTAGCCACCACGCCCTGGTGTAAAGGTCTTTCTCAAGCAGAAGAGCAACTCTTACAAACCTTGGGCCAGCAAAGCCAACCCAAATTACTGGGATGACTCGCACACACTACGACCTCCAAGCCTCTGAAAACACGGCCAAGGGTATGAGACAAGGTATAATCCCCATCGCACTGGAAAATGTGTGTGTTTACCACTTCCCGGCACTCCCCGTCACACCACCAGGGTAATACAGTTAAGATGATATGTCCCTACTTTCCCCAGGATTTCAATTTTTAAAAAATATACATTTGTTCGCAAGCTTAGGTCTCTGCAGTGCCCGAATCTCAGGTTAAATGCCTTCTATTCAGACGGTTAAATTGCGGGAACATAAATATAATTAGGTTTTGCACAGGCTTGGCTATCTAAGCACCTCCTTGCTGGGGCACTGCTTCAGGTTTTTCGCTGGCTTTTCACAAGCCCTTTAAGCTGTGGCCAGTAGCCGTAGTGTCACGTAATGTTTCTTTTCCAAGTACAGTATCGCTCGATTATTCAGTCTCTTTCACTATGTGAAATGAACACAGTGGAGGTGTGAACCCCCCCACACACACACACTCTCCATCTCTCTCTCTCTCTCTCATACACACACACACACACACACTGTGTATCTGTATAACACAAAAATATATCTATGGTGAAATGCCCCCATGCTGTGTTGGCACGGGACGTAATTTACCTCAGTAGTCAATTCAACATAAAAGCTACTTTGAATTTTTTTTGAGGTTTCACACACATTCAACTCAGGCCCTTTTGAGCACAAACAAATGGATTTGGTTTCTCAGCTTCGCATTAACTCAGTCTCATGCACTCCTCCTCACTCTAGTGTAAAAACCCCTGCAGATCACCCTCACAGGGACATGCCGCTGGGCTGCACAATACAGACCTCACACACACACTGGACCCCCACCACCTAAACCATCCCACACAAACACACACACACACCTGCATTCACAGCTCTGATCCTCTACCTCCCCCTATGTCCCTCCAAACATTCATATCCCTTCCACGCTCATATCACTCATAGCCCCCACACACACAAACACACACAGCTCTGTTCATATATATCCGTCTATCCATTTTCTATAGAAAACACACATTTGTATGCTCATAAACCCCTCAACACCACCCAAGCATCCTGTGCTGCAACTCTGCTTGATATGTAGGAGCTGTGTAAAGGGCCGTGAAACTCCCACAAACGCCCTATTGTTTGAAACACATCTAACTGCTCTTCAGGGGAAACCTCCACACTGTACTACAGTACGGTGAGGTTTCTCTCAGTCACAAGAAGTCTATCGGAGATCTGGACCTGTGTTCAGAACAGAGTCAATGTCACTCTATACAGGAACTCTCTGCTGCGAGGGAAAATGGGGGGGTCAGAGAAGCTCAGAGCCGTATATACGTATATACGGCTCTGGAGAAGCTCAAAGATGCAGGATTCACGACTCACTGCTAGATTCTGTCAAATGTGACTGCAGTGAAAACAGATGCTTATATAAGATGCTGAGGTCTTTCTGATGTCTTTCTCTCACCTCTTTGCCTTGATTCTGTAATCTCTTTCAATTCAGAGAGAGAGAGAGAGAGAGAGGGAACACAGATTGAGACAAGAAAGGAGGCATGTAACCAAGCAAGAGAGCTGTGCCATCAGAAAGGAAAGTTCTTGTTGTTTGTACTTGGTTGTGCTGTTGTCATTCAGGAAGAAACATTGTTTGTCGAGGGGGGCTGTGGCGGAGGTGGTGCTGTGAGTGTGTGTGTTTGTGGTGGGGGGGGGCAGTTGAGTTCTTGTTGGGGTGGATGCTGTCATGTAGCAGAGTAGGTGTGATTTATGCAAATTCTCTGACACATACTTGGACTTGGAATCCGTAAAGGCACATTCTACCCTGATCATACATACAGCGGCCTCGACGAGAACAGAGAGAGTGAGAGAGAGAGGGGAAAAGAGAGTGAGGGAGTCGAGAGAGAGAGAGGGGAAAAAAATGGGAGCCTTACCTTCAGGCAGGAGCTTATCTTATTTGCTGGCTTTTTTTTAAAGTGGGGATTAACATAAGCACCTCTGCCTTTGTGCTCCGTCTCAAAATAATTTTATCTGCAGCGCTCTCAGCGACAATCTGCGTTTATCAGGTAACTGAATATCCTCCGCTCAGAGGAAATACGCCTTCAAGGAGCCCCCCTCCATCGCTCAGGTTATATTTAGCCAGCGCTCCACTTTGCCTGGGTTTTTATTCCCTCGTTTTTTTATTTCTTTTTTTTTTTTTTTTTTTTGGGGGGGGAGAATATTCACGAATGGAGCGGGCGATGGAGAGGCCGCAAGGAGGAGGAGGAGGAGGGGGAGGTGGCCTTTTCGTCTGTCTGTGATCAAACCTGAACTTCTGGGTGAGGGTTGAAAAGGGACTTGACTCCTCCACTGGATGTGTGCATGTACACACACTTACACACACGTACCCACACACACACACACACACACATACCGCCGCCGCAGCTGTGATCACAAACTGCTATCTGTACCCACCCTCTGAGAGACAGTGAGAGAGAGGGTCACGAAAATGTATCTTTTTTTTTTTTTTTTTTTTTGGTTTGATACACGGCTGTGACATCCCATGTTTCTCCCGCTCACTTTGGTCTGATTCCCATAACTGTTTCAGCTTCTCTCTCTCTCTCTCTCTTTCTCTCTCGTCTACCTCAGACGCACAGAGCAGAGCAGAGTGGTGTGGCGTGGCGTTTTAGCACTCCCACTTGGACTGTGTCTCTGCCCTCTGGAAATCGCCCATTAAAAAAGGGCTTTTTTGGCAGCCGTCGAGGCTGACAGGAAACAGAAGAGGAAATGATATAATGGCTCCAGAATTGAACGCTTCTGCCGTGCCCAGATGCTCTGAGCATGACCCCGGCCGTTCGCTGGGAACTGTGAGGTGGCATGTTTGGCAGCCGGCAATGGGGGTGGGGGTGGGGTTGGGGTTGGGGAGGAGGAGAACACGAAGCCCCCTTTCTAAGTGCAGGAGAAAGTTCATGTGTTTTGAAAAACGAGGAATGAAATTTAAGAAAGGGGGTTCCTCTACAGTCATCTGTGCAGTAGGGGTGGGGTGGGGTGGGGTTGGCTTAAAAACCAGAACCCTGTCCTGTTCCCAACACACAGAAAAGAGAAAAGTACCGGACTGCACAAGCCTTTAGAGTGCAGTAGAGTAGTTTTGCTGTCACTTCTCACTGTTAAAGTCCACATTGCCTTGAACATGGTCTGCCCCCTACACAGTAGATATATGGATGGGTGGGGGGTAGCATCCCATCGTGCATCCCATTGTGCACTGCAAAAAAAGGGGTTCATTTTCTCCAAAGAAATCATCACGCTGCATTTATGCCCTTGAAACAATCTGCAATGCCGCCTGGCTGCCGCCGCACCACAGGCGTCCGAGAGCAGTGCACATACATTAGATGACTGCATGCATGTAATCTGTAGGGCAGATAATGGTGGTGGAGCTGGAGCTGAAGCAGAGCTGCAGCGAGAGAAGTGGAGAGAATCAGTAGAGGATGAACGCATAACTCTCCCGACCCCTCAGCTGGATTCAGCTGCCCGTCTCTAAAAGGTATCTGCTCCCTATTGGGCTGGAGTGTGTGTGTGTGTGTGTGTATTTCTTCCTGCATTTTGACTTTTAAAGATAACCTCATGTCAATCTATGTGGTATCTACAGTGTATGTGTCACAAACAAGCACAGGTATATAAGTAGGAGAGACACATCTCTATGTGACACATAAAAGACACATACATGCACATCCCGCTATGTACACACACACACACACACACACATTGCTGTGCTAGCAATGGTGGCACCAACACTAACAGCGGTTAATGAAGTAGAGGTAGTGCACTAATGGTACACCCATTATTATCACTGATGACAGCGATAACAAATGAACCTCGTCTGCCATCTGACTGCTGCTCATGTTAAAAAGAGGGATGAGTGAGGGCTCGCTATTGCTTCTCTTTCTCTCACTCTCTCTCTGACGGTCTCTCCCACCCCTTTCCCCTCTCATGTTTGCTCTCTCTCTCTTCCTCCTGCCTCTCCCTTTTCTGATATTTGTGGCATGACTGATTTGAGATGGGCCGATTGTAAAAAAAAATTAATTACGGTGGACACAATGGCCACACAATTCCGCTGTTTTTTTTTTTTTTTGTCCCCTCACGCGAAACACAAGACAGAGGAAACGCCACGCCACACACTCTGGTGCACAGTCCTTGAGATGTTTTACACTCCAAATGAGCTGTGCTTGCAGAAGAATTTAATTTGATCTGCTGCTGTAATTGTGCTTCCAAAAAGAAGGAAGGGGGGGCGGGGGGGAAGGAAAGTATATGGGGTGTATGGGGGGGGCAAATGCAACTTGCAACTTTAAATGTAATATGCACAAAGAAGTAAATTAACTGAAGAGAACCCTTGTGATGTGTTGACACTTGCTCTGCATGGTCTCATGGAGCGAGAGCATAGAGAGGAAAAACAGAAAGAAAGAAAGAGAAAGAGAGAGGGAGAGACAGAGAGAGACAGAGGGAGAGAAAACAGTGACGATAAACCAGCACAAAGAAAAGCGTTATGAATTTTATTAATGACTGCAAGACAGTATGCAAAACATCAAAGGTCCGTGGAAAAAGATTAATGACCCTGTGCGAGACTGTTTAATTACCTTCCGCTAATTAGATTCTTGACCAAATTTTTAATATCTGCATTCCCCGCAAAGCCTAATTGAGATTCCGCCATATTTATCAATCTTTTAGAGTAAAAAAATAATAATAAAAAATCCTGTGTATGCTTCTTTTTGTCCCCCCTTTCTTTTTGCCTTTTTGCACTCTGACTCCATTAAAGGCTGATTATTGACTAAATAGCGGTGAGACCATACTCTTCCCCATAGGTAGAGAGGGGTTGAGAGTGTATTAGTCCAGGGCCTGTTTAGTTTGTGTTGGGTTATCAGTCTCATCTTCTATTTATAATGAAGTTCGCCTGCTAATGAACAGACAGACAAACAGTGTAAACTGGCCTTGTCATAATTCCCTTATCTGCCGTGTGCTCTGAACCCTCTCATGACTGCCTGGGTAAATTGCGGATCTAGTTCTTGCCGTGCCTCTTCTACAACCCCCCCTACACACACACACACCCTCCAAAAGGATAATCCTGCAGCCTGTTTACTCCTGTTTACACCCCAATGGCCAAGACCCCAGATCTCGGTTTATCCTTCTCATTTGCGCTGGGTTCTTCTTCCTCTTCTGTATCTTTCCCCCCTCTTTTCTCCTCTCTGACATTCTTCGTTCTTCTTTTTTTTTGCTGTTGTTGTTGTTGTTGCGATTACTGTCTCCCCAGGAGTCCATGAAGGGGCAGAGTAGTAGGCCGCAAAACTTGGGGAAAGTCAGTAGGTATGCAACCTTCAGAGTTTTTGTGTCTCACACACACACACACACACACACACACACACGTGCACACACTCATACATAATGAAGGGATCTTGTTTTGAGAAATGTAAAGTAAACAGGCTGCCAAATGGACACAGGAAGGCAGGATTCCACAGCACCATCTGGTGTTTCTCGCTTTTCACTACAGAACACACACACACACACACTTTCACAGAATACGTTCTCTCTCTCTCTAACACACACACACACACAAAACACTCCTTTTATCAGTTCCCGCTGTCCTAACTACAGTAAGAGTGGTGTTAAACAATTACATCAATTAACACTGTCAAAATATACCCATAAACTTCCCTTTGTGGGGCACACTGATCCAGCCTATTAGCGTCTCTCTCCTTCAAAGTCCATTGTCCTCGAGTGGCTCAAAGAGCGTATAGTGAGGGCCAGCCTGACCCGAAGCAACGGCCATCTGTGCAGCAAGTTCTCCTTAGCCTCAGGTCCCTATACCTTCCAGCAACACTTGTCTCTTTTCTGCTCCATTCACATCCGTCTAATTCCTTTTATGTGGGCATCACTGACTACAGACGAATGTGTAAGAGCATGGGCTTCTTCTTGCCCACAGAGCAGTGGATAGGATGGTTGGTTTTCGTTGTTGTCGTTGCGGTTGTTTTCTCAGAGACACATGGGTCAGGTAGAAGAGACTGTGTGCAGTGTTCATCGGCGACTGAGAGGATGCAAGGGAGAGGAGAGGAGAGATGGAGGTTGTGAGCGAGGGAGGAAAAAGGAT
The DNA here is from genome assembly GCF_017589495.1 of Alosa alosa. Classification (NCBI taxonomy): domain Eukaryota; kingdom Metazoa; phylum Chordata; class Actinopteri; order Clupeiformes; family Clupeidae; genus Alosa; species Alosa alosa. Next base: position 17,479,493 of record NC_063211.1, on the reverse strand, counting down.
GCCTTGAAGCTCTTAAATATGTAACGGCGGCCATCTGCAGGGGCTCGGGGGGAAAGCTGTTTGTTCTGTGTTACATATGTGATACTACAATTACGGCATCTCAGGGGAATCCTCACTGTCACTTTACATTTACCTTGGGTCCGTTGCAACTCATCTTTTTTTTTTTACTTGTCTTTTCTTTTTTTGACTCATTTGCTGCCAAATCCTGCAGAACAAGGCGATGATTAAGGTTGCCGTGGCCTGCCTGCCTGTCTGTCTGCCCGCCTTCAGGTTGCCTGAGCTTGAAAAGATTTTCGGCAGCTTAAAAAACTAACGCTCAGACATAGCGAGGGATAACGGGGGCTGACAGGTTCGTGTGACCAGGATGCCATCACAGTAGAAAATTAGAGCAAACCCATTTTAAAGGTCAAGCTGCACCACTTTGTGTTTTTTATGCTTTGTTTGAATGATTCTCTATCTGGTCAGGACCTTGTTGTTGTTTTGTGATCGCGGCACAGTGACTGTCGTGTGAACCGCACAGCAGAAGTGACTGACCCAGATAAATATCTGCCAGGCTGACATCAAAATGTCCTCATCCAAGTTTCAGATGACACGATGCAAATCAAAGATTGTGAGTCCTTATTAGGCATTTGATTCTGGCAAGTAAGTTGTTGAGGGGGGAGAGGGTCTCTGTGCGTTGTGTGACCACAAGTGGCGGGAGGGAAATCAGTGACCTCACGAAGGACCTCAGGGCCACTCGGCGTTGGCCTTAATCTAATGGTGGGCTGAGCTGCTCCCCGTGTTCAACTCCCCGCACATAAACTGGTAAAGGGGTAAACAATGTAGAAGATGCAATGAATTTGCACACATGTACACAAACACAAAAAAACACATACACACACACACACACACACACACACAGAGCCTCCTTGCGTGAGGTCAGAGTGGGGACTGTGCTACTTTGGACTTCTGTGTAATTACTGATTTCAAGCTGAGCAAAAAGTGTCAGGATAATTGGTGAATTTCTCTTTAAATGTATGCCAGCACCAGTCCCTGAAAGCTCACCGTGAATCCTGCACACAAGTCAAACAAATGTAAAATAAATGTGTTAAATAAAATAATTAATGTGTGCCTGACACATGCATTACAATCAATGCAAGGAAAGCATAAATACAAAAATTAAAAAATCTCAGATTAAATTAGTATTAAGTTTGAATTAAAAAAAAATAATAAATGTCATTATTAAACAGAGCAATTGACTTCCTTTGAATTTGTCTTATAGAGGCTATAGCGACATTTAGAGTGCTAAATCTTGGGAAGGTTCATTACTGGGACAAAAAGGAAATCACTGAGTGAGCACTTGCATGAAAACCATCACACACACACACACACACACACACACACACATACTGGGCAGCCAGAAAAATCTAATTTTGAAAGTTTTTGACAGTATCTGATAGAATGGACCAGCCAGTATATTGAACCATTTAAAAAATGGAGTTATGGACAACTAGATGCAGTCTCCAGGGTTTGTACGTTTTTTTCCCTTTCCGTCAAACGGAAGCTGGTGGATCTAATAGATTAGAAGCCGAGCTCTTCACTTTAAGCAGGACGTTAATAAGTGAATAAGTTCTCCATCTCGAGTGCAGTTTATTGTATTTATGTGTCATGAAATGTAATTTCTGCTTTACAAAACGACATTGGAATAAGCCCATCTCATGAGTCACTAAAATGCACTGATTGTTATCAAACGAAGAACAAAAAAATGGCATCTGGTCTCGCTCAGAAATCGTCCATCTTCCTCTCCAGAGATGAACTTCATAGTCGAGATGACAAATGAGCAAAACCTGAAGCGAAATGGCCTCTTCCTCAGCTACAGATATCATAAACGCACTCAATTAATGACATCATCACAAGCCCAGAAGTCTGGATCCAAACTTTTCTGCATTGTTTGTCTTCATTTACTTCAGGAAAAGAAAAGAAAAGAAAAGAAAAGAGCTATAGATGTCCATAGCTTTTTTCTTCATCTTTTTCCTTCTTTCCTTCTATTTCTCTCTTTCTTTCCTCTGCTTCCCATCCTCACCCCAGCGTCTGCGTGTCTGTCACAGCCCTTGTTATGCTTGGCCTTGTTTTTATAGGCCACACCAGATCACAGTATGCCTTTCCCATGACCACAAATTCACCGTGAAGTCATCAGAGCGCTGCTGCAAAGAAACGGGAAAGTCCCACTTCGCAAACAAATGCCTGCTTGTTTATTTATTTCTCCTGGAGCTGCCTGACCCTGAGCCAAGTACCTGTGGGCCTTCGAACAACACGTTTGCATTGACACGCTCACCTTACAATGACCCTTAATCTGATTCATGATCATTTAAGCAAAGCTAATCAGAGAATTTAATAAAGCCATTTAGTGGCCGATTGCCATTGAAGTGTAATATAATTAAGAGGCTTAGCACATTGATTGTGTTTGTGCCCCAGGAGAGAGTTTTCAGAACAGTGGTCTATGGTGGAAAGATTGTGTCGATCACTTTTAGCAACCTCACATGATCAAATATGGTGAAATATATCTTAGGATGTGATGCGACTTACAGTGCAGAGTTAACATTTTATGAACCAACATGACGGTTAAAATCATCACCTCTATCTCTCATTTGCCTGTCATTTGGGGATGCTCACATTTCTCAGCAACTAAGAAAACTCTTTTGAGTGGCCAAGACACCCCAAAAACACATTAAGTGTTTCAATGAGTCGAGGTGAGGAGAACGTTTTTCCATAAATCCACTGTTGCGATGCCACCCATTTGGTGTCTGATTCGCGTAAAAAAGCCATTTGTATGGGGGCAGGAGGAGGCAGCAGCAGTATCAGAAGCATATGGGGTGAAATCACATTAAAAGCACAGAGCAGTAAATTAATAGCAACAGATGCCATGATGTCTGGCTACTGTGTTTCTCCTCCGAGTCTTGCATTCTTTATACTTTGGAATAATGCTATTGTAATAATCTCCCAAGATTCGCTTACCATTGCGTGGCACTGCTTGTTTATTTAGAGAGGGTTTCAGTGCTACTTGACCTACAGGAAATGCAGCAATCTGCGGGCCGAATCTGCTTATCTCCATTTCATGTCAGGTCAAAAAGTGCCTATATTTATTTATCGCTTTGCATAAAGACGGAGAGGAAGGCAATGATCCTGTTTTAAAACAGGATGCTGATCGTACCGATCTGTACACAGGCTTTGCTACAACCATTTCTTTCCTACCAATTCTTCAACAGCGAGCATGAATGGACTTAGCGTTTGAAAGAGCCTAAACGGTCTGTTTAACGTAGACTGAAGGATATTTGGACGGGTATTGAAATCCATAAATAGCTTGCTCTGATGCTGAAGCTGATGCTGAATTGTGTGAGTGAATGAAAGATTACACCCATGATTAGAAGGCTCCTTGTGGGGCCCTCAAGAGTTTTCCTCAAACAGGTTCCTTGTCCATTCATTGGCTACAATGAGCTAAGGCCCTTGTGAATAAGGAGGAAATATTGCTCTCTTCCTGAAGCAAGCTGTGAGAGACTGGTGGACTACTGTATGTGTCACACTTTGTGAAGTCTCACATCATTAGTAGGAGATTAGAGATATCACTGCTTTGATGTCTGTGAAGCAGGTGAAGATGGCAACTCACCAAAGGCACTGGTTGTTTCACAGAGGTATATTCAATACATTAAATAAATGTATGGAGCCCCTCCTCATAAAGAGCATTGTCTTTGATTAAATGTTAAGTTATATAGTTAACATGATGTCAATACCATATTAGATCTAGTATCCATAAGTTGACCTTTGACCAAGACAAGAACTTTGTCATTGGCAGAACATCCTCAGAGGAGCTGAATGTACTTCTGATTCACTCACAAGCAAGAGAAAATAATCAGCACCCGACTCCAGAACAAGCCTGGTTTCAAGGGCGATTATCGAGGTGCTAAAAAAAGAGTAATCTCTGAGATATGAGGCATTCAGGCAAGCTCTTGTGATCGCTGTGAAGATAACAATTATCCTTCAGGAAACATAATGACAACTGTGCCTGAACCATGCATTTGTAATCAAGGCGCTTGGACTAATTAAATAAAACGGTCTCATGAACCTCTCAAGATAAAAAATGATGAGGAAACGCAAATCATCAAATGTGTATTTCCTGGTAAGGCGCTTGACCCAGACGATAGAGTCTATTTTTTTTTAAAAAAGGTATTAGTGATCCAAATTAATCTATACTCGGGGGCTGCTTCGAGCCTAGACGCGTGCCAACGGCACTCTGATTGAGTGGGGCTGTGCGGTGCGACGCAATGCAACAACGGGTAATTAAAAGCCGAGGCGGAGTGGTTTACATTCCGTCATCCGTGACCGTAGAAGGTGTCTTCCATTTCAACCCTAATGGAAAATAAGTCAGGTAATTGTCATTGTGCATTGGGTGTCATCACTTATTATATGTGTAATTCATCTTCACACAAAAACAGGGGCTGAAACAGGTACAGAGGTTCATTGTGTCGCGTCCAACCATGACAATGATTTCATTGTTCCTGTAGGTCACAATGTTCTTCAAAATGTTTATATAAAAAATATGTATGCAATATATGTGGTATGACATAGCACAGCTGTTTTCTGTTTTGTTGTTTTTTTTTTTTTTTAAACACTCAGGCATAAGATCTCCCATACAGAGAATAGCAATTGCAAGGCAACACACTGATAAACTGATGTGTCCTTATAATGCTTGAGAGAAGTAAAATAAAATCCATTTTAGACTTGCGGCAGCTTAACAAAGGAAGATCAGTGAGTGTTTTCTTCCCCGGTTACAAAAGAAGTGTGTAAAAGAGTTACAAGGTTGTCCCCTGTGGGGTTAGAACTCAAACAGCACCTGTCAAAGCAGATGGAGCATTCAAATAAAATTCTTTCAGAGGTATTTGTTACAGAATTACTGAGGAGTACCTGCTGTGCTCTGTGATGCTTTACGCAGTTGTTGTTCTTTTTCGACGAATCTGTTTGGGAAACATTTCGCTCTCATTAAACACTTGGACTACAAATTACAATGAGGAGCACTGCACTTATGTTATTAAAGCTCGCTCTAGTGCTGCTTCTTTAGCTGACAACAACTGAAAAAAGAAAAAAAAAGAAAGAGTAGCACACATTTATGCGAGCAAATGCACTGGGTCTCTTTATCAAACACATGCTGTATAATTAAAACAATATGCCAGACTTCAATCAAGATCTACCCCCCTCACACACACACACACACACACACACACACAGACACACACACACACACACACACATCCCTCCGCCCACCCGCACTCCCACTGTCTAAAAGCCATCACGCTCTGCAGAGGCTAGGCCCTGCATCCTAGGATGCTACATAACAAACAAAATGTCCGCCACTAAGGGTCCTCACAGTGTTCTGCTAAGTGTAAATAAACAAAAAGTACCTCACTGACAAAACAAAGTTGCTGATGGACCGCAAGAAGTCCAGAGAGCAGAGAAAAGAGGGTAGAAAAACAAAAATCTCCGCTGCATTTTTTCCCCTTTTTATCCCCTCATTTTTTTTACCGCAAAGTAACCAGTCTGTCAGTCTCATTCGCTGTTCGACAAAATTGGCGACAAGTTCAAGGAGGTGTTGCCGTTGACAGGCGAGTCGGGGGGGCCGGCGGGACAGCAGTGACACTCCCCCACCCACACCCCTCCACCACACCCCAACCGTCCCTCCCTCCTCTTGAGATGACTTTGCTGTCACTTTGGCAGCTTCCGTGTTTCGCCGTGCTTTCCCATTTTCCTCGCCTGTGACCACTAGGGACCTCACAGGCCCCGAGCACGAGGTCACTGGCGACGTGTCCTCCATCGCCCCCACCCCCTCCACCCCCTTACTCTCCAGCCACTGCTTTCTGATGACAGAATGAGAATTTCTTAATGCACTAGTGGCTTCGCCCAACATTGCCCCACTGTCATTTATATCTGTTTTTTTCCCTTTCCTACATCCACCCCCTACCCCACTCCAGCACCGTGGGGGAGAGGGGAAGAGGGTCAGAAGGGGTGGGGGTGGGGGCGCTCTCATGTTCTCTCAATGCATGCTAAACTTTGTTCAGATTGTCAGGCGATTTAAAATGACAAAACGGCTCCCCGGCCTGTTCATTCTCTTGATCGCTCGCTCTCTCTCGTGTCAAGACAAAATAAATAAATAAACAATGAAGTGAGAGAGTGAATAAATGATAACTAAATAAATAAATAAATAAGTAGGTTAGCAGTGGCTTGGCCGTGGATGGAGGGACGGCACTTGCTGAATATCAACGAAGACGTTCCGGAGACACCTCGGGGACAGGGACACACACTCATTCACACATACACACACACACAAATACTTATACACACACACACACTCTCTCTCTCTCTCTCTCTCTCTGCCTCACTCACACAAACATAACTATACTTGCAAACACATACACACAAACACATATATACACATATTGACACAAATATACTAGTAAGCATACACACACACACACACACACACACACACACACACACACACACAGAAATGCACTCACACGCAGCTACACAAAAGGCAGCGTGACTGCGACTGACTAGAGTCCTCTGCTCATGGATGCAGTTTGGCGGGTGGGGGGTGGCACTCCCATCCCAAAGGGCGTCTGTTGGGAATAGGCAGAGAGGCAGGAGGCAAAGCTGTGGCAAGCCAATGTCCCAGATAATGGGGCAAGCAGCACGACACAAAACCACCCAGCCACAGAGCTCCCCGGCCCCCACTCAAACACGCTCACGCAGGTCTGACGCGGCGGGACACACCACCGGCGGGGCAGGAGGTGGGGGTTGGTGGGTTCTGGGGGTAAGTGAAGGGCTGAGGAGGCTGGAACGCCCCCCGATATCAACCCCCACCAAACACACACACACACACACACACACACACACACAAGCACGCACGCACAAAGGGAAGTACTCCTTCCTACAGTGTTTGTGTCTAGCTATTGCCAGACTCTCTTCTCCTCCCGGACCACAAAGATGCAGAGAGGCCGTTGCCCATTGGCACAGAGCAGAGACAGCAGCACACCCAGACAGGGGGCCCCAACCAAAGGCCAATTGATCAACTCAAACAAACAAACTCCACTGCAACTTCAAACAAGAGAAATGGACAAGAAAAGGAAAAATAAACGTGTTTTCAAGAAGTCAAAATTACAATTACAATCCTATAGAAATTAGAAAGGTTAAGAACTCCGGAAGACAAGCAAGGAAGAAGTAGAGGGGGCAAAAACATTTGAATGCCCTTGCTTTGTGAGGGTTTGAAGTCATTTGTTGGCAAGTGAAGGACAATTGGTCCTTGGTGTAAAGTGACTGCTTGGCTTTTAGCAGGCCTGTCTGTGCCAAGCCCCTCAGCAGACTGTGCACAACTCTACCTTCGCTGTCATTCAGACCCATCTAGGCACTAATCTTCTTGGTGCGATGAAGGAGCTTAACAGCTTTGCAACACTATCCCTTCCCAAATGTCATTATCACAATGTACTGGAGGACTGTCTGCTGTGGCTGTGGCTGCTGCCGCCACCACTGTGCATTCCTTCATAGGAAGTTAAGAGTGCCGCCGCCACCATTGACATTCACAAAGCTGTTAGCCATTTGTACATTTGTTTGTGCATTCGTTCTATCGCTCCCTACAGTGTCTGTCAGAACTCATGGCACTGGATGCAATGGAAGCCCAAGGCTCGATTGGCCCATGAACCAAAAACACAATTGTCACAATGTTAGGGGACATATTTTTGTCATTTTGTTTATATTAATCAAATATTTTGAACAAAACATTCACTATGTGTGAATCTGAAAGCTGGCTGCTTCTGATTTTAGATGACATTTTTTGTGCACTATTGCAATCATTTCCTTCTTTTGAAAAGAAAAAAATTAATGTAAGAAATTCACTTGGCCACTCAAGCAATAATAATCTAGTGATGCAGAACAAACAAACACCAGGCAAATGCACGTCAAATTCATGACTCCTATATTGGTCAAATGGAATACCGCACTGTTGGTGATGGTGGTTTAAGTCAGAAAAAGCGGAACTAGATCAAACCCATAGTTTGATCGCACACGTTGCTTCCACCTGCGATGTGAGGGAAATAAAGCAATGCCTCTCAAGTGCTCTCCATCCATCGCGTGTGTGCATGCGCGTGTGTGTCTGTGTGTGTGTGTGTGTAGTCATGTAGTGTACATACAGTATTTGTGTGTTCTCTTCCAGTCAAGTTCACTATGGGAAGTCATTCTCAGATGACGTCATCAATCTGAACCAAACTCCCGTTTCACGGAACTTCCAACCACTCGTTTCATGGAATACTGGCTATATATATACTGTATCTTCACCACGAACATCCGGTGTTCTTTTCATTCTTCAGTTACTACGAAGATCCAACAATCCAAGCACTTCGAGATCAAGCCTCCAAACCGCTGCCGAGACAAACTCAGCTCAGCTGGATCCCGCTCCTCTAAACGAGCCCAGACCTGCTTCCCACTGAAGCAACCAACAAACCAACAAACAACAAATGGCAGCAGATATCCGTTGCCTAGCTCCCTGCAGCCGGGCTATTTCTGCAATGGACAGGCATGACTGGTATGTAACCTGCCTGGCCGTGGACCATACTCAGGGGGCTCTGCTCGCCTGACTTCTGCCCACACTTCTGCTAGGCTGGACCCCAATACTTCACTATACCCATATAGTGAAGTATGTATCCCCATACTACTACTGCATATTGGTGTATGAGTCCAAGTCTGAGGGTTCCAAACATCCTGACTCACAGCTGTCACCATCTGAAAAACATGCCTTCCCTCCTCCGGCAGCGAGTTAAATTGCCCACTTGGCCCTCTTGCCTAGGCGTGGCCGAGATGGCGCTGGCTAGCTTCTCTGCTGGTTCACTTTCTGCAGCTGGTGGGATGGCCCACGCACCTTAAACCATCCTGAAGTCCCTGAAGTCCCGCAGCTTGCAGTCTAGGGTCCAGGACGTTTTGTCCTGAAGTTCAGCTTGACACTCCATCAACACGGATGGTGCATTCAAAACTCACACCCCGAGGGACACAGACTTGTATGGCTTGTCTGTCATAGAGGACTGGAGCCTGTCTGTCTTCAACAGGAGGCTTGGAGCAGACATGAAGGCCTTCTGGCTGGGCTGGGGGGTCCATGGCTCAATGGGCGCAGCTTGGATAGCCCATTCTGTTCAATGGCTACTAAATCCAGCATAGCTCCCTCCTGAACCGGGTTCTTTGAAGAGAAGGGCTTCGTTGTCGGGTAGCTTCTTCCAGACATTCAGGAAATAAAAGTAGTTGCCTCTCCATACTTTTCACCTTTGTTAGGTGTTTGCCTTTGTACCAGCAGCCTGCCCTCTCAAGCAGAGCCATGAAAGACCTAGACTCGCGCCCATGGCCAGAGTGCTTAGGTCCTACAGGGTTTCGGACATTTCATCCCCTGTGGCAAGAACAGATCATCGTCGTTATCAACGTACGAGAGGATGTTATCCAACTTGTCAAGCGAGTCCAACTCCGTCTGAGGGGTATCATCACAATACCCTCGCGCAGGCAGTCGAGATCAGGCAGGGGACCTGGTCTCCCCATCTTCTCAGTCCAGTTGTGCTAGTTGAGGTTTCATCATAGGGTCCTGTACAATCATACTAACATTGTAAACTAGCCAAAAACGAAGACTCCTCACAGGCAGTCAAGTGCAGTGCAGTGAGCACAAGAGCCCATCGAAGTTTCCGTTTCTTTGGCATGTTTCAGCCTGAGACAGTCGTTACAGCAGGGGTGAGTATCTCTCACAGAGATGTTATACCCATATGTTTCCTGAATTTCCTTCTTTAGTGGTGGGAGAGGAGGGAGCTATGGTGCTGTTTCTAGATTCACACAGACTGCAGTATTGTACAGAATTGCATGTTGCTATCCATTCTGTCAACTGTTCACTATGGTGAATGTTTCCTCTCTCTTTATTCGGGGACAAGATAGCTGACAGTGCAAATGCTTTAGCTAACTTAAGTTGGGAGACTAGCAAGCTCGACTGAAAGTAACCACTAGTTGGTAACAGGCTGGTTATGATAGTTGTTTGGAGACAAACCTATCTGTGTAATACCTGGCGAGTGAGTGGTAGGCTCAGCACTGTGAATGTTAGCATAGCACCATGATAGTATCAACAGAGGTTGCTTATAAAGAAAGAATAAGAATAAGTTATTAAATAAGTTATTAAATATCGTTTCACCGCCCGGGCAGCTGGTTATGTAGGGGGCTGGCTCCTTGTGTGTCAGAAGTAGCCAGCCAATCATGGCTGGTGTATTGGGATACGTGGGGATACATGGGGAGATGTACCCCATATGTAAGATACCGAGCACATATTGTGTTTAAGCTGGCCTACCTGCTACGAATTGGACATGTGTTCTTTCTGCCTAGTGTCTCTTTCATTGTCACAGAGTTTCTCTGGAACTCAGCTCTCTTATGGTCCTTGCATTAAAATTACCTCTGGTATGACACTCGTAGCACACCTCATGACAAAACGTGTAGCCTCCCAAGTGGGTACACACACACCCACGCACATTTAGACACATGCACACACACACACACACACACACACACACACACACACACACAACGCACAAACACACCCTTGCCTCATGTGTCTTGAGTGCTTGATCACACACATCCATTTGAACATGCAGGGATGCAAGATGAGCAGGAGGTGGCCTCTGTTTGACCCCCCTCCCAACCCCAAACCTAACCTCATACCAAATGATGAGGGAGAGAGAGCATCCACCCTCCTCCCCTGTATACCCTTCCTGTTTACCCAGCATCCTCTCTGGTGTTCCACGATGAGCATGAGCAACTCAGACATGACCCTCACATCATTGCCCCAGCTACCTGATGGTGCTCCACCTCGTGTTCTCTCTCTCTCTCTCTCTCTCTCTCTCTCTCTCTCTCTCTCTCTCTCTCTCTCTCTTTATTTATCTCCTTTCATTTTCTAGCTCATTCTCTCCATTACTCTCTCTCTCTCCCTCTCTCTCTCTCTCTCTCTTATGAGTCTTGGTGGGTTTCTGTTTTAATATCAGGAGTGAGGCATGATTATTACCTCTTAATGCTGAAATTACCAAGCCTGATTTTTCCCCCTCCCTTCCCTTCTCTCTCCTTCCCCCTCTATCTCTCCTTTTCGTGCACACATACACTTTCTTCTTCTTTCCGTCCCCTCCATGCTAAATTCTTCCTGCCTGCACCCCATGGCATTAAAGTCTTTATCTCCCCATGTGCGCCTAGTTTTAAAACCTTTACCCCTGCTGTTTGAAAAATATTTCCCATTTTCCTCCCCCATGGCGTACAGAAATCCCCATAGGCGAACCATTAGTGATCTTTCTGCCTTTCCCCAAACACTTATTACTATCACCCGCGCCTCTTGCCGTGCCTCATTGGCTTTTGGTAAATTATGCAAATAAGGTGATGCTCAACATATAGTTTTTTTTTTTATTTTACTTTTTCTGCAACTGCGCAAGTTTACACAGCTTTTCCAATGGCAGACAAGACCATTAAACTGACTCCAACTGTCAGCGAGATTTATGCACCAGTGACAAATTATATTGGAAATGCTTTTGTTTTTCCCCACTAATTTTCTGTGGCTCTTTTTTGCAGGTTTGGCTCAAGTTATGTTGTTTGCCTTCCGAGCCGTTTTATTGGCAAAGTTTCTTTTACTTCGTGCTTTGTTTATGGTTGCAAATAACGCAATGTGTGGATCAGGTTACTAATGCTGTCATATTGCCGAGAGAACATTAATCTTGCATGCAGCCAACTTGAAATTGTTGACTTGTTTTTTTTGTTTTTTTTTTTTTTTTTTTTTTTTTTTTTGGGGGTAAAAAAAGTATTTCAATCTGTGCATATGGCTGTTTTTTTGTTTGTTTATGAGGTAAGTCTCATATACATGGTGTGGATGGGGGGGAGCTATGAGCCGTAAATATTATTTATCATTTTACTCCATCTTAAAGATGTGCCATGAAGCTCGAAGGATGATCACACCTTTCTGGCATTTTTATCTGCTGAAAAACTCAGCCGGTTTGCTTTTTTTCCCCTTGACTACTTTCTAATCAAACAACTTACATGGTCAATGATGCACTCAGGAAACGCCTGGCAAGGGAAACATCTCCAAAATGGTAATAATAGTATACATCACCGAAACACACACCTGTCATTAGACCCACTTCATCTTGGTTCAATAAATTACGCGTCATTGACTAAGTAACACAACATTCAGAGGCAAACTGCAAAAAAAAAAAGTGACAGTTTGGACATGGCAGAGAGAGAGAGAGAAAAAAATACTGATTGAGAGGAATAATAATAAAATTTAAAAAAAAACATGCAGAGGCAAATTAAACGAAGCTGTTTGAAAAGGCCCCTCCTCTGCGCATAATTGTTTTTTTGCCTTTCCTTCGATACAGCTAGCTGAAAAGATGGGCCGTTTCAATGACCAGATTAGAGCTCCGGAGTGCAAACAAATGACAAATCCCTCTTAACCCCGTGAGCCACTGCCGCTGCCGCCGCCAGTGCTGTCTCCGATGCTGCCGCCGCCAGTGCCATCACCACCACAGCGCTGGATGCCTCCACCACGTGCGTCAACCATCACTCTCCGGCTCCCTGCCGCTATTAAACACAACTTTGTAGATTTACTTCCTTCAAAGTGCCATTTAACCAGGCCGGAGCGGAGAAAGGAGGGGTGGGAGAAGGGGGGGGGAATTACAGGTTGCCAGTGCGCGTGGCGGCGGGCGGCTTGACAGGGGATGATTGTGCGCAGGGGGGGCCACCTCGAGCGTGTTGTGACAACCAGTCATTACACCTCGCTGGAGACGCTCTCAGCCGCAGGTTCCTTCAAGATGCAAATGGCCTCAAATGGGCTCCGGCTGTGACCAAGCTAATAATGCTTTTTGAGGTTTCTCTCTCTCTCTCTCTCTCTCTCTCTCTGCTATCCATTCACTCTTTTTCTTTCCTTCTCCCTTCCACTCTTCTCCTCTATCGCTCTATCTCTCTGCTCTCGGTATCTTTCTTTCTTTAAGGTGGAAGTGTTGAATGGCTTGGCAGATACATCCGCGGGGTGCGGAGAGTGCCCCTATCTCTCATCTGCTAGCTGCCTCCTGCTGCCGCACTCCCGCTCTAGCGAATATTCCCTCTAAGAGAAAAATTGGCCTTGTAGGCTAAATACACCTGACAGCCGAGGAGAATATATGCGTGACTTAGAGTACATTAAGAGGTGAGTACTTAATAAAACGGAGCATGTGCCGTCAGCTGCCGTGGGTTGCCAGAAATCTCCACCTTGGAATCAATTTTTGGAGATTTAAGGGGTGTTGGATGCCGTCCAAAGCCACCCACCTCTTCCTGTTTCCTGTGTGTCCTCTATACCTCTCTCTCTCCATCCCTCTCTCTCTCTTTCTCTCTCTCTCTCTTTCTTCCCACACATTCTCTCTGCCGCAGATATCATGGAGAGCAGTGGTGAACTACTTGGCTTCCACTGAGAAAGACGCATAAGAACACAACCCTCTGGGCATCTCTCAGCCTCCACCAGGTACTTCTCTCTTGTGTTCTCAACACAGCCACTGGCTGCATTTAACAAGAATCAATTCACCTAATGTACCTCACTTAAACATACTACTACAGAGTATTGTGTAGTACACAATATATTATATAACCATATATTATATATAAACATACAAAGTATTGTGTACATATTATTGTGTAGTCTACTATATAGTATTTAAAAACAATACTATTGTTACAATGAAATTAAATTACCTTCAAGTTCTGGTCCTTATTGTTAAATGTGAATTGCTTTCAGCAAGTCCTAGCTTAACATTAATGTTAATGTATTTATTTTTACATTACTGCATTTTAGTATAATTTAAGTATAGTATTATATTCTTATTATTTTAAGGGATAAGTGCTTTTCCGTGTTTTGTCATATGGTGTCAATTAGATTTTTCGGATGTAAAATTTTGCTTTGCAAGTTACCTTCTCCTGAAATATACATTTTAAATGAGCACCTCAAAGGGGGGCCTTTATGGTCTGTCAAATTTGTTTTATTGTCCTCATTTTCTGAGCGAGCACACACAGATGACTACCTCTTCTGCTTCACCTGGAGGCCTCGCTGGTAGGCGACCCACATGCTACACCTGCATTTCATTACCAATCCTGCCTACCTTAGCCAGCCAGGCATGCAGCATACACCTATCATATTCACACACTCACACTCTCACACACACACACACACACACACAAACACGTACACATACACGGGCCCTCTGTCTTTATTGCCTGTATGATTGAATTCAATGATGCAGGAGTGGTGAAGGCACCTTTAGAATAAACAGCAATGTTGTGTCTTCCTCTATGTGGCGTCAGTTCATGCATGCTGTTGTGTTGTGAGAAATCAAAATGCAAGAAGCACAAGGGCTACCAGTGTTGCCGCTTGGAAAAAAAATAGATGGGGATTCACACAGTGTTTTTTTTTTCTTCCAATAACTACAATTGCTTGTGTTCATGTTCAGCTATGTGTGCATGATGGAACGGTCTGGATTTTTATGAGTGAGTTGGCCATTTGTTTTAAAAGGGTGATGCAATTCCATTTTTTGTATTTGTGTGTGTGTGTTTGGACAGTCATGCCCGTGAGGAGTGGTAATACCTTCAGTCTCTCTCGATCAACAGTAAAGTAGGAACAACTAAGCTCCAAAAAGAGATAAAAGTACAGCTTAGAGGAAAATAAATGATGCAGAATGTTCATACAAATGTATCCATAATGGCTTGCTGCCGAAATTTCTGTCCACGACTGCTGTCAGTGTGGTATATACATGTAGTTTATTATGTAGGACTACACTCCTCTGCAGAGCTGTAAAGATCCACCTTAAGGGGCCTCACAGCTTCACAGCAAAGACTCGATCATTTTAATAACCTCTTTTATTTTAGTCTTATGCTCATTTCTTTACATAAAAGATCATAGCCAAGGGACGCAAGCTTTTTATTTGCCATTTGGTCTCTGTGAAATGAATTATTTTATTGTTTTGGTAATGCCCGCTTTTATTTTTGAGGTCAGATTTTATTTAAATCTCAGTCCATTAGACGCGGTAAAACACGGGTGTTTTTGATAAACAGAAACAGCAGGGGAGCATTTTCTCCGACAGGAAATGTTCCTTCGTTCGTTTGGGCTGCTGGTGGCGGGGGGTTGGTAGCTTTAATGCGTCGCGGAGAGTGACAGGTATACACGAGCAAGCGCTCGTCTCTGCTTACGCTGAGAGGACATTAACAAACAGAATGCAGAGACTGCGCGCGAGTGACAGAACGCTGTTGACGCGGCGGAGACGGATCTCTGCCTGTTTGAAAATCAGAGCACAGAACTCGTTAAGAGTTATCTCTCTTCCAGCACAAAGTGAATCTAGGCATGGAAAACACATTTTTTCGTTGTTTGCTGTTTGTTTTTCTCTCAAGAGATATGTCAGGAGATGACACATAAATAGGCCTACATATAATTTTGTTGGCATGATATGGCAAACCTCATCAGATGCCTGTCGAAGAGACAGAAACAGCAGTTAGCAGGAGATGCGTTGCACTTCATTGATTATATGGAGATATTAAATATCAGCACTGCATTCAAGGCACAACATTCATAAACACTCTCTCTCTAATTAAGGAGACACTGAATCAGGAGAGGGCGGGAAAAAGTGCTTTACCTCACTGTCAGTTTCTGTAAAAATGCCCCGAACAGTCCGGCCATAACCCCCAAGGCTTAACCCCATCAGCAAGGGAGATTTGAACATTCTAATAGAAGATTTTGATCTGCAACAATGTAAGGTTCTAAAATTCCATGTTGAATTCAATGAACCCAGATATTCTTTAGAACGTTAAATTGCCAACATTTCCGTCACACCGGTCTTAAGGCATAAGTACAGCGTGGAGTTGTTATTTTCCCTTCGAGGACAGGCCAGGCAAGAGGTTGTTATGAAGAGGCCGGGCATCACTTACCATATACTCCAGAAGCGTGAGCAACCCTCTGACCGACCGACTCATTCACATAGCTGTGGCCAGACACCACACTTGGAAAACAAATGCCCAAATAGCTGCACATCACTGCCAAAAAGCCAGTGCGAATTAATTATATTGTATACTTTCCTTCCATTTACAAAGTACCAATAAATGAAACATGCAGATCTACGGACGTTTAGCATGCGTTTCTAATACATACTTCAATTACACACCCCAGTGAGACATAAAATATGACCTATAGTTATTAAAAAAAATGTCAGGGGTGCTTCCAACAGCAAAGCTTCAATGTGAAACTGTTTAGCAGTAAAAAGGGAACTTCTTTTGACTGAAGCTGTCTTTTTCAGTCCAACATCCTTCTTCTTAACTTTGACAATGTCCTTGGAAAGATAAAATGAAGATATGTCACAACATGTTACAGGGACCAAACAGGATTTTCAATGATCGGATTTAACATCCAGTGACAAAACAGTCCCAAAGTCTGTTAACTTCAAAACATGTTCTGACCGAATAAAACTAAATATATTAATGAAAAGATAAATAAATAAACACACCAGCGACTGGGAAAAAAAAGCTCAAAGAGGACCTCTTAATCTAATAAATTGATTTACTATATCCCTTAAACTGTGAACTGACAAGAGGAGCCTCCCTGTTGCTTGGATGTGCCTTCCATTTCCTGCTTAATGTGGTGCAGCCCATTAGGACACAAAGGAATGCCCCAACTGTGCCCAAACTAGTGTGTGTGTGTGTGTGTGTGTGTGTGTGTGTGTGTGTGTGTGTGTGTGTGTGTGCTTGTGTGTGTCTAGCTGTACAGTACCGATTCAGAGAGGCTCTCTGCCAGTGGTCACCTAAGGATTAAGAGCTGCACTCGTAAGCTCTGATATTTTTTCCCACCCCCTTTCTCCTCTATTCACTGACCAAAAAGCCTCAATTCACCAGAGACAAGGCATTAACATCGCCCGCAAATGAAACACAGATTATCCTTGGATATGAACTCCCCTGTTTCCTCAAATGCTGGACAGCTGTACCAAAATGAACAATGACTGGTAGACTTGGGGTCCATGGCTGGTGTCATCTGCAGCAGCAGATTGCGGGGCGAAGAAGAATAACATCCAACGACTTCATAGGGCCATTAAAGAGCTACGCAGTTTGGGTGTAAAAAATAGAATTAATCTGGGGCCCTAAGTAGCATGTTTCAGTGCAGCCAAAGGCTTACCCCCCATGGCTCCTTTCGACGCATGTGAAATATGTCACCCATTTCCTTACACACACACACACACACACACACACACTTACAGTACATGCATTGCTTTCTAACTGCACACTATTGCACACACATACATAAACACACAAACAGACATTAACACACAACACATTACCAAACATACTAATGCATAAACATGCATTAAAACACACACAAAGACACACACACACACACACACACACACAACCTCTCAGCGGAATGAAGTGCAAGAGAGAGAGAGAAAAAATCTGTAATTGATTCCAATCCAAATCCTGTCAAGACATTCAACGTGTAGCATGAAACGAGTGTAGACAACAATACGCACTGGAATGTTCGAAAGCAAACCCCGAGGAATTTGTATTTCTTTTTTTTTTATCTGCCATAGCTTCAGTTTTGTTGTATACATAAAAACAGGTGTGCTTATAAAACCCTTGAGACCAAGCGCCATTTCTTTCCCTTTTCTCTCAACTCCGGATTGGGGAGCTGGACAGGCTTCAAAAACATAGAACAACAGAACGAGAGAGAAAAGGAGGAACAAAACCAAAAAGAGGAATAAGATGTGCAGTAATGCAAGGCCCTGGCTGTTCTTCCTAGACAACAAAGTCTCACTGGGGATACACACACACACACACACACACACACACACACACACAACCAGACACACACAGATGCCAACACACACACACACACACACACATACATAAATACACAAACACACATACAATCACACACACACAGACAGACAAACACCCCCTGCCCCGTATAAAGCAGACACTTTGATAAACGCCACTTGACATTGGAGGGCTTTAGCACTGGCCCAGCCCTGCCTGCCTTCGGAGAGGAAGTGGAGAAGGGAGCCTTGGCTGGATTTGGCCAGCTGGCTCCTGCTATCTGCTCCCTGGCAGTGGGCACCGGGGACTTCATGGATATTTGCCCATCCCGGGGCTTTTCTCTGCTGCAGCTCCACTTGGGCAGTCAGTTTTTTCTCCCTTTTTCCCCTGCTTTTACCCCCCCCCTTCCCCCACCTCTCTCTCTCTCTCTCTCTCTCTCTCTCTCTTTGTGGGTCTGAATTTTGAATCAGCATTTCACTCGAAAAAAAACAATTTATGTGTTTTATTGAAACACCCGGTGACCTTGCCTGGTGTGTGTGTGTGTGTGTGTGTGTGTGTGTGTGTACACTGAATATGAGAAAAGAAAAATATGCTTTACATTTTTTACAAGAGCGTTGCGTAGAACAGGGGGGTGGGTGATGGCAGATGGGGGTATGGGGTCGGGGGACAGGTCAGTAAGGCCCAAACTGTTCTCGTTTCTAAAAACGAGGCCTGCTTTTTTAACACATCACTGATCCCTCCAGGAACCACACCACCACCACCACTGCTCCACCTGAAGATGAAAGCTTTGCCTCATGGCCCCCAAAAAAAGGGGAGAGCCCTGCCCTCTAAAGTGGGAGAATACTCTGAATAAACCTTTTATCCCCCTTTTCCCCTGCCTGAGAGTGAGCTTTTCCTGCAGGCAGGGCGAAGCCACAGCACAGACTGCATCAATCACATCGCAGCCACAACACTGTTGGCACAAGCCAGTCCGCCGTGGCTGTGGCGTACCCAGAATGCATTGTGGCTCTGGCACGACGACCCGCTCCTTAAGCCTGCTTGTTGTTAAGTTTCTCTCGCCCCCCATTTTGTCTAAAAACCTCTGTCGTCTTCTCCTTCCTCCTCCTCCTCCTCCTCCTCCTCCTACAGTACGGCTCCCCTATAAGTATTACAGCATTCCATGGGGTCTGTGATTACGTCCCCAGCCCACACCGCAGCGTCAATGGAAAAATCCGAAATAGTTGCAACCTGTGTTCTCACACGCAGTGCTTCTGGGGTGTGTCGAGCGCTGCACCACCACTAATAGACCGTTAGCCTGCCAAAGCCAGCACAGGGCGCAGGGACTATTGCGTCTCGTCTCTTCAGCTCCTGAGAATGATGGGGGTGGAGGTGTAGGTGGTGGTGGTGGTGGTGGTAGGAGAGGCCAGAGGATGGTATCACCCACTATTTTCCAGCTTTACACACCAGGAGCTGACATGACAAGAGGGGCCCTCTCTCCCCGATAACAAGAGCAAGGCGGGCTTTGTCACAGCAGGATCCAGAGGTGCCCAGTTTGTTTCACCATTAGGACCCAGAGGTGCAAAAACAAAGTCTGCACTGAGCAAAACCATCCAAAGTGGAAAAAGAAGATGATGAAAGAAAGAGACAGCGCTGACTTTACTTTGTATTACTGTATAGGCACACTACCCTTCACCATCTTCCTAATATGCTTTTACAAAACACTGTTGCCTCCATGCTCTCTTACATTGCTACTCTTGTTAAAGACAAGAGAAAAGTTAAGTTAAAGACAAGAGAAAGAGACAGGGTTGTTTTTTTTTGCAACAAATAAAATTAATTTGATATTTAAATAATCAAATAATGTCATCTCCATTAATAATGTTTTCTCCATTATACTGTATGGCCAAAGCTCTACTTTGTCAGCTCTGTCACACTAGCATTGATAACAGAGAGTGGTAGTCTGCTATGAGCTCCATTAAGTGGAAGATAAGAAAGAGAGAAAGCTGGTTTTATTGGATATACTACAGTGGGGGGACACTCCATTGTCATGTCCATTACAGAGCCAACGCTCTCCTGTGTCAGCTTCCTGTGTAAGCTGTGACACTAGCTTTGATGGCATGGAGTGGTACTCAACTGCGAAGTAGTGCTGGGTGGTATACCGGTTCACACCATATACCGGTGTATATTTTCGTTATGATATTAATTTTTAATATACCGCCATACCGGTGTATTTGATTACACAACGTTTGGAACGCTGCGCCGCGCAACAGAGTTTCAGACGGGACTTTTTTTCACACGCACGCATGGTGCCACTGCGAGGCATAGTGAGGGTAAACACAAAACACCTTAAGTTTTTCCCCTGAAGTATGACCCTTTAAGGCTTAATTTCTCCTAAGGTAAGGGGTTTATTTAAGGGTGTTGCACAGAATACCTTAAATTGTTTCTTTAGTTAAGGAAAAACGTAAAGGGATACTGCATTGAAAGGGATTTACCGTCACGAAAATTCTATTGAGATTGTTCAACAGCTGTAACTAGCTGGCTAGTAGGTGATGTCATTAGTTAGCAACCCACCGAACACAGTGAAGTTTAATGTTCTTATCATTCATCTCACCTTAAGAATATTCGCTGAAATTATCCAGGTAGCAAGTAAAGCATGTTATAGACATGCACTGAGCAATACTAGCTGGCTAGTTAGAAATGATCCTGTCGTCAGTGCACCAAAACAAACTTTTTTGTTAATGTTTTGCCTAGCGAACCGAACCGAAGCTCATGGCAGGCTAACAAGACATCCACATCCACATGAAGTTAACGTTAGCCTACCACTAACGTCATGTAAACCACACAATAACAATAAGGCATGTTTCTGATGGGCCTATTTGACAGAGTAAGTATATTAGCAGAGAGGTTTTATTTTTAATTGTATAATTTTAATTGTATAATTTACTTAAAAAAAAGTATAATTATTGCAAGTTGCACTACTTTTTGTATTGGTTGTATTGGCTACAAGATGTTTGTCAAATTTGCACAGTAAAAGTTCTGTATTTTGACTGCAATAGTCTTTGCATTCTGATTAGATTCTTCATTAGAGGCTCATGAGTGGCTCTTTGTAAACAGCATCATTTTCTGGGGCCATGCAAAACTGCATTACCACTAGTGTGGAGTTATTCTACTGTACATCATGAGAGTAAATTAGACCATCCTTAGTCAATGTACTGCAGCAAATCCTCTCTCAACCTGCAGAAAATGCTGTGAACATCTGATTATGCATGGAAAAAAAAATACCGTCATTATACAGTGAAACCGTAAGAATTTTGAAAAATACCGTGATATACATTTTTGGTCATACCGCCCAGCACTACTGTGAAGCACACAAGGCTGCAGGGCTGTGGGTCGCCGGGGTCATCGTGGGCCCAGACACCCTCTCAAACCTCAGACCTCAGTCTCCACAGAAACCTGGCAGGTAGACGGCTGGCCACCAGGGCTCCACCCCGACACGGCCGGACTCTAGCGGTCAGGAGTTCTGTTATTTCTGTCCCTCCAGAGAGGGCTGAGAGAGAAAAAGAGAGAGGTAGCTTTTTGAAGAGTATAAGGTTCGAGGGAGCAGCTTGTTCTAAGTAAGCCCTGGATTGTTATGCTGTCATGTCACTATCAGTGTTGTAGGGAAGCTAACAAAACAAATGAAAAAACAAATTGGGGGTTTCAAAGCATGCATCATAAAATGTATTAAAATACTGGTGATTTATTGATCCTTGTGAAATGAGAGGATAAGTAGCAAGGGTGAAAGCCATCCCCAAAACCAGATATGTCTGAACTGTCGGACCTTGACTAAACAAACTGAGAAAAAGAAAAATAATACAATGATATGTGCAAAGGTAATGAAACTATGACAAGCAGCTTGAAAGATTAGCAAAATTATGATTAATGAGCCAGTCTCAGGCCAAATCAGGCATTGGCATCACGCTTTAATGAATCTCACAACAGACTTGACTCTCTCCATGCCTTGTAGGTCAAGCTTATTATTATATTACGCACACAGAAATGCCCAGAAGTCTTTTTCTGTGTAGCTTAACACTCACACACCAATGTGTTTGTTGTCCATCAGCAGTAATGTTAATACCTAATCAGAAATATCAATTAGCTAAAAGCGTCACTCACTCGTCTGTCAATATTGGGGTATGAGAGCTCTCCTCTCTGGCACTGCGCCTCGGCCTCCACACCAGGACTTAGTCATTTGTA
The DNA here is from genome assembly GCF_017589495.1 of Alosa alosa. Classification (NCBI taxonomy): domain Eukaryota; kingdom Metazoa; phylum Chordata; class Actinopteri; order Clupeiformes; family Clupeidae; genus Alosa; species Alosa alosa. The sequence goes on along the minus strand of NC_063211.1, from coordinate 17,457,398 downwards.
TACTTGGCCTCCAGTATTGTTTTAGGCTGTTGTCCAAAGCCACTCTAAAAGGTATGTGGTTTAGCGGAAAGAATAAACAACCCTTTAGTTCCACTCCCACATTCTCATTGCCCCCCCACACACACACACACACACAGACTCACACACACTCCCCAGTCCTCGGGACTATGCCAGCGCGGCCGAAGAAAGAAAAGTAACCCATGAGGCACATACTTTAGGGAAGTAAAGAAAGAAAGGAGAAGAAAAGGGAAAAGAAGGACAGAAGGACGATGTCACAACGACATCTACGGGGTGAAAGCATGCCTTCACACCGCGTGTGTATCTGTGTGTGAGTACATGAGTATGTGTGTGTGTGTGTATGTCTGTTTGTGCGTGTGTGTGTGTGTGTGTATGTGTCTGTGTAAATAAGACAGCCAGTGTTTTTTTAGGTGTCTTTGTGCACACATCTATATGCAGAAGAGTATGACATTTAGAATGCTGAACTCTAGCTGTGTCCGCATATCTGTGTGTGAGAAAGAGAGTGTGTGAGAGAATGTGTGTGTGTGTGTGTGTGTGTTACAGTAGGGAGCTGAAGTCTTGGTTCCTTCAGCTCAGCTCTCAAAGAATGGAAGTGGAGAAGAGAAGAGAGGAGAAGACAAAGGAATAGCAGAGAAGAGATAAAATAAGAGAAAAGAGAGAAAAGAGAGAAGAGAAGAGAAGAGAAGAGAAAAGAAGAAGAGAAGAGAAGAGAAGAGAAAAGAAAAGAGAAGAGAAATAAAGAGAAGAGAAAAGAAGAGAAGAGAAGAAGAGAAGAGAAGAAGAGAAGAAGAGAAGAGAAGAGAAGAGAAGAGAAGAAGAGAAATAAGGAGAAGAGAAGAGAAGAGAAGAGAAATAAGGAGAAGAGAAGAGAAGATAAAGAGAAGAGAAGAGAAGAGAAGAGAAGAGAAGAGAAGAGAAGAGAAGAAAAGAGAAGAGAAGAGAAGAGAGGAGAGGAGGTCCCCCACTCCCATCACTAGCTGACATGTCTCCTCTGACTGTGATTCGCAGGGACGTTAATCAATTAACTCCACGAGCAGTGGGGTTGGTTTGTGGAGTATCTGCTGAAACCTTAACGGCCATGATCCACTGTGACTAAACGACGACGAGACTCGCTGCGGCAGATCCGGCAAGCCGAGGGAAATCTCCGCAAATGCGGCCTGACAGATGCGCCGCTACCTGGCCCTTATTGGTCACGTCAATGTTTGCATTGTCTCAGGAGCCACACGTAATGTCTTCTGGCAGGCAACAGGGGAGGAGTACTCGGTGTGTGGCAGACAAACACACATGCATGCACACACACACACGCACAAACACACACACAGGCCCAAGGTGCCTACTACACCCACAAATGCACACACACACACACACACACACACACAGCAAGCATTAGGAATATGCACACATGCACAAACACACACATGCAAACGCTCACACGCAAACACACGCAAACACACACACACACGCGTGCGCGGAAACATGCATACACTCACACACATGCCTTTGAGTGCTACTAGTGTGCTGTGTGGCAGTAAGGTCACTAGTGTCACACCTGGTTAGGAGACACTAAGCGTGCTTGGCAGGGCCGTTTGAGAGCCTGTGAGCGCTGCCACAACTGGGCACCTCCGCGGTGGCACAGAGGCCTGCGGGCACGCAAGCAAACGCCAAACACCTATGACACAACCTGTTAGCCCCCCCTGCCCCCACTCACCCATTCAAACACAGCACCGAGTACCACGGTCCAACCAAAGGCCTCTGATCAGATCAGCTAAAGGGCATCACTCAACCAGGAGCCTAACTCATCTGCTAGCAATCTCCTATAGCTGTCATAAACGCACGCACGCACGCACGCACGCGCACACACACACACACACACACACACACACACACACACACGCACACACACACGAGAATATCCTAGTCCAGCTAAAGACCTTACTGTAGGCTCAACCTAACTTTGCAGTCAGATAAACACAGTAATACATACAATACAAATACAAACAATAGGAAAATAACTTGGTCCAGCCAAGGGCCACTGTTGTTGTTGTTGTTGTTTTTCACAATTATCAACCCACCCTCAGCCATTCAAACAAAGGTCTAAACTCAAGGTCACTGACTCAAACACAGTCATAAACATAAAACCAAGTTGAAACAGAAGTTCAGAGTACTCACACTGCCTGCATGACCCGCATCTCAGACACGACTCAAACTGCTCACGCAGCTGTTACAGCACACATCCAGCATAGTGAATGTGAATGGTGGTTCAGTGGCCAGTGTCAAACATATAGGAATGTGTACGCTTCCATGAGCAGTGAACACACACACACACGGTGTGGTGAGCACACATTAGAGTACAGTACACGCACGCACACACACACACACACACACACACACACACACACACACACACACACACACACACACACAGAGTGTGGTGAGCACACAGGAGTACACACACACACACACACAGAGCAGTAACTACCTGAAACACAGACGAAGGTGTTTGTCTAATCAACAGCACTGCTGAGCCCAGAAATGTCTCATACTTCACTCCGTTCACCCACCAGGTGGGGAACAAAGCTGACATATTAGCTTTGAGCTTTCATTCCTAAACACGTCCATTACATCTCCTAAAAGATCTCTGTTGTCTGCTAAATGAGAGAGCTATGAGACCAATTGAGATTTCACTGAGGAGGGAGAAGAAATGAAGAGGAATGAAAAGGCAGAAAGAGGAAAAAAGGAAAGGTATTTCCACGCGTCGTTCTTCTAATTTATTGTTCCTTTTGATGGAATTTTCTTCAAAGCCAAGCGCTTACATCTGTGCATCATCTGGGTACGGCCCCCTCATTTCAGATCTCCTGGATCTTCCAGGAGAAGTGTGTGTGTGTGTGGGGGTGGGGGTGTTAGCAAGCCCAATCAGTCCGCCTCATTTGCCTCGCTTAGGTACTTCACCTTCGCAAGGAAGCATCAGGAATTATTAGTGGCAAAGAAAACCAGGAGAGAATCTCAAACGTGCACCCCGAGAGACTAAACAGAACAAGAAATAACGCGAGTAGCAAATGTTAATGCATGCACTTTGATGTGCGTTCCCCCACTACCACCAAACCCCCTTTTCCACGTACACCGCTCTCCTATTAACATTTTAACTGAAACATCACATTTGTCAGAATTAAACTGCGTGGTGAAGGTAGAGGAGAATGCGCCCGTGTGTCCACCGTGGATACGGAGAGGAGAGGCGGAGAGGAGGCCGAGCAAAAGGCCCAATTAGGATTGTTTTTGGACGGGATGAGATGAGGAATATTCAAAGAGCACGCGGCCTGCCTGCCAGGGAAGATGACGCAGATGAGACAAGGACGTAGCTCCCTCTAGTGGTCAATGCAGGTACAAATGTAAGAATGCGACTGGAGGGAGACGTGTCATTGCTACTATTTTCATTTAATTTAATATCACAACAGATGCAAATTCCTTGTAAATGAAATATGTCAAGTAAATTAATATATTTTCATTCATATGTTATATAAATATGCTATATAATTCTTGATGCAATTTACACACGGTCTATATAGCAACATCTGTCTCGATATTTCATTTCTGTCTCCACATTTTGTGTATATTCAATATATTCACCCTCATCTCTCCTCACCATATACGGAAGCACCAACACAAATTAAACACACAAGTAAATATACTTGCTTTCCCCTTCTGCCACTGATGTGATGGGCATCTGCAGCAATCAAGCACGCCAAAGGAGCAAACAGCGGCAGAAAATGACAGGGTCACGCTGCGCGCGAGCATCTTGCTCCGGCTGATGACTGGAGTTGTGGGAATGATATAGCATTAGAGCCAGGGAGGGACAGATGACTAATGAACACTCTTGTCTTTACACTAAGATCAAAGATGTCCTCACTGACATCTCAAGAGGGTGGGAGGACCCCATTTCCTTAAAAAGGAACTTTGAAAAAAAAAAAGAAAGGAAGGAAGGAGGAGAAAAGAAAAAAGACAGCTTTTAAAATGTTATCCGGCCAAAATGTAGCCATTTAAGGAAGATGAGCAACAGTGGGGAAAAAAGGCCTTCCTCAATGAGTAATATTTTGCAATGAATCACTTGATTAATATGGCTTTAAACACACAATGAGACAGTGATAAATTCTATTAACACATTTGTAATCTTGAAGGCGATAATTGTTCAATGAGCATCTCATTTGTCAAAAGGCTGGGGAAATGTGGCAGTGTGTGCCCTCGAACTGAACTCTTTAGAAGATGCCAACACAACATCTCCGACATCCTACGGCATGTTCACCTTAAACATGTGTGCAAGGTAATAAGGGTTGTTTTGAAATTCCAATCCTGAATATTTTTTTATCTAATTTATTTAAATTTCCAACTTGTAATTGCCACTGAATCTTGACAAGCCTGCCAAATATTTTGCATCCAAAAAGATTTAAAAAATAGTAACATTTCCTTTAACTACAATAAGATCATTATCATAGTATACCATGGGAAGGTCTATATTTATGCTGTATGCTGTTGCTTGGTTAATCTAGTGAACAGGAAACTGATCAAGAATGACCTGTCACTCACTGTGCAGATCCACTGTGTTTTAGAACACGTCTTTATGGATCGATTTGGGGACATGCATCTTTGTTACTCAAAATAATCAAAAATCAATACAGCATGCCTCCTCAAGCAGGAAGTTCACTTCCCAATAACCACAAATGTGAGATTAAATTAATGAATAAATAAACAAATAACAAATAATATTGACTATCAAAACATTTCCCAACCCAGTATCATTTGTCATGTGTATGTACTTGCAGCTTTGTGGTGAGAGAGAGAGAGGGAGGGAGAGAGAAAGAGAGAGAAAGAGAGAGAACAGTGGTTTTGCGGTATTACAGGGCAGCTATTTGTTCATGTGCATGCCCACACACACACAAACAGAATGATGCACCAATACACAAACAGTGAGATCTTATCTGCTACAGTAGCAATCTTCTATAGCTGTCATAAACGCGCACACACACACACACACACACACACACACACACACACACACACACACACACACACACAATGATGCACACACAGAAACACAACAAACAGTGAAATGCACACACACACACACACACACACACACACACACACGCACACACATATCATTTGAGTGACTAACACTGATTAAAACATGACATCCAAATATTAACAAAGGACCTGTTATGCTACACAAGACACTACACACATTGTGCAAATAAATGACTACAGCGAAATTGTGTGAATAAATAACCATACAAATACATATTAAGAGCAGGGATTGACACCTCCTTCTCCAGACATAAAGGCTACTGATGATCACTGACACAAAATAATACTTAGCAAGTTATCTAACTAACACAGCCTAACACAGATTGTATGTCCTCAACCACCATAAATCAGAACAATTTGTTTTATTTATTTTATTTTATTATTATTATTATTTTCACATGTTTCTCCACTTCCATACACTCATACTCTCAGTCAATGTTCATTGCCAATAAAACGCTACAATCCAGTAGATTTTCCAGTAATTTAGATACATCTAAATAACTAACTTTTAGTTCAAAACCTTACAGAAATTATATCACTGTAGATAGACTGTATTTGGACAAGCAAGTGATGTTATACAGTTTAAATAAAAACTGATTATGCTATTTCATAGCTGCTTGCCTTGATATGCTGGATCTGTGAGACTGTGAATATGATATGCTAAATAATCTTTTTTTTTCTTCTTCTAAACATTCAAGGCAAAGGAGAATGTTGAAGTTCATAAAAAATGGTAATGTGAAGTTCATAAAACATGTTGACAAGTTCAAAGGGCACCATGGGTCAACATTAGGAGGACACTATACTTTAGGTTTTTTGTTATCACTGCTCTTTCTACATCACTCATCCTTGTCTAAGGTCCATGCTTTGCTGTGTGAGACGGACGGATGATGGACATGACAAATGGTGTGTATGTGTGTGTGTGTGTGTGTGTGTGTTTGTGTGTGTGTATGTGTGTGTGGATCTCTGCTCACCACACTCTTCCTCATTTGAGATGTCTCTGGAGTCGTCCTCAGTTGTTCAGGATGCAGACACACCCGACTCTTCCTACAGTAAATGGCTCTTGTGGGGACAAACAAACAAAAAACACAAAAAATATTACGATTTTGTTATTTGTTCCCCTTAAAAGTGGCATGTGTAGGAGTGCTTCAATGTTGACAATAATGAAGCACTTAATTCATTGTTAAAGTGTTCATTGTGCTTTTTTAAATAAAACACCATCCTCCTCGTGGGCTAGCTTGTGTTTTCATATACAGTAGGAGAGCCAGCCTGTTGCCGACTCCAAACACTAGAGAGAGCTCTCTGCATCCCAGCTGTCCCCCCATGAGAGACTAGAGGTTCGTCTGACCAGCAGTTAAAGGCTTTTTCCACCCCCAACCCCCCTCCCCCTCCCCTGCCCTCCTCAGCAGAGTAAATGTGTGAAGGTTTCCACCCTAGCCAGGTTCCCCGCTGCACTCCTCATTCCTCGGCCCTAGCTCCGCACTCTGCTCATGAGAAAGAGATCATGAATGATGAGGAGGGACATCATTATGGCTCGTGATGAGGGCAGCACGTCGACTCGACTGGATCCTCAGCCAGACCGGAGAGACCAGAGACCAGTATTAGACTAAGGTCCCCCGACGCAGGGATAATGAACCTGCCTTCCACTTCTGCCTCATCGCAGTCACCCTCACCCCCATACCCCCACCCCCACCCGATCATTCTCCAAACCTACCCCCATATGTGCATAGCCCCCCTACCAAAGTGAACGCGAGAAATGAAGGAGAGAGGGAGAGGAAGATAGCAGGAATGAGTGAATAAAAAGAGAGAAAAAAGGCGATCGTTGCTGCTCCTCTGCTTTGATCTCCTCTCTGCTGCTTTAGCACTACACATCTGCATGCACAGGCCTACGAGTGGTGTCTGTTGGCGTAGGGTAATCCACAGCCTGTAAATAAGATTTTCCACAATTACAAACACTTACACTACAATGCCCAATGATGTCTTCCTGAGAAAGGAACAAATTGAATTCTTTTTTATTCCAGTCAAAGGAATGAACTTGCTGTAATTGCCCCCCAAGAAAAAAATGTGCAAACTGTATCATTTTCTGGCCATTTTGACTAATGATATTGTAATAAGATGCCGAGCAATAGACTTCAAATGGAAAATATAATTACATGCATTAGTTTGTCTAAGCATTTATAAGATCACAAATCCATCAGTTTTTCAGAGCTCATCTCAAAATCCATACATCACTGTCAGAGCCGGTTTTGTGATGGAGAATGTGTTCATTTGTGAGCTTGGTTTAAAAGATGTGGCTCACAATCGTTTAGCCCCGAACAGAGAAGAGTAGTTATGACAGCATCATTATAAGGCGCGCAGCATTCAGACAACACACTTTGTCTCTGGCAACTTCATAAAATGCATCTGGATTATCAGAGACAGTCGGAGCCTGAGAGCCATTGCAAATACAAATGCCCTGCCTACAGAAAACAGCAGCAACAACAACAGCACTAATAATCAAAGTAATACTTCTACTACTAATACTATGACTACTACTACTACGACTACTACTACGACTAGGACTACTACTACTACTACTAAAAATAATAATAATAATAATAATAATAATAATAATAATTAACTGCTTAGATGCTGCTGTTGTTATATATATTACCAGTATTGGTGTTTATATGATCTAAGTAAAGTTATACTTTATAATGTTATACTGTATGTGCTCATAAAAGCACAAGTTTTACGAAGATGTATATTTATTACCAAAATCACGACTGAAAAGATTTTTAAATGCAAAAACAGAAGCCTCCAAAGATTTCACACAAATCAGCTCAAAAATCCACTCCCTTGAACATTTTCACATGTAAACAATGGGTCCATGTCCAGTTTAGATCCAACATGCACATCCAACTGATCTTGAGCTGTATGCAATCAGATACATGGAAAAATGCCCTTAGACAGAGGAGACAGAGGAGAACTTTCCAGTGTTGATATATCTTTTTTCCCAGGTCCAGTTTACCTCTTGAGGTTCACAAGATCCCCTGGTCAGACAAAACCCCTGTCATGGTGTCACGGGGCGCTTCAGACTCTAAAAAGACGACTATAAATTCTACATTTGTCAGAGAGCTCATTACAAACCAGGTCTGCTCTTCTTGCTGTACCAGAAGTGATAAATGTATCTCCTAAAAACAGAAAACGCTGCAAAGGATTTACATCCTGTGAGATTCTGCCCCTGAAAAAGACAACATTCTTCATGCTGTGAAGTCATGGCTGCACCTGTTGTTTGAATGTGGCCTGAGAAGGAAATTCCTTCGACAGGGGACTGTGTGGAAAAGTTGAGTTTTCTCTCCTGACTAGCAAATGCCATAAATTTAATTCAAGACAGGACAAAACCCTGGAAAGTTGAAAAATCAAATTGTTCCCGATCACCTCTTTATCTCTTGGTAAAAACCCCTATTGTGATTAACTGTGAGACAGACAAGAGAGGAGTACACTTAAAACGGCCGTAATTGCCCTAAGGAGGATGAGAGGGAAACGGATGTCTGTTTTGCACTGTACCAAACGCCATTACAGTGCTCCGCCATAGCGTCTTCCACTCTAAATGCACATTAAAGCACAGAGGAGAAGGAATACACAACTTCAATTGAGTTAGAGGGCACTTACTGGTAAAACGCCCCTTCCATATATTTGCCTAACAGCACATAACTGTCACAAGAATTGTCTGTCATTAGCAAAGATATGGATCCCATTTGCTGGCCCAAAATGTCTTTTTCAATACTGTAAGTGAAGTATTTATGGGGAATGAGCCACAAGTTTCATGGAAGCGCTCTATTGCAGTGACGCTACTGTTTTAATTGGTTGTTACATCGAGTCTGCCATTTTGTTTCTGTCGCTTTGCTCTTCCATCTATCATCAGCTTTAAAAAGCCAGTTGCGGGAGAGCAGACCAGCTAACATGAACACAACTGACCTCAACCCTGGGCAACACACTGCAGGTCAGTGGAAGACTGGACAATCACCAGCCACACAGGCACCCTAACGCCTGACGGAGTTAGTCTCAGCATCTTCATCCTCGACTTCAACCAAAGCTGGCCTGCCTACTCCCCCTGCTGGTCATCTGGGGGAACATACCAGACTTTTTTTTTTTTCCCAATATCAGGAGAATGAAGATGATGGTTGGATAAAGAAAGAGAAGAGGGAAAAGAAAGAAGGGGGAGAGCAAAAAGAGATAATTTTGCAGAGTCCACAAAAGTAGTAGACATTCGATCAAGCAGAAGATCACTTGCAATCCGTGTGATCATACTGATGGTCTTGTCTGAGCATTATGTGCAAGCTCAGTGAATTATGATTTTTTTTTTTTTTTTTTTTCAAAATTAAAATTAAATTTTGAGTTCAGCTCATGCATTTAGATGTCATGGGCTCCGGCTAATCTTGCAAAGTGTCAGTTTGATCTGAGGCAAGACTAGATTTTTAATATGACTTTTTTTTTTTTTTTTTTTTTTTTTAACAAATCTATGCTCAATGCACAATCCAGTGAGATCAGGTTTTAAGACCCCTCCAAAATGAGAAATAAAGATTCTGTCGCCATCAAGACGAACATACTCATAATTTGTGTGCACACCGACAAGATAAGTGCTGCTAAAGCCAACATGAAGACACGGCCCATTTTTGGTGTCAAGAACGTTCCACCAAGTAATTAAGGTCATGGGCGATGTGCTTATAATCAAAGGGGATTTTTCCCCTCTCATCTAGAGACCCATCTCTCATTTAAAAAAAACGACTCTTCAATATTACTTTAGTGTTCTGCGCCAGATTAGGTAAACTGGAATCGTTTGAGAAAAGGCTTTAAAATGGAGCGGGAGGGTTGGAAATGGAGAACTGTGTCGCTGGTGAATGCTTCCCCTCCGTGCCTGCGTGCCATAGCAGGAAGTCGGCCATTAGGCGCTTCTTCCATGTCAGCAAGTGCTCCTTTTTGGCAGCTTGTACTGCATGATTCATGAAATACCGGTAGAAGGCTAATTGTTCAAATTAATTTGCGTAAACGACTAAGCAAGAGATAACAGAATTACATCTGCACTTTTTTGGCACAGATTCAACCACGATGGGCCTCGGCAGCCAGCTGCTTCAAGACAGCGTCTTTGCCAGAAATTAACAGCCACAAATAGTAATTAATAGACTTTTTGTTACGTTAATTTGCACGAAAAAGGTTCAGGAGAGGAGGAAGAGAACGAGAGGGGGTAGGAAAAAAAAAATCTGCTGAGAAAAGAAGCCCAGGATAATTAGAATAAATTAGTTAAGATGCGGGAGAAAGAAATGTTAAAAAAAAATGTTTAAAGTGAAAATGTTTTAAACGGGTGGGGCGGGGTGTGTGCGAGGGGCGGAGCAAGAGAGCAGGGACAGGGTGGGAGAAGTTAAGTTTTGACACCCCCATTAATCTCCATGATAATGTAGCTGTTAAAATTAAAGGGAGTGAGTCGTGGCACTCCGGCGCGATCCATCACACGAGCCGCGCTCGCCCATCTGTCACGGCTCAAGTCAGAAATCTCCAGCGCCGTCCTTGAAGGTGCAGCTAAGACCCCAGAAAACGGGGGTTTGGGGGGAGTTTGGGGGTGGTCAGGCAGAGAAGCCAAGCGCTGGGAATTCCGGAATGCGTAGAAACAAGAGTCAAGGAAGGAAGGGACATCAATCATAGAACATAAAGAGAGAGAGAGAAATGGAGAAAGAGAGAGATAAAGAAAGAGAGAGAGAGATATAGCGTGTGTGTGTGTGTGTGTGTGTGTGTGTGTGTCTATGTGTGTGTGACAGAGAAATAACAGACCATGTTCTTCGCTGTGTCAATTTTGTGGGGTTATCTACAATCGGCGCGCTAACGAGTCTTCACAGTCCCCCAACAGCAGACACTAATGATTTCCAAAAATGCAGATATGATTTCATATAAACACTGCTATGACCAGAGAGCTGGGGTTCAACGACTTATGGGACCTGCTGAGGGGGAGTGTCACACGCATACCAGTCTGGTGAGAAACACTTGGATAGACGCAACACATAGCAGAGGTGAGGTCAAATTCGGCAAATAGAAGCCAACATTCAGAGTACATACTTTTTCCTTTTAACTTAAAAATCTGAACATGATGTAATGGAGTTTAGCACTTACTCCAGCATCTCCATGTTCATTTTCCAAGAATCTCCTTAGTGTACAAAAAGACTGTTTGAAAAGACTTGTTTGCCTTCGTTTGATATTTTGAACACTGGGGCCGAATCAGGACAAGAGTCCACTACTCTGTCTGCGATGACCGTGGTCACAAAGCGTGAGACAGACTCATCACAGAAAAAAAGGAGATGAATTCGGAGTGGTGAAGAAGAGCAAAAAGGGAAAAAAGCTGTCATAGCTCCACACATCTGCCTGGGTCTGCTGCATCAAACCACTGAGAGGGGGAAAAAATATGATAAATGAGGGCACAGTTTTTTAAGACACACTTTCATGTCACTTCTCTCCATCTTGGAGGTCTTATGAAGTCTGTTCTCATTCGAAAGGATGGGATTGTGAGTCTTTGTTCCGCCATGCAATAAGCCTCGACTCAGTCCCAGTTCCCCTCCACCAACACCACCAACACCACCACTATGCACAAAGTCTCCCCTAAAACACTTTTGTCACTTTCCTACTGGAAAAGTAGCATCAGAGAATCTGCCTCCAGACTATCAAACCCAAGTCTCATTCCCACCCAACGCCTGGCACTCGACTCAAGGTAAACACGGCGCATCTCATCCCTCTGCTGTCTCCGCACTCAAACTCTGTTGTGCCAAGGCTTTTTATAAAGGGACATCATTACCATAAATTAATTTGGTAATACGGGGTGCCGTAGAGATAAAAGTCTATCTCAGGCATACATTACCATTTGTAAACCCAGACCCTCACCCCCTCCAATCCTGCACCCCCCCAGTTCATCCCAGACCCTGCCTGAGTTCATGATCACCCATCCTGGCTGTCTGTCTCCTGCCTGGCTCCGCTGATGTACGAGGGAAGAGAGCAGAGCCATTTTTCCCCCTCTCCTCCGTTGTCTGCCAGAGAAAGCGATGGGATCGATGCAAAGACAGCAGCGATCTGTCATGTTTGCTTTTGTAAAAAAAAAAAAAAAGGCCCCAGCCAGCTCACCAGAGCGATGGCTCACCTGGGGGCAGTCTGTCTGCCGGTTATGTCCCCCCAGAGAAGACCCCACAGTGCCCGGACAGAGACAACGCTTCCTTCCTTCCCGAAAACCACCACCTCCGCCTCATAGGCTGCTCAACACCCCTACCCCGATCCTCCCATTTCACATAGCACTTGCAGATGCAAGGGATAACTCAAGTAGCCCCCACCACACACACACACACTCTCACTCTCACTCTCTCTCTCTCTCTCTCTCTCTCTCTCTCTCTCTCTCTCTCGGGATTGCTTCCATAGGTTTAGCTCATCAGGAGTAAAAGGGGGAATACACAGACACCTGGAGCCGTGGAAACTGTTCGGAGAATTAAGGTCTGATGTGTTCCCTGTTTTACACACAAACTGTCCTCCACCACTCCCCCCTCACACACACACACAATCCCCAAAACATATATACACACTGCACACACACCAGCCCTCAAACATACACACACATGCATAGCATACACTCACAAACACGCACACACACACACAAGCCCCAGCATCCCGCCAAAATCACCTCACCCCCTCCTCCTCTCTTCCTCCCTCTCTCACTCCTCCTTTTCTCTCTATCCCTCCATCTCTCCAACCCTGTGATGGACCATTTAAAACTCCCTTTCCCATGTACGCAGCATTCAAATGTCATCGCCATGGTGTCCCGTCATTTGTTCCCCCCCGTTCCTCCACTCTCCGTCTCGCAAAAAAACAAAAAACACACATTCCCGTCTTGAAGGCTCATGCCAATTAGCCAGCTTAGGCAGGCCGCTTCCATCCATCAGTCCTAAAGGTTTCTTGGCACTAATTTTGATTATCAGGTCAAGTAGCTGAGAGGGCCATTAATTGCAATAATGAAGTCTTCAGTGAGTGATCATCAATGGCGCTGCAATGTTATTAATCCTTTTGGAAATCTTTTTTTAGTATTCATTTTTTTGTAACGTCTTGTGGCCACGGATCGTACCTGGCGACGATCTGTCAGATGCAGCCTGACCTGGGCCGGAAGAAGACCGGACTCGTTTGTGAGATGGCTGTTATCGGAGATTGAGTTCTCCGCAACATCTCATTTACCCTGAGCTTAATAAACATCATGGATGCCTGCACAGGCAGCGCCGAGCCGCACTGTGCCGAGCCGCACGATGCTGGCTGGGCAGGCGGGCATGTCGACGCTTCAGGTCTGAAAGCTTTATTTTCACTGCTTCACTGGACAAATGTGAGATATATCTGACGTGCACCCCTCGTGCGGTGTCTTCCTCTCTAACTCACTCTTTTTTCCTTTCTCTCTCTCCACCTCCCTCCCGCTCTCCCTCCCCCCACCCCCCCTCACCTCCCTGCCGGGTATGTATGTGGAGTCTGCCATTCACATTGGTGCCAGCCGCAAGGCCGCTGTAATAACCAAAATGACAAATAAACTGGAGATCATTTTAGGCCTGACAGGTTGAACACTTGCTCATAATGAGGCAACCGCAGCAACAACACCTCACTGACTAGCCCTCCACCCCAGCCCACCCTGCCCCACAACACCCCACCCCACCACAGCTCACCTCACCCCAGCCCAGCTCAGCTGCACCCACCTCCACCACCCACCTCTCCCATCCCTCCTGCTGTAGTCGAGCATACCCTCCCCGCCCCACCCCACTACACCCTAAGCCATAATAGGTTCGTTTAAGAGCGTTAGGGCTTGACACTCTCTCATTTATCTGCGTTATTTCTCATCTCCCTGCGTGTAAATCGCCAAGCGGTGGTGGCTGCTGACGGAGGTAGAGCGACCAAGAGGCTGGCAGTGGGCAGATAACATTTGTTAAACGTGTGGGATTTTTTTTATCTCTCTCTCTATTTTGTTTATCTTACACTGACTTACATTCCTTATGCTGCTGTTCCTGAATGCGTCTGATGAAAATAGAAAGCATGCTTATGCAGCTAGACAGTGTGTCTTGCATCTCTATTTTTTCCATCCCTGTTGTGTGTGTGTGTTTGTGTGTGTGTGTCCATGTGAATCTATTATTATGTATAGGATACACACATCTTATGTTTTGTGGCAGGGCCTGTTTAATACTAGGAGCACACAAAGAGAGACCACATGCACACACACAGACACACACACACACACACACATACACACTGACATATATGTGAAGTAGCATTGTGACGCTCAATAAAAGAATAGCCTTTATGACTGCTGTCAGATTTGTCTTTTAGCTGTTTTATTGTGCTAATTTAGTCTTACAATACACAACCCACCCCCCTTAAGCCAAATGATAAACACACACAAAGGTCCCCGAGACAGACACACACACACACAAACACAAGACTCTTTTCAGACATGCTACATGCAATCTATTCAACCAGAATGGCATATGACAAGATTAAGGACCAAATACGGCACATTACTGAACAAAACTACAACATGGTCAATAATTACCCAGTGAGAATAATCCAATGCCCAGCAACAATGGACTTCATGGACCAGGCCGCTGCTGTCGCCGGAATTAAAGGATGGACTAAGCCGTACTTGATGGGAGTTGTGGAGGGCTTAATGCCTCAGTATGCATGGCTCCAGTGAAATTGTTCATTTTACCCCTAATTGTGTCATTCATCAAAATGCTGCCCAGGCACGTTGATATGTGTGAGTGCCCTAAGCACACTTAAGCAAGGGCACCAAGGGGTTTAGCAGTCATTCCCTTGCAAGAAGTTCCTTCAAAGGCGGAAACTTTACGCATATACGCCGGAATGACATCTTAGTCATGCTGGGCTAATGTTTCACCAAGTCATTCTGAACAGTCTACGGTAGTTATTCAAAACAAATGCCTAAATTGTTATAATTTCATAAAGCAAAGTAAGTAAAGTGCATTAATTTTTAAGCTCCATCTTAATATCTTCCATTTGACCTACGTTTAAACTTCTCATCTAAGAATCAATATTTAATACGTTGTTCTGCTTTCTTTGGAAGGCCCCCTCCTTTGCCAGGCATTCTGTGTTTGTTCAGTACCTTCCAGGGGTGTAGCTGTCGCATTCGATGCCCTTAAGTCCGTCTGTAAGAGTTCCTGACATATAGGTACACTGGTAGAGCCAAAATACTGCCAAAGCAGATACCAGTCAGATATGGTTTACATTTAAAACATGCTTATTTAAAGAAACAGATATCAACGCGCTGTAATTTGCAATCTGAGGTTATTCGGGGTGTTGAAATACAACCTCTGGCATTGCTAAGCCATCGCAGATCAAGTTCAGAGCATGAAAGACTGGCATGAAATTATATGTGACATCTGGCTCATGCAAAATGCTTTTGATTTGCCCATCTCTGACAGATAAAAATGGTAAATGGTTAATAAAAAGATACAATCCACCAAAAAAAAAAGTCCCCAATCAATGTTACAATGACCTATGAGATCTTGCTGATGAGCAGTTGGCATTATGAGTTACTGCATTAGGCATTATGAGTTACTACATTATGAATTATTGCCAATGTCATATAAATGAATGCCAACCTCAGCCCACAACCTTTCTTAAGTGTAGTCATCTATTCTATATTATTGCGCAGTAAGGTGTGAACTGAATTCTGACATTCATAATTTATAGAGCTGACATCTGAAAAGTAACTGAGACAGTGTGACTTTTCACCAAGTCAAACAAGTCTGATATAGAATAGCTTCTTCGTACTAATCATCTACCAGCACATCAAAACATGACTCAATGAAAATATACGGCCATTTTATAAATAAAAAGGGTTAAGGGGAAGGAAGCAACCCCAAAATTTTGGAGTTACACAGAGACAACATGCTGAAGATCACACACATTTTGGAACTATAACTTCAGCTAACTTTCTGCGTATTTGCCAAAAACTCTCAACCCCTTTTTTTTCTCAAAATCCACCCCAAATCCAGGCCATCAAGATGAGGACACGTCAAGTGATTAATTCTGCCACATGGATCCAGAGACAGACGGCATCGCTGTATCTTCATCCAGCCAAGGACACAGTGGAACAGTCATTAGCATAGTCTATTGCTATTAGTATAGTTAGCATAGCCTGATGCATTCTCACTAATAGAACATGGCATTTTGCGGGCATAGGCAGCAGCAGTGGTTCTTGGTAGACAACTGTCTGACTGACACCACTCCGGGATGGGGGGTCACAGAAATAAACCAGTAGTGCAATGTACAATGTACTCACGGGATCAAAAGAGTATATATACTTATACAATGTCAATGTTATTTCAAAGCATAGCCCACTCCATGATGGAGTACTACATATTAAGTAACAATGACAATGAATCCGCTTTACGTGCAATAACAAATGAATAAGAATTCATTTATAATAGCCTAATGGTGAAACTACAAAAGAAATTGAGACATTTATGACAAGTACCTTTATGACCAAGTTTTAGGTTAATCCACTTCAACAGCACCTTCATCTTCTCTCATGCAAATTCAGCAGCAGAAGAGGTCATTTAAATTGCTAATGGCTATTCATTCAGAGGTGCCTACTATAATACAATGCACTACAATAATCAACCATGCATAATGACCTTGGCTTGCATCAAAGAAACAGAGAGAAAGAATATAAAATTTAGAGTTGAGGGGGAAGGGGAAAGAGTCGTCTACAACTGCATCCTCAATTTTGTATTCATTACAGGATAATCCAATCAATCAGCACTAGCAGTGCAAATAAAAAGCAATTTGCCTGTTTGCATCCCATTCGTACGCACGATTATAAAAACCTTGTCCAGTCTGATGGAGAGATTAATCTTGTTTTGATGGAAATATGTCAGTTTAGGCGACCATGATGGATGCGAGTTATCGCTCTGGACAAACCTGCCACTATGGTAACCTCCGATGACAGCTCTATTGTGTGGAGAACGTCCCAAAATGTCACCTGTTGTACCCCGAATAACCCTCTAATTTTCTAATTCAATTTCAAACCCCTCTCGACTGAACCAGAACAACCTACACCCCCTCCCCACTCCACCCACCCTCTCATATCATGAACCAGTAATAACAATTACGATCCGACTGGCTCAAACCTGCAATTCCCTTAAATCAAACCAAGTAGGCTTTTATTAGTCCACCCTGTTAAATCAATCTAAATCTAAGCATAATAACTCCCTAATCAGGTAGTAGGAAGAATAATAGGTTGTCACGCATGAGGAAAAATAGGCAATCATGGAATGTTTTCTTTAATTAGGCTTAGTAAAGTAGAAGGGCAGAGTTGGAGCCGGGGAGACATTCATCATCGCCAAGGTGGGAAATTACTTCAATTACCGTGAATGAAACGAGTAAAGGGAATAATGGAAGTCGCCGGAGCAACGGACAAGGAGAAGGGTCCGAGCCTTCATCAGGCACGAGCGGGGAGCGGAGAGAGAGGTGAGAGAACGTAGGGAGGGACAGAGAAATGGAACAATGGGAGGCGGGGTGGTTACAAGTTACGAAGAACACCTGAGAAGGGAAAACCTTATCTGTTCCACCTTCAAGAGCCAGGGAATATCACCCACTGGATCCAATATAGATCACCGTCACACCAGGTCAGGCCTGATCCGTTTCACAGTTAACTACAATGTGGGCTTTGATATTACATCCACATCAATCTCTAAATAGACAAATAAATCTAAAGCTTTTGATTAAAAGGTCTTTGTTCGCAACTCTTCCGACTGTAATTGACTCAATATGTTAACTCAAAGGTGGAAACAGATCAAGGGCTTGATCTGGAAACAAAAATCACAGCCACATCTGGAAAATCATCAACTAGAACGCAAAACCAGGTGCACTCAGATAATCAGATAGAAGCTAGAATCAGTGTGCCAGAGTCTCCAGGAACCTACACCAGATCAGGGCCAGATCTCCCCCACAGTCAACTGTTACAACGTCTTGTCCACATCAACACTCTCTCTGTGCTTCTCTCAATTTTTCATTCTCTCTCTCTCGCTCCCACATCTCTCTAATCTACCTTTCAATAGCTCTCCATGGCTTCCCACCACATTCCCGAAATGCTGTGGAGAGAGTCAGAGAGACCAGGTGGAAGGAAGAGAGAGAGAGAAAGAGAGTGAGTGAGTGAGTGAGTGAATGGATTGAATAAGTTAATGAGTGAGTGACTGAGTGAGTGAGTGAGTGGGGCAGTATCTGTGTGCATCTTTCTGTCTGTCTATCTGAGTGAGTAGTCGTTTCCCAAAGTCAACGAAGCATACTCATCGGCCGCCTTTTCAAGGATGCCACGTCATCGAACTCGGCCAAGCACTGTTCCAATGTCAAGATTACGCCCTTCGTTCTAAGAATTTTCAAGGATGCATCTGTGGATCCTTAAGTGAATAAAAATACCCATAATCCTCTGCATTGACATGCATCGGAGCAGCGCCATTGTCAAAAGAGAAGCGTGCAGTTAAAAGCGAAAACACTCAGGCGGAACACGTTGTCCACATTATCTAGTCTGTCCCAAAGTAGAGTCCGAGAATGCTAGGGTAGCCTTATCTTTGTAGAACCCGACTCGCAAGGAAGCATTCGATCAAGGAAGCATGCTCGACTTTGGGAAACAGCAAGTGTCTCGCTAAATCCAAAATGACATGACAAGGTAAATTACCTTTTATAGTAACTGAATTTATTGATAGAGAGAGAGAAAGAGAGAGAGAGAGAACAGGATATAAAGTACATTAGAACTAAACCCTTTAAGTGGAGCCACAGCAGCAGCCACCTCAGCACCTCAGTACCTGAACACAAGAGATTAGGATTTCACAATACCATTGTGGAGGAGTCAGACCTCCCTGCTGTGCACTTCACAGTCAGAGTGCAGACAGTATCTACCACAGGTGCCACTACAACTACTACTACTACTATAACTACTAAGTTACTACAGTTGCTGCTACCGTGGCTAAAGATACTATTGCATTCACTGCTCCTGCTGAAACCACAGCACTACAGCTACTTCCACTACTACTATTACTGGTAATGTTAAAATTATTACTTTCACCAAGAACATTATATAGGTAATTCTACTTGAACTTCAGTAAAAAGAACTACATTAAACACCTGCCACAACTCCTGAGACGTGTTAACAATCTGGTAATAAGCAATGAGACATGAGTACGCACAGAGGATTGTCCTTATGGTTCTATAGTCAAACATGGCTCTATTAGTCATGCATCACAGAGG
>NC_063211.1:17413006-17435506 GCF_017589495.1 Alosa alosa | reverse complement strand
TGTGGGATACCTATTTGGAATTTGGGGAAGAATGTCTGTCTTACATTTTCATATTTTTTCACAGTGAAGAAATAAGTGCTCCTCTGTCTCAACCATCTCTGTCTGACAGTGACCACATATTCTTTGTTCTTTTGGCAGCCATGTTTTCCTGTGTCCACCTGTTTCTATTGCTAGATTGTGGTCTCTGAGCCTGTATTTGGTCATGGTTTGTCTCTGCTTCATATCTCTGACAGAGATGAGATACTCTGCCAATTCATATTCTCCTTTTAGGATCAGATAGGAATTCATTCTACTTTGGTTGCCAATTTGGTTTGTCCAATGCACAAAATATTCTTCTTTTGCTTGATTCATTATTTTGCTGACTCTGATTGATCTCTCTCTCTTTCTCTCTCTAACTCAAAGGCAAAAAGTTTGAAATAAATATACATAAAAGGGGGACTATAAGTTATGTCATGAGCATCAGCAGAGGGTGCTGTTCTGCTCCACACATCTATATCTGGATAGCACATGGCCTGTCACTAGATCCACACACATCTATGAATATGTTCTATGGGGCCCTCCACAGATATTACAAAAGAGAAGTTTTTGAATACTGCCCAATCTAGAGCACTAGATTTTGAATACTGCCCAATCTAGAGCCAGTGTTTCCCATACATTTACTTATTTGTGGCGGCCCACTCATATCAACATTGACCACCACACAATGATTGTCCTGGTTGTACTAAATTGTGCTTAAATCTGGTTAGAATCATAACCACTGCACTAATTTGTTAAAAACTGTTGCATTCAGGTTAATTCTGCAAATCTACCACCACAAATAGAATTCAATTCTGGGGGAAACACTGCTAGAGCACTAGATTTTGAATACTGCCCAATCTAGAGCACTAGATTTTGGTTACTGCCCAATCTAGGGTCGAGTGCCGTTTTTATCAATTAGACATTAATGACATTAAATAAAACCCATCTCTGTGATGACAATGTAAAGCCAATTTAGTGTAATTTAGGGCAGTGGCAAGTGTCATAGGCTACAATGTCTTGAGTGTCAGAAAGACAGAAATATGAGCGAAGCTAAATGTCTCAGGCCTTGGCACATACATTGAAACTTCTAAAGGACACAGACTTTTTTTTTAAGTTGTTGCTGCTCACTCTGATTGGGTGAGAAGATGCAATGGATGCCTTGTTGACATGGATATGACCATCTGACTAGTTAATGTTTTAGCATTCTTTACAGTCAGCAATGTTGTCTTAACACTTCAACCTGAACCACCTGTGGTGATTGGCTGGGATTGTTTTTTTGGCTTCACAGACAGCTGTGTGTGTGTGTCTCTCTCTCTCTCTCTCTCTCTGTGATGACAATGTGTGTGTGTGTGTGTGTGTGTGTGTGTGTGTGTGGATTGTCCTGGTTGTACTAAATTGTGCTTAAATCTGGTTAGAATCATAACCACTGCACTAATTTGTTAAAAACTGTTGCATTCAGGTTAATTCTGCAAATCTACCACCACAAATAGAATTCAATTCTGGGGAAACACTGCTAGAGCACTAGATTTTGAATACTGCCCAATCTAGAGCACTAGATTTTGGTTACTGCCCAATCTAGGGTCGAGTGCCGTTTTTATCAATTAGACATTAATGACATTAAATAAAACCCATCTCTGTGATGACAATGTAAAGCCAATTTAGTGTAATTTAGGGCAGTGGCAAGTGTCATAGGCTACAATGTCTTGAGTGTCAGAAAGACAGAAATATGAGCGAGCTAAATGTCTCAGGCCTTGGCACATACATTGAAACTTCTAAAGGACACAGACTTTTTAAGTTGTTGCTGCTCACTCTGATTGGGTGAGAAGAGATGCAATGGATGCCTTGTTGACATGGATATGACCATCTGACTAGTTAATGTTTTTAGCATTCTTTACAGTCAGCAATGTTGTCTTAACACTTCAACCTGAACCACCTGTGGTGATTGGCTGGGATTGTTTTTGGCTTCACAGACAGCTGTGTGTGTGTGTCTCTCTCTCTCTCTCTCTCTCTCTGTGATGACAATGTGTGTGTGTGTGTGTGTGTGTGTGTGTGTGGTGTGTGGCATATGATGAGCAACTCACTGAATTTGGCAAAAATATATAATAGGTACCAGAGTTTCCGCTAGAAAAAAATGGTGCCAGTCAAAGTGACCGGCAGAGGTTTCGTTTTCCGGCCATTTTGATGAAATGCCGTCAGTATTATAGTATTATCCCTTAATTAGTCAAACTGAGGAAAACTGGAGACAGGCTATGTAGCTCAAAGAATGACATAATCAGGCTGTATGCAACATGTCCATTAGCCTAACTTAAACATAACAAGATCTAGCCAGTATCTTTTCATGGACAGCAAGAGTCCGCTTCGTTCGTTGTTTTAAAAAGGCTAGCCTACGTTGTTTGTTGCTGCTACCCACGTTATCTCCAGTGGTGACTGTTTAACTTACACAGATGCGCACACACAAGAATGAGCGCTCACACCACTACCCCCTAATCTGCCTGGGTCTGGCCATGTTTGAACCACCTCACTCATTTGTTCGTTGTTTAACATAGACGTTTTAAGCGTGCGCTTCCTATTTGAAATGCAGCATAGGCGTGTTGTTTAATAGCTTACTTTTCAAACGGTAGAGCCTGTTCATTTAAAAACATAGCCAGAGGACGTATAATATAGGTTTACATATTAAGGCTTATTCTCAAATTCAGATTGCGTTAGGGGACGGGATTATTAGCCAATTTCAATCGGACAATTTGACCGGAGAGATTTAATTTTGTCGGACATTTAATTTTTTTCCCGGCCAATGTCCGGTAATTACCAGACAACGGAAACCCTGATAGGTACATAAAGCAGCTTTCAGTAACCACTAGGACTGGGCGATAAAATGATAGCGATATCGCAATAGACATGTAATCGATATCAATAAAAAAATACGTTCGATAGAACATTCGATAATTCGAACACACACCTCCCGCCTTACGTTTTCCATAAATAAACAGGCTAAATATTGCATTGTAGCTAGTATGTGCAACACTACCAGAGTAGGCGATAGAAGTACTGTAGGCCTACCTCAACACAGACTCTCAATGAGTCCACCTTGCACTCTGTCTCTCTTTCTCCCTCTCAACAGGCGCATCCCTCCTCAGCATGCACATGTAATCCAAACATTCACAATCGTGCAAGACGACTGGCTACAGTAAATTGCTATTAAATCCGGTTAGCATCATTAGCACGTTGCACGAATTTGTTCAAAACTGCGTTCAAATTGACTGCTAAGTTCTAATCATCTCAATCCCGATGCAAATGGAAAAGTAGGCTATTTTCCAAGACTCAAACGGGCCTGTCCCAAGGAAAGTATTCATTTGAAACTGAAACAAACGTGGGGAAACTGAACAGTCTAACCAGTAGACTATCATACAAATTAAACTTTGTTTACAATATTTCCAGGCTTCAACCAGTGCTACTTCTCGTTCAGACTTATGTGCACATTTATTTATTTGAGTGTTTTTCATGATTTTGTTGCTATTTCTTTTCCCTGTTTGCTTTGCTTGATAACAGAGGTGATTCAAATCAGAGGAAGGTTCATTTTAAAATAAAAGTGTTTAAATTGAACTTTTTTCTGGTCCTTATCTGAAATAGATTTTTTTTAAATCAATATTTATCGATATCGACTGATATTAAATACTTATATTGTGATACAGTTTTCAGCCATATCGCCCAGTAACCACACCTTTTCTAACATCCCCTCAGCTTGGAGATAGGCCTACTGTACCTACTTCAATGTTTTTTTTTTTTTTTTTTTTCATTTGAGAACATTTATTTGCTTGATTGTTTTATTGTTTGTTTTTAAGTAGAAAAGCTAGATCGATGAGCTGCTAATCAAGAACAAAAGCTTTCAGACACTTGATGTTGAAATATATAGCCCTCTTATGAATTTGCATTGCACAATATTGGTGAACAGAATTGTTAAATAATTTGCTTGTAGCCTACCATTGTACACTCCAACAACCAGAGATGTAAGTCCAGCTTCATAAAGTAAAAGTCCTGCCACATTTTTATTTGAACCATTCACTTAATCAGCTTATTCTAATTAGCACAACTCTTAAGCCAGGCAGATCAGCTAAATAGTGAAATCACCTGTGGGAAGCGCACAGGTAGAACCAATGCATGGCAAGACTTTTACTTTCTGAAGCTGGACTTTTACATCTCTGCCAAAAACACAAAAATATTACTCTGTTCACCTTCACTGGTTCTGGTACATTCCCACTGGAAAGCAATTGTATATGTCCCATTCAGCAACATCAAAAGATGCAGCATCCAGAGAATCCATAAATACTGTAGAGAGAGTAAGCCTGTGCATCTCTATGCGACCTTGCCTGGTTTGTTTACCTCCTGCTCTCTTTTCATGCCCCAAATGCAGAAAAGGAAAACATAAACAAATCCACTCCTATCTAGAACTCAGCATACGCTGTGTACATGTGCATTCACACACACACACACACGGACAAGAGAGAGAGAGAGAAACACACACACACACATAAAGACAAACAAAACACACAGCGAGAGACAGATACAGATACAGACACACACATACATACACAGCAAGTGAAAGAAAGAGAGAGTCGGGGAGTGTTTGATATGTACATGCAAAAAAAAACCTGATTAGCCAAATGCAAATCTCTCATCTGCATGCACAGCGTAATTTCACACACATATTGTATGTTCTTTTTTAACGAAAATTGAAGTTTCATTTGGGAGCTCTTGAGTGTAAATCTCTTTAATAATTAATGCGTACTCCAGAGAGTTGAAAGAGGCTGATATACAACCACACACACACACACACACGCTCTCTTTTCTCCTATTCTTCAGAAAAAATAGACGTCCTTATTGACACTAAGGACTTCTTCGGCACAATATGCTCGAGACTGATTTATCTATTATTTATTTATTTAATTATAAGTAGAGCTGAATTCAACTGCTCATTTGTGATTTCATCGGTCTATCTGCCCCCAAGGAGACTGCCGTCTCAGTGGCCCCAATAAAGCAACTAGGGTGGCAGGCAAGCAAGTAAACAAAACACTTTGATCATTCAGATTCATGGATGCTTCGCTTCCTGTTTGAACTCCCTTGCCTGATTAGAAATAATGAACAACCTTCTCACTAGTGACCTGCCATTCACATGTATACAATAGCCTGCTAAAGACTGTGTGCACATTTCACAGGACATGAAAGAATGTGAAGTATAGACCTTCTCTGTACATTAAACCTGACAGTGAACATATGCAAAGGAAGCTATACCTTAGGCTATTAGCTTTTAGCAGCTAATGCCTTGTAGAAATGCATTCCAAGTAAAACTAACAGTCATTTGTAGGGCCAGAGTCTGTGGTTGAACTATTGGGGGGGGGCAACTTAGTCTAGGGTCCAACTGTACCATTCATCACCAGTAAGAGCGTGCATTTCTGTGACAGTTCTTTGTTAAATGGGGTAAAAAAAACATATACCACTTTGTATTGATCTTCTGTGAGGCATTATAAGTGATGTTTCACCACGCAAGTCCGGAGCTTGCATGCTGCACCGTAAGCGTTTGAGGACATTGATACATGGATCCCATACTGCTTACCTTTCACTTTGAGGAGGTTTATATGGTTCAAATCACCTGTCTGGATGCTCTTTTTTTTCACATCAGACAGGTCTCCATATGGGCCAGCTCAGGCTGTTCATGAATATTTAAACATTTTGATAAATAAGAATGTCAGTAAGCAGTGGACACATTTGTCACCTTCCTAAAATAATGGCATAACAAAAATGTTTTGTTTTTTCTTGCCTAAATCATCATCATTCAGTTTTTGGTTAACTTTTTTGTGTTTTCTGAAAAATCTGAAAAAAAGACTTTGTTGATGTGCCATTATTCTAGGAAGGTGACGATATTAAATGATTCTACTCTGCCTTTTTGAACATAACACTGCTGCCCAGTGTGGAGAGCAATGTAACTGCTATGAGTCTGCTAGACATCAGACAATACACTAGCATCTAAACATAAATCCACATTCTCTGAACTATATTAATTCAGAGACAAAGGGCATAGTGGTACAACTGTTCAGTTCCATTCTATTTGTTTTTAAGCCACTATTATCAATTAATCTTTATTTATCAATTTTTTCTTGCAAACTCCCTAGAGCGAGCACTAAGGTGGCCGAACCGAAAGAAAAAGCCTCTTTTAACAGGAGGGGATCTTAAGCAGAAACATCAGGCCTGCCAACTGAGTAGACCTTTAGACCCCTGGCCAGAGTGTAGCAGAGCCCACAATAAAAATAGACTCTTCACACTCATATCAGCATTTAAATGTGTGCTGGAAGGGAGAGAATAATCATCTGCACATAAATCTACTCACACTGAACTACAGTATAATGTATAATACTGTAGCGTCGGCGTAGGAGTGCTACGGCTCCCACGATGTTTCGCGCTGGGGATTCTGGGAGAACTTTGGGGTTGTTATTGTGTGTGTTTGCGCCTTTATTTAATGTACCTGTTTTAGCTAACTAAGGCCTCCCGCCACCGCCGCCGCAGAGCTGCCGTCATCAGGGCTTGGCTCTGTGCTTCGAGGGAGTGCATGTTGTGAATCAAGCCTTGCTCGAGCCATTACAGTAATGTGAAAGGGGCAATTACATTCAATAGCATTCTATGTGTCCACGTCTGCATTCAATGTTTACTGTAAGTCCATTTTCTATTTAATATTACTAATAATATGAATATAAAATACACACAGGAAAGCAAACAAATACAGCACACAGGTAACAGTGGCAAAGAAACCCACACTTAACAGCAAAGCATCTCAAACAGACATGTAAAGCCCAGAGTAGGCCTACAGGTGGTACATGTGGAACAGCTCTGGCTTGTTTCTGATTGGCCTGGCTGAAGCGACTATGCCATTCAGATAGATAGATAGATAGATAGATACTTTATTGATCCCCAGGGGAAATTCAAGGTCTCAGTAGCATACAGACAACACACACACATTCACTACAGCAGAAAAAGTAATTAAAAGTATATAATATAAAAACACAACTAAGCAATAAGGACAGTAGAAGATAAAGAATATACTAAATATACTAAAATACAAATTATACTAACTAACACTTAATCTAAATCAATTCTAAAAACAGTATCCACATAGTGTTGATTAATCAATCTAGAGGCGCTTGCAATGACTGAGGTAGGGACTGAGCCTGTGATTCTCTGTGCATAGTGAGGTAAGGTAAGGTTCTCTGTGTGAGTGAGTGTCATGGTGATAGTGCAATGGTGATAGTGGTTATGGTGATAGTGCAAATGAGTAAATCCAACAGTGCAACAGTGCAAGAATAAAGTCTATATATCTATAACTATTTTAAGAAAGGTATAAGTGTGGCCACAGTTCGGCTGTGGCATGGAGGGAGGGGTTATGCATATGTACTAAAGTGCTAATATAGCACGCAAACAGTGAGGCAGAAGACAGTGGTAAAAAGTGGCTAGTGGACAGACAGTATCCAAACATGGAGGGGGTGAAGAGGCAGACAGACTAAGCAAAGAAGTCTATCTCTCCTCTTCTCTTAAGTGAAGCATTGAACAGTTCAATGGCCCTGGGGACAAAAGACTTCCTCAGTCTGTCTGTTGTGCAAGGCAGTGAGCGAAGTCTCCAGCTGATCAGGCTCTTCTGCTTAACAATAGTGCTGTGGAGTGGGTGACACTCATTGTCCAAGATGTTGATCAGTTTGTTCAGGGTCCTTTTGTCAGATATTGAAGTGATGCACTCCAGTTCAGCTCCCACTAGAGCCAGCTTTCCTTACCAGCCTGTCAATTCGCTTATTGCCAACCTAACTAAGGTAGCAACTTAGTTGGTTGGCAATGGGAAATTGCATTGCAACCAACAAAGTTGCTAACTGGTTAGCAACTATGGTTTTGGGAAACGCGTCCCTGATAGGGGACACTGCAAACCGGACTGAACTACCTCCCTCTCAGATAGTTGCAGGGCTTAAAAGAACATGCCAACTTTTTACTAGCTATAAGCTAACTGGTGTAACCAAAGTCCTTTTAGGCAAGTCCCTCCACTTGGCGGCCATATTGCAACGCTTTTTGGGCACTTATCGGGCATCTATTTCGGCAGAAATGCGCGTGGGTAAGGATTCACAACACCAATCTTGCACCAGCAGCGAGATCACAACACATGATTGGCACGATGTCTTCACAACACACCACATTATTCAATGTATTCACAATACAGCACATTGGCTCAATGTATTTACATGTCGACGTTTTGCCGCGGAAGGGGTGTGATATGTGTAGACAACAGCCATATTGGCGTTACAAACTAACCGCCTCTATAGAGGATTTTTTGAGTGCTGTGTCTCCTCATTAGAAAGTCTGTGTAACCCACTTCAAGTGAATTGTGCTAAGCTATAAGCTAATGGTGTCAGACTGGGATTTAATGGATGAAGATATGTATCCTAGATGTATCTAAGTCTGGGGTAGACAGCAAATAAGTTAATTTCTCCAAAAGTTCTTTCAAAGCAAAGAAATTATAATACATTTTTAAGGCCGTATAATTGTCTCTAGGGCTAGGCCTATGTTCAAGTCTAAAATGGCCCAGCCATGTACTTATCTGCACAACTATTTCACCCGTAGTTACCTGTAATTATTACCTATACAAATAGTTACTTGACCTAATTGCATAAGGTTATGTGTAAAATAGCCTCTGCTTAAAATGAACTATATTTTCACTGTAGAAAGAACTGTTTTAATGTGACCGCATCGGTCTCAAATAGGCCTAGGCGTCATATTTATCACATTGGCTTTGACATTTCATTTAATAAGGCTATCACGTTATTGAGAAAATGAGCTCCCTTGTTAAATATAAAAACTGGATAGATAGTTCTTGCGCCACCTTTCACCTCAGATTAAAAGAATTGTCAATTAAGTGATCCTCTGCTGACTGTCTACACTAATTAAACGCTCTTAATTAACACCATGTGTTGCTAACTGAATAATGTAAGGAGCAAATTGGTGGTAGCATACTTGCTTATTAATAGGGTCTAATGAGCTGAGATTGTGAGGCTCCTTAGTAAAGATATTTTCGTTAACACCGTCTATGTCTATTTGCCTCTTTATTATTGCAACAAGGATTTATGTCCGTAATTGTTTGGAAAGTTTAACGCTCTACGTTGTTGTAGCCTACTGTAATTGGCTTACCTGTGCATTTCCACTGTAGCATTAACATGGCTCAAAGTGAGTAACAGACCACAGGCTAACCATGGCTTCCATTCCAAAAGGACATTTGACAAAACACTAATATTTGACGTTGTCAGAACTTTCTTAAAGTGTGGCTATTCCAAACGTAGGCCTACCCTTTAGACAGCTTCACGAGACTGGCTATCCACATTTTCTCTAGTCCACTGTTTACAGTCGCCATCAGATTCGAAGATACCTGGCTGCTGCGCATGCGGTGGTGGTAGACTAGACTTCAAAAAGACACTGGAGCACAGTTGGCCTGTTTGTCTGCTCGCACAACCTTTACATGAGAGACCCTGTTTTTTTGTTGTCTAGATGAATGTATGTGATTCCCATTGTGTGCCTATAATTTATCTGGAATCGTTTTCCTCTTCACACACAATTAAAACATTGCAGACACAAATATCCCTAAACTGTCAATGTTGAACGATAAAATAAATTAATTATTCAGAACAGGTTAAATTGTCCTACTCAGACGGTAGCACTAGATGGCAGTAATTGCATTAATTGTAGACCATGGCTCCTGCCTTTCACTCCCCTGTATGGATATGCTTCAGTTTTTCAAATCTGAATTATGCCAGTGCCAGTTTGTAATTTTCTTTACAGAGCTGGGTGGTGTGTAGGCTATTTGGTGCACATTGTGTCCCGTGAGTCTGGTTATTATTCTATAGGCCTTAGCCTACGCCATCCGTAGCTACATAATAATGTCCACCAGGGTGCAGTGTTCATGAGGCTTGAACAGTTCCTTTGCCTCTTTTTTCATCATGTAGGTATTTGTTTTACAGCAAATTGCTGTTTGCATAACAGTAGTCATATTTATTTTATGGGGCTTTCTCTATGACGACTTCAGTGTCAGATATATTCAGAAATAGCCCTGAGGACTGTATAGAAGAGCATATGGTTAGTTATGTAATCTTCAAGCAATTACAAGCATATGATTGTGTAATCTGTTCCTACTTTTATCATCAGTGTCAAAGAAGGGGCTGCATGTTTTGTGGACGCTGAGGGAATATGTAGATTTCTGTGATTAGTCACAAACACTTAGTTACAGCACTTTGGTCAACTGCTGTTTTTCAAATGTGCTATATAAATAAATTTGACATTGACATTGGCAAAGAGAAATAAAGTTGTCATTATGCAACAGAACTTGTTTGGATTTGCTTTAAGAGAAAGTTGTTTGTTGTAGGCATTCCAAGCATAGCTTCTGATTAGTCCACCCTTCTCACTCTCTCACCTTACGTCTCTAAGTTTTGATTCACTTCATTCAGTACTTCAGCATCATATCATAAGCTACACATGTGTCTAAGTGCTTTAAGTCCAATTTAGTGAACTTGACCCCTGATTCTCTGGTAACGCTTCTTTGGCTAGTAGAGTTGTTGGTATATTCTATATATGTTGTTTCTCTCTCTCTCTCTCTCTCTCTCTCTCTCTCTCTCTCTCTCTCTCTCTCTCTCTCTCTCATGTTTCTTTTCTCTCTCTGTCTCTCCTCACACAAACTCCATTTCTTTTCTTGCACACTATCTTGCATGTTATTTCAATGTTTTGTGTGTTTTAATATTATGGTTCAATAAACAAGAGTTAAACTTCAGCCTTCTCTTGGTCGTCTTCTTCACGCTCCCTGTCACAATTTCCGTCTTTCATTCCCTCTCTTATTGTTATTCTCTCTCTCTCTTTCTCTCTCCCTCTCTTACACCCTCATTCACTACCTCTCTCTCCCTCCCTCTCTCACTCCTTTAATCACTCTCTTTCTTTCTTTCCCTCTCTTTCACTCCCTTTCTCTCCCTCCCTTAATCCTTCATTCACCCCCCCCTCCCCTCTCTCTTTCTCTCTCTCTCTCTCAGTCCATCCGCTGGAGTAATCCACCTCTGTCCTGCCTGGTGTAGTGTGGCCTGAGAGACAGCTGCAGAGGGACTCATAATTAAGGCCGTCTCGCAGTTATCAATCCTTGAAATGAGTGCCATTATCATGTGTGGAGTTAGTACTGTTTGGGGAGGGTGGGTGCGTGGGAAGAGAAGCGGGGGTGTGATGAATGGTAGTCGTTAAGAGGGGTGACGGACTGTTCAGACGAGTGCAGAGAGACAGATGCAGTCTTGCTGACAGTGCACGAGGAGAAAAAGAACCCCCATACACACTCACACACATACAGTACCCTATACCATCTATTTTCTCATCACACACACACACACACACACACACGACACCCACTCTCCCCTAACATAGACACAGACACACACACACACACACACACATACACAGATATGTGTTCTACAGTGTACACTCCATGTGTTCACTAAAGGCGCCTCCCCATCACACACAAACACACACTCACCCCACATGTCTGAAAGCACCCCTGGTGCGTGCAGACCTGACCGAGCACCATCACCTATGAGCACCCTCAGCACCGCCCTCATTCTCTCTCACTTCACTTTCCTCCCTAAACTATCCAGTAATTCCACCAGTGTCGATCTCACAGTGTGCGTGTTTGTGCGATGTGTAAACACTACAAACACACTCACTCAACAAATGAAAGGGTCTTTTGTGGGAAATGGGTGCGCATGAAATCCCCAGCAGAGCAGGCACTTCTCCCTGCTCCCCCTCCGCTCCAATGAGCTCCTCCCCTCTCCTCCTTTCTCCTCTCCTCTCCTCCCCTCTTTTCCCCTCTCCTCTGCTCTCCTCCCCACTCCTCTCCTCTCCTCCTTTCTCCTCTCCTCTCCTCCCCTCTCCTCCCCTCTCCTCTGCTCTCCTCTGCTCTCCTCCCCTCTCCTCTGCTCTCCTCTGCTCTCCTCCCCACTCCTCTCCTCTTCTCTCCTCTCCTGCAGCGCTGATGTCTGTGGCTGGGCAGAGACAATGAGGAGCCGGGATGATTCTTGGCCCGCATCTGAACAAAACACTCCTGGTAATCCCTCTGTACAAGAGACACAAGGAGGGCGGGGGGTGAGTGGGGGGCTCATTGAAAATATGGACGAAACACACACACACACACACACACACACACACACACACACACACACACACACACACACACACACACACACACACAAACACAAAAATGTGCTTCAGAAATACTAGCCGCGATTTACTGCAGCCAGGGATGAAATGAATCTGAGGGAGGAGAGAGGGATTAAAAAGACAGAGAGAGGAATAGAGAGAGAGAGAGAGAGAGAGAGAGAGAGAAATGGGCAGAGTGGCCCAGGCAATGATCTCATTCTCCATGGCTCCGGCGAGAGGGCCAACTTGCATAATTCATCAGGCCCATTACTTCATCACCAGCCAATCACATCCATTCTCACCCAGGCTCTTTCATGCACACCCCTACATCACTCTTTCTTTCCTTTCCTTCCCTCCATTTTCTTCCTTTTCAAGCATCTCTGTGGGATTCCGCACATAAATCGATAGCTGTTGGATGACAAAGCTACTGAATTGCAACACAGCACAGCATCTTCTCCCATATCAATATTCATAAGGGGCATTCATTCTTTGTCGATGTGCTAAGAACATGTCCCAAGCACCCCCCCCCCACACACACACACACACACATCCTGTTGCACAAAGCTTCTCTGAATCTCTGCCATATGACGGGCACTTGGTAACAAGAGCATGAGGCACACACACCTAACAATCACAGATGGCAAGGGAGGTCCATCAGTGAAGTTTTCTCTAGGAGGGGGAATATTAAAATTCATTGAGACAAATTGGTTTCTGTACCAGCTAACTGGAGCAGGAGGCTGCACATACACACACACACACACACACACACACACACACACACACACACACACACACCTTTGTCTGATTGTTCGTCTCTATGTCATCCTCAAGTTTTGTCTCCCTTGCGCCTCCCCCCCCCACCACCACCACCACCAACTCCAAAACCAACCCGCCCCCGCCCCCAATTGGTCCGTCGCGGAGCCCCTGAGAGTGGGGGCTGGATGTGCAGCGTGAACCCCACTGACCTCCGCAAAGCATCTGAGACCGGCACCAGACAGAACTAGGGCACAGAGAAATGAAAAGAGAAAGATGAGAAGAAGATGAGGGAAGAAAATGAACAAGAGGTAGAGAACGACATGGAGAGAGAAAGAGAAAGAAAAGAGAGAGAGAGAGAGAGAGAGAGAAAGACAGTTTGAGAAATAACTTTTAGGACACTTGTTCTTGTTCTTGATAAGTTTCTTCAGGCCAGCTGAAGGTTGACCCGTGATTTGTCATGTTCCGTCTTTGGCGTATGTTTCTTCTGTTGCTTGCTGTTCTTCTGCTGCTTGTTTGTACGCTGCCTCATTGCGAGTATATGCCTGCACTCTGTGATCCCTGCAGGCCGCAAGCACAAACATGTGTTATTATTATAGCGCTGGTTCACATCACACCATTCATATGAGCACATTATTTATGTATTTACAGTATGTGTTTTTATATGTGGTCACACATTTGAGGAGAAGATTTAGTATCACACTAAATATACAGTCACAGGATTCAGCTGGACGGGGTTGTATGGGTTGTGGAGGCCTGTGTGTGTGTGTGTGTGTGTGTGTGTGTGTGTGTGTGTGTGTGTGTGTGTGTGTGTGTGTGTTGGTAGGGGGGAGGGGTTGCTGAAGTGTTGTGAAGTGATACTGTGTACACAGTAAGCGTAATAATATGGCCTGTCGTGTTAAATCACTTCCCCCTGTTGCTGCCTCAGCACTCGCGACCTCATCAATCACGCAGGGCACCCAGATTAGCTTTCCGTGACTGACAGATCTCCGGATTTTTGGGGTGTATGCAGACCCCCTCGGGGGGCAAATGAGGGGCGTCTTCCGGCTACAACAATTTGCATGGGGCAAGGTTGGGGGTGAACACCAGAGGGTCCCTGCATGAGAACACCACTTTTTCCACAAGCCTTTGCTGTCTTGGTCATGACAAAGTGAACCTGTGAGACTCGGGTGAGGGGTCAACAGAGGCCATGGGAGTCCAAGGCCTCAATGGGGGCCTGACAGAACCAGACCAGGTTTTGTTTTGACACGGCTGTCATGAAGACAGAGCGGGCCAATCCCGGCCTGTTGTTCGTGCATGAGCGGTTGTGACAGCGACACGTGGCGACAGCGGAGATCAGGCTGCGCTCTCCCACCTTGACCCTTGTTGGGTCTGCATATGGTGTTGCCATGCAGAAGAGGAGAGCTGTCATTCTGAGAGACGACACTCACCCACACACACAC
Organism: Alosa alosa; assembly: GCF_017589495.1. NCBI lineage: Eukaryota > Metazoa > Chordata > Actinopteri > Clupeiformes > Clupeidae > Alosa > Alosa alosa. Next base: position 17,421,056 of record NC_063211.1, on the reverse strand, counting down.
ACACCCACACACACACACCTTTTAGAGAGTACAGAGGCAGCAGGGACCTCCCTGAGCAGACAGAGTGAGAGAGAGCGTGAGAGAGAGAGAGAGAGAGGAAGAGAAAGAGAGATGATCCTGGCGTGGTAACTGTCTCTCACTCTCACTTTCTAATTTCCGTTTGACTCTAAGTATCTGTATTAGCTTGACCATTCCTATCCAGGATTCTAGAGTTTTATAATGTTACAGTGTTAAAATGGTTCTACAGGCAGTGTATCTGTTAGTGTATGTTACTCTCTTCATGATCTCTCTCTGGTCATATCTATCTCATTCTCTCTTCTTGTCTCTCTCAGTCAAATTTAAGTAGCTCTGTTGCCATGCTCAGAGTCCTGAAACATGCCAGACACTGCAGACCATTTTTAGATTTTGGCATTACATAATTAGCCAGTTTACCATACATGGATTAAGCCTAGTTCTAGACTAACTACATTGTTTTCAATGGAAATTTCCATTGAGGCCTTCTTTTAGTTTAGGACTAGTGATTTATGATTTATGTACCGGAAACAAACCCTAAAAGTTTGCAACTCCATCTGTGCTCAGGGTATGCTTCAGGGTCTTCACTGCCTAACGGCACACAGCAAAGGTCAAAGAAGTCACCTGTTGTGCTGCCTAATGACTTTCTGACCACGCCCGTCCTGAATTAAGTACAAGGACAGTAGTCATCCAGCTTCTTGCTCATCACCACTTCCTGTTCCCATCTGGAAGCCAAAAAAGAGACCCACTTTACTATCGTATCCAAGGTTTACAGGGGTACAGCCAGTAATCCCCCCTCTCTTCCTCTCTCTCTTCATCTCTTCCTCTCTCTCTCTCCATCTCTTTCTCTCTCCTGCTTCCTCTCTGTGCTCTCTCTCTCCAGCAGTTCTGTTATTAATGACAACCATGTGTTGTCCTCATTTTAGAGCCAGGTTTGGGTACACGGAGGGCCCAAGGTCACCTCAGGTCACCACTCAACCCTTTGACCTCACACGCCCTCAATCTCCCCCTTTGGGCAAAGTAAAGCAGGGAGAGTAAAAAAGAACGACTGCCTGCACGAGGCGAGGAGCGTTGCCAGGGCCAGGCAGGGCTCGTCTACTGTATCTCCTGTGTGCTTTGCATTCCATGGCCTTTAAGAAGGTACATTTTGTACATAGCAGCTGAAAATAGACGCGGAGCGGCATAATGTGCACACCAGGAGCTCCTCGACAGACACATTCATTACGGGAAACAAATGCACTGTAGCACCAGCCTCCATCCACCAGGCGGAAAGAGAGGGAGGAGGAGGAAGAGGAGGTGGTGGAGGAAGAAGTGACGTGGTGGGGTGGGCGAACGAGAGGGTGGAGGGAGGTCCATGGGGGCTTGCTTGGCAGAGGAAGCAGAGCTGGTGCTGGCTGGTGCTGGCACAGTGGAGCAGAGCGGGCATGAAGCACGGGAAGGAAGAGGAGGAGGAGAGATGGAGGAGAGGAGAGGAGAGGAGGAGGAGGGATGGAGGAGAGGAGGCGGAGGGAGGGGTCTGTAAACATGGAGGAAAGTAGGGGATGAGAGCGGAAAGGAGTGGAGAGGAGATGAATTTAGGAGATGAGGGGAGAGATGAGGAAATGAGGGGGAAAGAAGAGGAGTACAGGAAGGGAAAGTTGGAAGGGAGAGAAAAGCAGTGCCAAAGATGGGTAGAGAGGAGGGGGCGACCAGAGACTGTTGGAGTGGAGTGAGCACAGAGTGAGCATGCAGTGCAGTGGGGTGGGGAATTGGGGAATTGGGGGGGGTGCTCTGGAGTGATGTAAGCTGGGCTGCATGTGACGATGTGTGGCGCCTGCTTGGCTTTCTCGGGGCAGGGGGTGGGGGTTCAGGGGTAGTGGTGGGTTGTTGTCGATCGAAAATAAACTCGGCTCATACCACCCCTCACCCTTTGCAATCCCCAAGCAGAAGTGTCCTGATCCTGAGGGCTTCATCAGTGCCAGTGATCCTGATAGTAATCTCCCAAGCCACAGCGCTGGAATGCCAGGGCTATTTCTGTGTCCAATAACAACACGCGAGAGAGAGAGAGAGAGAGAAAGAGAGAGAGAGAGAGAGAGAGAGAGAGTGGTAGGAGAGGAAGAAGAAGAAGAGCACCAGGAGATACACATTCCCTTCGACCTCCACGACCCCTTCCTCACATGATAAATTCAGTCGGATGGGGTGGTGGAGAGGGTATGTGGAGGTCGAGGGGCAGAGAGGGTAGTTCAGGGGCGAAGAACATCAACACCTCCGCTTCTTTATTTAAGGCCCCTTGTGGACGCTGAGTAAACAAGTGCTCTTGTCACGGGGGCCCGCTCTTGCCTGGACGCCTCTCTCTCTCTCTCTCTCTCCCTCTCTCTCTCTCTCTCTCTCTCTGTCCTCTGCCTGCCCGCAGCTCTGCGGCCTTGCTTGTGATATTTCTCTAAAAGTCACATTGTTTTCACTGCACAGTGACCAGGCCGGCGTCGCTCGACTCGCTGACGTCTGACGAGATCCCGGGTGGCAGTGTTGGAGCAACTTAAGCTAAGAGGTGCCACGAGTCGTCAGGGTTGCCAAATTCTCTCAGGGCAGGCCTGCTTGACGGATTCGGGGGAGTGGCATGCCCTCGCATACTCCTTCAACTCTCCCTTTCAGCACTTCGCCCACGTCCTCTGCTATGTGCTATCACTATTTTACTTCTATGTTTTGTTTTTTTGTTGCTTTTTTTTTGCTGTTTGTTTTCAGTGCCCTTGCACTCCGGGGAGAGATCATCATGTATCTGTATTTGTATCTGTGTCTTATTGGAGTCAGCTTCAGTGGACGTGGCCAAGTCCAGAGAGTTAGTCTGAGAATAATCAAACACAGCATGTGCTTAAATGGGATGTATGACTATCAGTTTACCTCACACTATTGCAATGGCAGATTCTAAACGAGACAAAGGATCTCCAGGTCTTGTGGCCCTGGCAGTTGAGCAGAGCTTGTTACTATGGCATTAGTTCCAGGTTTGGCCCTGTTTAAGCCTAGCCCAGGACAGTATAAACCTCTCTTGGCCCAGAAACTGAGTTCAAGCACCAGGTTTGGCCCCTAGTATAAATGTGCCTAATGTATGTCTTTATTTATATGCTTGTTTTCATATTAATATCTGTTATCTGTCTGCAAGGGATCACACACTGTGCTCATTTAAAAAAATCCTTTGAGTTGCAAAGCCGGATGGGGCTATTAAGGGATGTCATTCGTGCCCTCGGATTCCATTGTGTGCAGGCAGGCCATAGTGGGTCACAATGCTGGTTATTGTGGTTGGGGTAAGGTCAACTAACTGACACCTGACACCTGACACAGCCACGTTTTGGTATGTTACAAGCGACCGCCGCAGCTGATGAATGCACCAGAAGCTGCCTGTGGTGAGGCGCCCACCTCAACGACCCACGACTACAACTGTTCTGGATGACGTGCAAATGACCATGTTAATTCCCGTCTGGCAATGAGAGTGCTGTTGCGGGCTGCCATAATGCACAGCAAAGGGTTAGCTACAGATAAGCCTTCCTCAGGGCTTTGTGTGGGCTCGTCCTGCAACTGAATGTAATACGCTGTGGTGAACTGGATTCAAAACCACTGAATTAAAAAACTGTACGGTTTTGATTTGGCCATTTCAATGGAAAAAAGAAAAGAAAAGAAATGTCATAGCAGTACTGTCATAGCAGTACTTGATTCAAGTTTAAGCCCCTCATATTATTCTGAGCATCTCAAGTCTGTGCTGACAGGTATCTTGCGCTCTAAGGGGATGCCTTTATAATGGTGACTAAATAGAAGCAGTGACTTAAGCATCCTACACCCTATAGTAATATACTGTAGTGATTGATACTGGAGGCAGTGAGCATCCTACTAGTGATATAGTTCAGTGTTTCTCAAAGTGTGGTCCGGGGACCACTGGTGGTCCGCAAGCTATCCCAAGTGGTCCACGAGCACTTAGTCATTAATATAGATGAGCTGTTGACAATATTGAACCAACTTGTATGTAAATCTAAACAGTTCTGCAACACTGTCTATGTAAGATATGCCAGTTTAAATCATAGGAATCCTCTGACACAACAAGCAAAGTACAAAGATGATAAGCAAGGTGGTTCAGTGAGTAGGCCTATTGTGTAGGCTAATATAATGTTGAAGTAGGTCTAATCTTTTTTTTTTAGCTAGGTGGTCAGTGTGTTTCTTTTTTATGTTAAGCTAAGTTAATCTGAAAAAGTTTGAGAAACACTATAGTTCACTTTAATAGTGATTGAAAACCTTTTCTATAGATTGGCATTTCACTGGATGGCTGACATGACTGTCATAAGTATAGTATACAGTATATACTCTCTTGATCCCGTGAGAGAAATTTGGTCTCTGCATTTATCCCAATACCTGAATTAGTGAAACACACTCAGCACACAGTGAACACACAGTGAGGTGAAGCACACACTAATCCCAACACAGTGAGCTGCCTGCTACAGCGGCGCTCGGAGAGCAGTGAGGGTTAGGTGCCTTGCTCAAGGGCACTTCAGCCATTCCTACTGGTCGGGGTTCGAACCGGCAACCCTCCGGTTGCAAGTCCGAAGCGCTAACCAGTAGGCCACGGCTGCCCCCATACTTTATACTTGTTAATCTTATGACATATTTATGTCATTTTTATGAAGGAGAGTATGAGGGCAAATATTAAAAAATGGCAAATGAAAAATGTCTCATCCAACCCCAAACCTTGTGCACAACAGTCCCTTAAACAGGACCCCTGCTTCTGTGATATAACTCTCCTCAGTATTAACGTTGAGCATAAATGAGCCTTAAGTCTTCCGATAAACTGGAGCCTGGCTCTTGTAGCTACATGCAAAGCCGTGTTCATCACTTCAACCGAGCATCGAGTCATTATAAGAATGAGACGTCACAAATATCTAATGGGCCCTGAAGGCCCTGCTGTCATAGGCCACATTTAGCCAGATTTGAGGTCTCGTTTGTATGTTAAACTGAATTCATCTTCGTGCCATCCTCCAAGGAGTGCGAGCTGTTTACGTTTCTCCCTCCAGCAAAAAGACATGGGCTAATTTGGTTAATTTTCCTTAATAGATGTGGGCGTCGTCATGTTTTCCCCATTTTGCACCAATTAGCCAACACTCGCTCCATTATTTGTTGGGGTGTCTCTCTGTGCACTCTAATTGGTCTAATTATAATTTACTGTTAATTGTGTCTGGCATTTGCAGGCCATTTTCATATATTAGATGCATTTAATCTCAGAACCTCATTACGATGTGTACTTAAACTAGATTAAACCTCAAATTAAGATGTCGAACAGATCAATCACTCTAAATTATGATTTCACATCTAGAGTGACAGTACCCCTTGATGTCTGCATAACAAACCTCTTGATGGCCAACAGGGGCAGTCTGGTGAGCAATAATAAACAATACCAACTATAAACAACAGCCTAAGTGATATAAATGCACATCATTATCAAATTAAACTATTTGCATGTTATTAAGGCAGCATTTGAGAACAGAAAGGAATCTAAACATTAAAATCTGATAATAGTCTTAATGACCAAGTTTATGCATTGAATCAGCTGTACAAGTGTACAATCTGATGACCTAATTATTGTAACCAAAATATATCTGAGGTGATTTGCGAGGTTTCTTCCAGCTAACTATTCAACATTACTTCTCACAATATCAAGCTTAACTTCACAAAGTCGAAAAATATCCAACATTACCACTCATACTATCAAGCTTAACTTGACAAAGTCGAAAACTATGCAACATTACCACTCATACTATCGAGCTTTAACTTCACAAAGTCGAAAACTATCCAACATTACCACTCATACTAGTCAAGTCAAGTTAAGTCATGTTAAGTCAAGTTTATTTATATAGCGCATTTCATACACAGAGGACATTCAATGTGCTTTACATAAACAAAAGCAAACAGTAATAGCAAATAAAAGCATAGAAGGGTTGGGGGCATAGGGGTTGGGGGCATCTGTAAGCAGTAAGCATCAGTAAGCTTCTTATACCCTCTTATCTGTGTCACCACCTCAGTCCCTTACACACCCCTTACTCACACACACACACATACACATACATACACACACACACACACACACACCATTTATGATCCCAAAGAGGTCCCTTCCACAGTCCTTGCAAACACGCTCCTTGCCACTGCCACAAATGTACCACTGCAAGTGGCTCTTATTTTCTAACAGTGTGTGTGTGTGTGTGTGTGTGTGTGAATGACATGATCACATTTTAAAACCACACCCCTTCAGCTGGCCCCCCTGCATATAGGTAATAGATGGGCTGATTGCTGATGGCGGCATGGGGGGTGGGATTGGAAAGCAGAGGGTCAAAGTCAGGTCATGACTACATTCCCTGTGACAGATTTACTCAAATGGTAATTCAATTACACATGACTGCTGCTGCTCGCAAGCATGCAGATTACACAGACATCTAATGGGAGCGCTATATGAAGATGCCAGCTCTGCCCAGAAATAATCCCAAACTCTCATATGTTTCAGTTATTAGTCAGCTTTTTCATGATTGTGCTTTGCAGGACTTATTGAAATGACTATATGCTATTGTATATATGCAATATGTTAAATGCTAACCTAAACCTTAATTTATTTCACTACATATGCTACATTGTATCTCTATGTATGTGACCAATACAACGCCATGAACATCAGACACACCCAAGTGAAGAAAAAAGGAAATCCAAGGCACTCTGAAGAAGGCTGTCTGCGGCGCTAAGCATGGGTTGCTTCTCCCTCTGTCTTTTAAATGTTCTACTATGAAACAGCCAGTAAAATAAAGGCCTTTAAATAATTTTGAAAAAGAGTGCCTTGGATTTCCTTTTTTCTACACTTATTTGAATTCCCAACCTCAAAGAGCACCTTCAAACATCTGACTGAACTTCCTGAGCACCCTGGACTTTTTTGTCTTTCCAAGACACACAAGTGTAGCTTCCATGTGGGCATGGTGGAGCAGTGGTAACATCACCGTCTGATGATCGGCAGCCCGGGTTTGATTCCCAAACCCGCCATTACAAATCCATGTTGCTTTGGATAAAAGCATCTGCTAAATACCTGTCAACTTCAACTTCCGTGCATTGCTACATGACAGATTCTCTGCCAGAGAAAGTGAGAGATAGTGATTAATTGCTGGGTCATCCTTCCATGAAGCCTGAGACATGGTGATTGTGTGTGGTTGAAAATTTGATGGTCTTCTGGACTTGGTCAATCAATTTGATTTCTTCACCCAGAGAGCAAAGAAAAAAGAAATCGAAAGAAAACAAAGAAAAAAGATGTGTGACTAGAACTACTGATGAGGCCCTCCTATATACAGGTCACAAATCAACAAAATCCCACACCCCTCCATCCTCTCCCGCATGCATAACAACGGCTGGACGAACTGGACTACACACAGGTCCGCCGGAACAACTGTTTTGCTCTCAAACTGGCCCTAGCCTCTCATCAGTAACTGGATCTGATTTTCCATGGAAACTGGGCCCAGAGCCAGCTGAAGATCACTGCTTGTCATTTTATTTATATCGGACCTGCTTGCAAACGGTGATTTTAAAGCTTTGCTCCTTTGTAACTTTTCGGGTAGAAAACAGCCAAAATTAAAAAGTGTACTCGTTAAAAAATGTAATTTTCATAAGAGTTTTAATGCCACAGAAAATACTTTTTATTGTTAGCTGTGAAATAAGATATGCCAATGTGACTGGGGGAGGTACAGGGCATTTGAAATATGACTGTTCCCTTCCCTGCCTGTGATGGCCATAAAAAAGAAAATGGTCATCGTTTCTACATTGCAAGCGCTCATATTTATTATGCTCCCTCCCCTGTCACCAAACTAGCAATACACCTGCAGTGAAACCAATTATGGCTGTAAGATGTTCTATCAAAATAATAACAGCAGCAAAATTAGCCAAGTTTTCCCTAAAGGGTTTTCAGAGCATGCTATCATGAGAAAAACAAGCCAAGGCATTTTTTCAATAAAATAAACCTTGCAGACTACAGACACATCTCAGGGAATGTTAT
>NC_063211.1:17385506-17408006 GCF_017589495.1 Alosa alosa | reverse complement strand
ACAAATTAACAAGTGGGGAAGAAAACAGAAATTACACGCAACGAGTTGATTGCATTGGGAGAGGGAGGAGCAGGGGGAGGAAACAGAAGATACAAACACACACACAGACGCACGTCCAAACACACACACACACACAAGGTTGTTTGGTGTTGCATTGAGCCAGGTTAAGCCATGTTTCAGGGAGTTATTTTTTGACTGTGTGAGAATCAAATAGGGACCATAGTCACATGCCCTGTCTTATGTCCAAACATTCCCTACAGTACAGTTTCCATTTACACTTGCATTTATGACACATTTATCCAAAGTGACAAATACGGGCTACAAGCCAAGCTTTAGTGCAAATAGGAGACCAAGAGAGGACAAACAGAGGGCAATAGTGCAGAAGTTTGACAACAATGGCTATTGTGTGGTACGTTGTAAAGCAGATGCATTTCTGTTAAATGCTGAGAGATCTGTCCTGAATCATCCTTTTACCAAGCACAACAGAAAAGAGAAAAAGCGCATTTTTCACTCAGTCTGAAAAAAAAAACATTGATTTCATTCAGCCAGCATCGACCCTGGCAATTTAGTCTTGTGGGCAAAGTCAGACCTCTGTGTGGAAGATTTCATTTCCAATGACAAATATATTCTCTGTGTGTTCCCTGGGTCTGCGGACGTGAGTGTAATATGGACAAGTGTCCTCTTTCTGAACGGCTTCAAAAAATTCAAACCGGTTTCACCACAGTCTCCTCAAATGGAGTGCCTGATATTCATCGAAAGAAGTATTTTTAAAATAGGTAAGATTAATCCAGGAAACAATAGAAGTCTACACACTGAATGCATATCCTATAACTCATTGCAACTCAGTAATTGTGCTAATTGTTGTTCAGCTTCCTTTTATGTTTATGTTTGTTTACATGCTCAGACACTTCTAAAGTCTCAAAAATATAAAATATATTACAAGAAAAACACTTAAGAAAAACAGCTAATGGCTTGCACAGAAGGCACAATAACACACACAATGATGACATCTATTTCCATTATGGTGTATGTCCTTGCAGGCATTTTTTTTTAGAACAAAAACAGCAATTGCATTTTCAAGCTGTGATCAGAACAGATGCACACAATCAGAATGTTTGAGAGGATATCAGCTGTTCTCCAAGTAGCGACCGCACAGGTGAAAAGCAAAAAGTGCTTTGGCAGGAGGCACGGTGAAGCAAAGTAGCAAGGCAGGCCCCTCTCTGCACACACTTGCATAACCATCTCTCCTTTGGTACTCTGTGTGTGCAGCCTTCAGTTATAAATATCCACTGTCACTGAACATGATACGGTTTCTAAGGAGAGACGAACGCTAAGCACCATCAATAGCACATAAAGACGCCCAGCATAATATAGTCAAACCTCATCTGAAGAATAAATATAAAGGTGGGACTTGAACCTGATTCCTTTCAGATAAAAGAGATCTGTTTGGGTCTGCTGATTTATATATCCCTTTCAAAAGAGCTCATTGAGCCGGCGACACTGTACTGTGCTTGAATGTGCTGAAACTGGACATCTTTTGACTCTATTGTCTATTCATAGTTAGAACAGTGATGAGAGAACCTCTGTACAGGCAATTGTAGCGCACACAAAAGAATGATTTCAGTGGTGTGCGTGTGTGTGTGTGTGTCGTCGCCAAGTTCCGTGCGCAGAGGAAACGTTTAAGGGCAAAGTGACAGATTGAAAAGGTGACTAACGAAGAGTTTAAAAGGCGCCACCCACGTACTGAAGCGGGGGCAAACAGCAGAATCAATCAAAAAGAAAGGAATGTCCAGGAGAGAAAGAGAAAAACAAAGAAAGGGGGAAAGGGACTGAAGGGAAGAAAAGGTGAAAGAGAGAGAGAGAGAAGGAGTTGCAAAGAGAGAAGGGGAATTAAATGTGAAAGGCAAAAAAAGACAACCATGGATAGATATCAAATCTATGTGGCCTATGGATTCTTTTACGCTCCATAACGCTCTCTAACACAAAGGCAGATAAACACACACACACACACACACACACACACACAAGCCACGTGTCATGGAGACTAGGACTAAGATCTTTAGAGTCTTCAGAGGCTGAAAAACTGCACTGTTGAATTTATTCAAGAGAGTTTTGTTCTTTGATTTATGGCATGGATTGCAAGTATATAATAACACTGAGTAATGAAAGTCGTGCTGGTCTGGGTTGGGCTTAATTGCTCATGTTGGAATTGTTCGTTTTTTTTCTTCCCTTTACTTGATCTTGTCAGTAATTGGAAACCACGGCCAAGATCATTTAGCCTCCTGATGCTATGCTTTTCATCTCCGTCAGCATATACTGTAGGCTGACAAAACCATGGCAATGATCAGTGACAACTTCAAGGCACACACACACACAAACGTGCACACGTGCACACACACACACACACACACACACACACACACACACACACACAGACAGACATACACACACAAACACACACACATACACACACACACAGACAGACATACACACACAGCTCTTAAAAAGCCCCAGCCCCATTTTTTTGCTCTCTTATTACTAGATTTGATCATGATGACTGGTAATAACTATCATTACTCAGAGAGTGGTGTAAGTGGTCCTACTTTTTGTTTTTTAGCTTTTCCCAGTCGAGAAACTCATAGTCATACTGTAGGTTCAATGTCACAGATGACTGGATTTTAAAAAAGACGGCAAACATCTATCCAGCTACTCAACAGAGATTTGAACTGGCCTATAACTTTCAAAGAGGAATAACACCATAATAATCTATGCAGGATTGATTGTTATTTTTATTTATTTATGTCATGTTTATTTTTTAAGATGAAGAGTATTAGTGATAGGACAAAATGTTCTAGGAATAGGATCTAGAACTCTATGTTCTAGAATTCTCTCCATTTCACACTCTCTCCATTTATTCCCATTTCTCTGTTCTGTGTTCCAACTGCCTTCTAAGTAGTATATTGTCTTTTTGGATGGCATGGCTGGCAAGGTGGTTTTCGTTCACCTGACCATGGCAATATCATTCCTGGGCCCAAACATGGCTCCTGTTCATGTCAGTCTAACGTGTGCAGCTGACGAACTGGATTTCATCAAACGGCTCTAAAGCTGCAAAGTCACAGCCCACACATTTTGTACAATGTCCAGAAATAGTTTTACTCATAATATTTGGACAAAGCCACAACAAATTTACCAAAGGGTTTCAAAAGTGCTTGTCTGCCAGTATAGCCGGTCAAAATCAGGTCCCAGGGTTGATACACAACCAGTGTGCATATCAGGGGTAATACTTATGACTACCCTACCTAGATACTTACTTGTACAGTCACACTATAGTAAGTTAATATAAGCTCTGTATACTCTAGTAGAGTTCGTCTACCTGATATTTAGTTCCCAAAGCTAAGACCTGTAAAATATTTGTGTTAAATTCCAATGTTTTCATACTTTTTCTCACCCTTGATTTTGTATCATTTTTACACTCATAGAAAGGCCTTATCTTGGAGGCCATGTTTGAGCCATATCTTGAAAATTATTTTTCCCAGCCTGCTCAAACTTTGTAGGGTGGAAGACAAACATGTCCTCAGTGTGATTGGGCTGTACAAGTTTGTACCGCATGGCCATTAGTTTTATATAAGGCCCTAGATATGGAACAAACTGCAAAAATTGTCTTCTAAACTATTTCTTTGTATCACAAATCATTATTTTGTCTGCAAATAAAATAATCTATTAATGTTGAGCCAATATTTGAGGTCTCTGCAAAAATGAACATGACGATATTAAGGATGAAACATGGTGTGATTGCATTTTTACTAAAAAAAATGGTCATAGGACTAAAATGGTGACTGGAGTAGCTAGTAGGAACACGAACACTAAAATCAATGTGGGAAACTGGGAATAGTTCAGTTTATAGTCATTTTCTATATAATGTGCCATTGATGTACAATGTTTCATTCATACTGTAAATACACTTACTTGGTTACATTGTATGCCAATGCCCTTTCATTCTTGTTCCTGAGGCAGAACAATGATTTTGACTCTATTTATTTATCTATGGTACAAGATTGGCACTTAATGCCCATACTAAATGCCCATACACTGAGCTACTTTTTTATATAGATTTTCAAGTGTCTACTTTTCATCCTATGAAAATTACAGAAAAAACACAAACTCCCTTTGTTTAAAATCGTCAAGCCCATTATATGTGGAGAGCTCAAATATTGGTACAACATTAATGAAATATAGTATGTAGACAACATTAATGATTAATACCAAATGCATTGAAAAACGAGTTTACTACCCTTAATGTCACTAGTTTTTCCTAATCTAGGGCCTTGTAGAATACTAGATGTACCGCATAGCGGTACAAAATATGACCGCCGCTCAGTCCTGTACATCCGTTCCGCGAAAATAAATCACACTTCAATTTGTCTCCATATTTTACTCCATCCCCCACTCTTGAAACTTTTGTGTATGCTTGTTTTGGCATGCCTGAGTGTGTGTGTGCAACAACGCTGCACAAAAAGTAGCCTACTGGTGCTGAAAAGGTGAATAGATTGTAGAATAGCCAAAGAAGATGTAGCATTGTTATAAAACCTTTAAAATCTCTAAACAATCACAAGTAGGGCAGTTCATCACAGTTCATCCATTGCAACTGGATTGATGAAAGGTCATTTACACCTGTAGGCTACATTGTATTTGGGAAAAGCAAAAGGTATCAGCATAATGTTATTTATTTATTTTTTATGTATTTATAAACAAAAACATCTCTGTCAGTTCCATGCCGTTTTCAACAGCTATCAAAAACAAAGGTCATTTTGGATGGATGGATTTTTTTTGTGAATGTTTCTTCTTCTACATAAGATTTTAGTCATCGTTAGTTCATGTAATACTTTATTGTCAATGCACAAATTAAGTAACAGTAGTCTGAAACGTTATTGTTAATGCACAAATTAAGTAACAGTAGTCTGAAACGAAATGCTGTTTTACATCTAACCAGTGGTGTAAATAACTGACATGTCCAAATGGGCCTTGATGAAATGCGTCGCTAGACTGTTCATACACATTTTAACGGGCCAAAGTTGAAGAGCTTTTGTCCGTTATTGTTCGTGCAAATATAGGCTGATTCATGTTCCCTTGCATTGTGTAACTGATGTCCATGGCTAGTCTGGCTTTCATCAGACCAAGCTCAATCTTTTAAGAAATCAAAAAATAAATAGTGGGCAGATCAGGCTGGGTTCACCCAGCCTAGTCCATAGGCACCCGATATTGTTTAATTTTCCGATTGAGATATATACACGCTCTGGCTATTCTAAATGCAAAAATGCATCAGGGAGTTATGACAAAACGGTAACTGACAAACTAGATCCTAATAGAAAGCTACAGGTAAACTAGATCCTCCTTCCCTAAGCTACAGGTAGGATTATAAGGTAGGCCTATTTACAACATAAATTGTCAATAGGCTATGCTGGCGACACAAATAAAATCTCCTTTGGAAACCAATGGCTTACGCCTTACAGTATCAAGCGGACTTAAACTGCCATACCGTGGCGAAAAGTTGTAATGAAATTCACGCAGCTCCATGAGTCAAGGAAAGCGCGAATGAAGTAGCCACTACTAAATGGGACCCACTACACAGTAGCTTAAGGTGTGTTGCTAAAGCAGCCATAATGAAATGAAGGTGTTATTGTTTGGATACTTCACACACGTGCTTTTTTAATTTCACAGACTACAACTACCAAGCTGGAATCAAAGCACATCGATTCCCCTCTCACACCCTGCACGCACTTAAAACAAAATAAACAGGCGTCTCAGTCTCACGCATGTATAGCAAAACTGTATCAGACCGGTGTAACGTTGGTAAATCTTCCATTGCACAGAATGATTTTGTAGCACGTGCAATAAATGGCAGTCGAAAGATACAAACAGTGCTGCTATCAATTTGCTTGGTATAACCGCATTTATAGTTTTCTACAAATGCAATCAATCAAATGGGCCTCCATCACTCAACCAACGCATAACGGTAACATTACCTAGGTCCTTATTGATATTACAAGATTAGCATTACCTGCAGTAAAAACCAAGCATGTCCGATAAACATCCTCAGATTGATTTAAACTTCAAGAAGAAATGGAAATTACACTTCATGTGAACATCGTCCTATCCTCATTAGATGTTAAGCTGCGGTGAAATTACAGTCCTTGTAGGAAGCGTCCATCGTTTTTCCAACCCACTTTTAACTTCCAACAAAATTACCTCTCACTGCAACGATGCGCCATCTAGTAGACAAACGACTACTTATCGCCAATACTGAAAATGCAGCCATGATGATGATGATGATGAATATTTATTTTGGCTTTCTTTTAATCCTACTGAATTTGAAATTATGTATCGGCCGTTCTAATACCGATAGTATGTGGGTGCCTGTGTGTGTGCATGTGTATATGTGTTCACCGCCATTTACAGGCCAATGAGTGTACAGTCACTAAATGTACACATAACCTAATTTTTTTAGACTCCCCCATGGATGAAATTCTACGAAACTTGGCATACCCCCAGAGAATGAAATTAAATCATGTACCCCGGTGGTTCGGTGTCCCGGGTATCAATGACCAAAAATTCAGGAAGTAGATGACGGGAAAAATTCTTGAATTGTGTGCATGTGTGCGTGTACAAGTTTATGTTTATGTGTGTGGGTGTGTGTGTGTGTGTATGTGCGTGCTTGTGTGTTTGCCTGCGTATGTGTGTTTGTGCATGTGCATGCATGTGTACATATGTCTACTGTGTGAGTATGTGTCATACTTATGATTACTGTAAATGTATGTGTATGCGTGTGTATCTGTTTATGCACATGTGTGCACATTGAATGGGTTAACATGATCCCTGGAGGCAAACATAAGGAAAAAAATTTGTCATCCTTGGCCCTACAGTTCTCAAGATATTCACAGAGAACTGTGTCTGCCCTACCCTCCTTTCGGGGGGTCCAGTCCAGCGGGGGGGCTACAGATCAAAACGAAAAATGACGGTTCCATGCTATCCATGTGGGGGTACATGCCCACCAAGTTTTGTGTACCCCGGTCTTTCAGTGTCCCGGGAATCCTTGTTGGTGTACATCACTAAATGTACACATAAATTATTTTATTGTAAGGCCCCCCATGAACGAAAGTACACAAAACTTGGCATGCATTCGGAGGGTGTCATAATGATCCTACACTTTTAATTTCGTGCAGTTTTGACCTTGTCAGCCAGAGATATTGAGATGAAAACACCTCATTTTTGGCTTTTTAATTTTTAACTAGGTGGCGCTACACATGAAATAAGTGGTAATGGGATGGGTTGACATGCCCCCTTAAGACCAACATACATAAAAAAAGGTGGACGTCCTAGGCCCTACGGTTCTCGAGATATTCACAGAAAACTGTCTCCGGCCACCTACAGGCCAGTTGGTGTATAGAAACATAAATTAATTTATTGTGTGGCCCCCCATGAACGGAATTCCACAAAACTTGGCGTGCATTTAGAGGTTGTCATTATGATCCTACACTTCCAATTTCGTGCAGTTTTGACTATGTTAGGTCACAGATACCTTCAATTACAACACCTATTTTTTACTTTTTTGTGTTTAACTAGGTGGCGCTATACATGAAATGAGTGGTTATGGAATGGGTTGACATGGCCCCTTGAGATCAACATACAAAAAAAAATTGGTCCTCCTAAACCCTACGGTTTTCGAGATATTCACAGAAAACTGTGTCTGCCCTACCCTCCTTTCGGGGGGTCCAGTCCAGCGGGGGGGGGCTACAGATCAAAACCAAAAACGATGGTTCCATGCTATCCATGTGGGGTTACATGCCCACCAAGTTTCGTGTACCCCGGTCTTTCAGTGTCCCGGGAATCATTGACGGAAATGATTCCGTCTTATTAATTATGACCACTTCGCTGCGCGGCGGTCATAATTAATAAGAATGCTGTACAGTCACACTGAGAACATATTTGTCTTCCACCCTACAAAGTTTGGGCAGCCTATGAATAATACTTTTCATGGTATTAATGCCCAAACATTGCTTGCCAGATAATGTGATTTTCAGGCTGTAAAAATTATGCAATTGCAAGGGCTGAAAACTAGATGTACCGCAAAGCGGTACAAAATATGACCGCCGCCCAGTCCAGCACATGTTTTCCACAAAAATAAGTCACGCTGAAAGGCATATATGATTCTAACTGTCTCACTGAATTGCATTATGCACACTCAATTCTCACTGGTATCTGCTAGACAACAAGTTCCAAAACATGATTAGTTCATAGATTTCACGTGTAATATACATTTTATACCACCCCACCCCCATCTTGCCTGGTCATAATTCTGAGAAATTCTTGAATTGTGTGCATGTGTGTGTGTACATGTTTATGTTTATGTGTGTGTGGGTGTGTGTGTGTGCGTGCATGTGTGTGTTTGCCTGTTTATGTGCCTGTGTGTTTGTGCATGTGCATGCATGCATATATATGTCTACTGTGTGAGAATGTGTCATACGTACTGTAGGATTACTGTGAATGTATGTGTGTGCGTGTGTATCTGTTTATGCACATGTGTGCATATGGAATGGGTTTACATGACCCCTGGAGGCAAACATACGCAAAAAATTGGTCATCCTAGGCGCTACGGTTCTTAAGATATTCACAGAAAACTGGGTCTGCCCTACCCTCCTTTCGGGGGGTCCAGTCCAGCGGGGGGGCTACAGATCAAAACGATGGTTCCATGCTATCCATGTGGGGTTACATGCCCACCAAGTTTCGTGTACCCCGGTCTTTCAGTGTCCCGGGAATCCTTGTTGGTGTCCGGTCACTAAATGTACACATACATTATTTTATTGTAAGGCCCCCCATGAACGAAAGTCCACGAAACTTGGCATGCATTCGGAGGGTGTCATAATGATCCTACACTTTCAATTTCGTGCAGTTTTGACTGTGTTAGGTCACAGATACCTGCGATTACAACACCTCATTTTTACTTTTTTGTGTTTAACTAGGTGGCACTATACATGAAATGAGTGGTTATGGAATGGGTTGACATGGCCCTTTGAGATCAACATACAAAAAAAATGGTCCTCCTAAACCCTACGGTTCTCGAGATATTCACAGAAAACTGTGTCTGCCCTACCCTCCTTTCGGGGGGTCCAGTCCAGCGGGGGGGCTACAGACCAAAACGAAAACAGGAGGTTCCATGCTATCCATGTGGGGTTACATGCCCACCAAGTTTCGTGTACCCCGGTCTTACAGTGTCCCGGGAATCCTTGACGGAAATTTGGACATGCGAAAAAGAAAAAAAAAGAAAAAAAAAATAGAATATTTTAATAGAAATATTTTACAGGCTTTGGTTGTCGGACCCATTGTTGATATCAACAAGGTTTGAACAAAATCTGAGACGATGCTGCAACAACCTTATCTGATTTCACACAGAATGACCCATTTGTCTACTGTGCATTGGTTAAAGAAACAGCTTAAACAATCATTTGAGAGGGTCCCTAACATTTTCTGGGTTTCAAAGTAATGGCTTTTGAATGGCTAGACTCTCATGTTCTTCATGACCACAATCTTTTTTTCCACTTTTTTTTACCACTGTTGCATAACAGAAATAAGGAGGCTGTTCAAATACCATTTCCACAATTGCACAGTAATGTCACAAGTGTCTAATGGCATTTTTGTTTTGAGTCGAACGCCCCATGTTATAAGAGATGAGCTTACTGTTACACAACACTAAAGCTATGATGTAAGCACTGATAACTGTATACTGGTGCAAAGTCTTTTTTAAAGTGTCTGAATGCTGTTTGCGTATTTGTTTGCGTTTGTTTGTATGTTTGTGTGTGCAGTCATGGCCGGGTCTGCAGCTAAACAAATACGTGTCCCTTATTTCACTTCCCACTAACTGAATGAGTCACCATGCCTGTCCTTGCCCGGAGGGGAGCATCGCCTCGTTGTTCCCTGCCCCTCCACATTATATAAGACCTCCCTTGGGTAAGGCATCAGGGTTCAACCATGTGGCTGAGAGAGCAGCTTAGTCTCCCCTTTAAAGATACTCCTGGTCAAAGTCACAGTGAGTGTACTTAGGTAGTGTGTAATTAATACTTAGTTAATAAATAATTAGCAATGACAATATAATAATATAATATTATTTTCTATAGCCTATTGCTGTATGCTGTTGTAATATAATATGAGCTTAATGTTAAGTTAGATTTATTTACAATAAACATTCTTACATATAAACATTCTTACATCAATAAACATTCTTACATCTTTTTCTTCCTTTCATTAAAGTTTGTAGCAGATGCTTTTGTCTAATATTTTTTGGCGTAATAATCTGCTGCAGCTCAAACTTGTTGCTGAAAGTTACAGCCTACGGGGACTATTTTCAAGTGCTGCATGATATCATTGTGCTGCTGCGCCCATGATACGTTCACAACGTTCCTTGATTATTACACCGGAATGAGAGTATAATTCCATGTCAATTCAGCCTAGAAAACTGATTTGACACCACGTTTCATTTTCAGTCTTATTACACTTACGTTTTTAACTTAAGAAGAGATAAGTTTTAAATAGGTAAATTACCGTGATGCTAGCAGGCGAGATGCTAATGGTCTAATCCGATTCAATAATCTATGCTAGGGTGGAGCTAAAAGTGGTATCGCCAGACTCACAGAGCGGCTGGATGAACTGGAGAAAGGTAAAAATCAATTGTTTAACTCGAGGGGAGGTGGAAAATAAGTGTAATTCCCCAAATGGTGAAATATCCCTTTTACTCATTGAATGCCAAGCTGTTTTCGGAAGCTTTGTCCTAGAGTGCCAGCAATCTAGACCATTGTTGATGATTTTTGTACAACCACAGCATATTCTGTGTTATAGCTATGAACACATACAATGGCTCGTTTAAAAGGTGAGACTTTAAGCTCTCAGTGGGTGCAAACCGTGTATTTCTACACGCCTCTGTTCCTGAGAAATCCCAAGCTAAACAGTGGCTAGTTTTCATCAAAATCGCTGTTTTTTTCTAGAAATGGAGATATAACGTCTTTCATGAAAAAAGTGTTGCCTGTAAACTTTCCGGGAAGTGATCAGCAAGACCTGGCGAGACTGCCACCTAGTGATAGACCCACGAAAATGGCCTGGTTTTGAGCTGCCGTGCATGCGTCACTGATTCGACCCAAAGCGGCAACCGAGTGATGATAAAATGTCCAGATGCGTTTTCATGAGTTTTCGATCGTCATATATTTAATTTCCATTCATCACAGAGTTCCCAAAATCACATATAAGGTGTGTCAGAGTGTCTAGTTTCGTAATTTAAAAAAAAAGCTAAAAACGTAATATTAAGTTTTTGGCACTCAACGCATTTGGCACTCAATGAGTTAAAGTAACACCAAAGAGTTTTTTTAACCTTAAAATAATGTTTCCAAAATCATTTCAGTGGTTCATCAACTCGTAACAGGGTGAAAGGCACTTCTGCATTCGCTTTGCGGCCCTCAATCGGATATAACCGCACTATGTAAGTTTGCCAGATCAGGTAGCGGATTTGTAGTTCGATGGAATGAGCCATAAGAAACTACAAATTTGACTTGCATCTGATGTCGCAATACATCGTACTTTCATAAACGCATGCAACATGTTCTACCTTGTCTGTGAACATCGTTATTTGCAAAGCCGGTGATAAACAAATAGCGACAGAGAAAAAGTTATTTGGTGTTGCTTTAAAGAGATTAAAGCTGCAGTTGGCAAGATTTTTTTGCTCATATTCACTGACCGACACTATGCTCCGACAGAACAACATAAATCAGCCAGTTTTGGAAAAAAACCTGCACTTCTACCTCCACCTAGAGCCTGTTATTTGTTTTGCAAAAATCCACAGCTCCCGGTTCTTCTGGTCCAATCAGAGCAGGGTTGTGTGAGATCTGACTGTCAATCACAGTCTTGTGCAGTCTGGTACGCACTGACAAGCACAAACTCGATGAGAAGGTGCTCGGTGATAGTGGGGGAGGGGCATGAGAGTTATAAACATTAAAAATTTTGGCTAGGTCCCCTCAATTTGTCAGACTTGCCAACTGCAGCTTTAATTAAGTATGGGCTCCATACACATAATTCGCTTATGAGCAGATCAACTTCCTGTTTACACTGTACACATAGGCTATCCCAGATAGCAAACATACTGTACACTGGGACGGAACTGGGCCACAACTACCACAACGTCCGGCACGGATCTGCATAATGGACCTGATCCGGCGTCCAAACGCACATCGGTCCAAAACTGGTCTGGATCCGTTTGACGGATCTGGTTCCAATAAGGGCTAAGACTGGCCCAGTTCCGTATGATAGTCTGTGTTACTGACGTGTTCCAGATCTGCTTATCATATGCAATACGGGTCCGCTTATTGTGTGTGGTACGGACCCGTTTATCAGATATCAGCTGGCTTTATTTGACATGTGAAATGTGATTGGTAATTAATTATCCTGAAAAATCCGTTTGCTACACATTTGCTAACAGGTTAAGTTATAGGTTCACCCAGGCTAAAGTTAAGTAACGTTTTCCCAACAGCTCAACTAATAAACATAAGCTAGGCTACAAACACAACTTTACACATAAGTGTCTTATTATTTTTTTTATTCAACAACCTGGCTGTAGAAGTGCAATCCCAGACAAAGTTTAAGTTGTGTTAATTCCATCGTGTTCCCATCAATATTCAGGCTGTCTCAGTCATCTCCATGGTCAATCTGAAACAACATAAAATAAACATTAACAGTTAGCCATTTATTCCTTTTTGAAAATAGGCTAAGTCACAATTACACTTGTTTTTTTTATCATCATTGATCCTGTTAGCGTTATCACTGTTTTTTTTGTTTTTTTTCAAAATAGGCTAGTTATTGTGATGGCTGTTTTGCTTAAGCTAAGCTAGTAGCCTATATTGCTGGAAAATAATAGTATAAACTTACAGTAGCCTAAAGTTATCAATCGCTCGGCTGCTTGTTGTCTCTGAATAAACCAACAGAGATAAAAAGCAGATAGCCTATCTTGAAAAGTTGGGCTGTGTCCTAGTCCAACCTCAGGCTGGCAAATCATGTCAAAAAATGTGAGCAAACCAAAGATCCTTGATTAACGTTACTGCTTGGACTTCTGCATGCGTGGCACGAATATGGGGTTGTCTCATAGCACTGTTTGATCTGACACAAACAACACTAATTTTACCACTGCTAGGTAATAATAAAAATAATGAAACGAACATATGATCAATATTGAGCCAACTATATCTTTTTTTCCAGCCTTACTGTAGAAATGAAGTGGCCATGGGAACATAGTGCACCCCCATGGTTTCTAAATTTGTGCCATTCCAAAATACCTTTTTTTTTCTTTAGCAGCCAGTTGACAATGAAGTAGGGAAAGGACAGTCAATTTAGCAGAATCAGCACCTTAATTAATATCATTACCACCTGGGTCTGCTGTGATATAATGGTCCTTCGGCTCATATCCGTATCACAGGTTTGGGCCAAATCAGTGTTTTGTATTTTAAACGCATTTCCTGACTTCCAGTTGAGTTGCGGAAATTGGACCTGGGACAAATCTGTTAACCGGTGATAAAACAGCATTACTAGCAGAGCTGAAACCTCTATCAGGAGCAGATCTGGCCCACAGTCAGATACCGTATGTCCGCTACAGGCGGATCTAAAGGCTTTTATGCGGATTTGGCCCAAAGGAAATTGCTATCTGGGATGACAGAAAAATGACAGATTACTGCTCTGTTGGTTTTATTAATAGAGTAATTCTAGTCAAATAAAAACATTATCGAACCAGTTCAGTAACATCAGATGCTTGGTTAAAATATAACATGTTAACATTATCACTTACCCTCATAGTTAAAATATAACATGTTAACATTATCACTTACCCTCATAGTTACTGCCAATGTACATTTTAAACCTTTTTTCCTGTTTGCTGGTGGGAGTAGCATTTGACACTTTCACAAGTCGATCTACATTACCATGAGACAAGGTAGGTCTTGAAGACAACGACTATAGAAAAGAGCCATATCTGTCAATGTATCAACATAACCAGGAAGTTGATCTGCTGGAATAAGTAAATCTGGAATTGAGACATGCATAGAGTGGATCAAGAAACACGGATCAAATAGGTTACAGGTTATAGGTTGATTAGAACGTACTGTTTATTTTTAGAAATATCTACATAAAACATTTTTTCAGGTTACAGTTGAGTAAAGTGTGTGATTAAGGTAAATAACGTCATAACATGGATATTCTTTATAAGTTACATATTAGCCGGCCTGGGAAAACGCACAGAAGTGGTATATTAGGGGGGAAAAGTGACCAATTTTATGTTATTTCAATGCAGCTCTGTATATTCATAAAAAATAGTGATCGGACAAGTTCACCCAGGTCACTATAGACTGCATTCTCTAACACCCCGACCCACCCACACATATACACATACACATACACATACACATACACACACACACTCCCGAGACGGCTATGCATATCAGTAAGTCCATGCTTCTGTTTCTCCTGAACGTGACTTTGACACATATGCCTCCATGGCTGTAGGATGGTGATTGCTCACTCACTCTGCTCCGCTCCTCTCCGGCTTCGACCGCTTCCTCATTTAACACCTCGCTCCTATTCTGGGAGCTCCAGGAATACTCCCTGGCAACCGCAATCAGTTAATTACAACTCTATCACAGCCAGAGAGCCAGGAGCAGAGCCAGAGGAGACCTGAGCTCTGAGGACATCCAGGAACCAACGAAGAAAAGGCAAAAAGCAGGAAAAAACCTCTTTGTCTCCTTGATATTATACATTGATGTGATGAATTTCACGCATTGAGATGAGTTAGGGCTTTGTGTTGAGTCTCAGCCCAACTTCACTTGTATGAACTTGTACGAACTTGTACACCAAGGTAAAGGTGCAAAGAATCTTAAAGGTGCTCTAAGCGATGCTGGGTAACGTCACTTCTGTTGACTTTCAAACAAAACAGAGAGCTAGCTCGCTACTTCCTCCCCCTCCCTCCCGTGCTGCTTCTGTGCAATTGAAACTCTCCTCAACACGCATCTCGTCTGTGATTTGCTGGAACAGTTTGTTATGTTACCGTTTTGGGGTCTGGGTTGTCCACAGAGATCACGTTTTTTTACAGTGTATTCAGGACACAGACACTAGACTAGCGGTTGGTTAGGTGATGTTTGCAGTAAGTGACATAAAATGTTTTAGCCTAAAAAATGTGTGGCACGCGTGGCATCACTAATCTTACTCTGCAGAAGTGTCTTACTTACAGAAATGTGCGCTCACAATTAGCAGGATGGCTGTTACAGAATAATTAGCAAGAGGCCTTGTCTTAATGAGACAGGCCATTAAATGTCTCAGTGCTGCCATAGACTACACACACAGGAGAGGGCCTAAATGCTTCCTCTTTTTAGCTTATTGGGCTCCTGTTTATGATCCAACATGATTTGCAACATGAAGCCCTTTAGGAATACCACTCTTAAACTGCATTAAGTTCTCTAAAAGAATATCTATTTCTCAGGAAAAAAAGAAATGAAAAAGAAAAGAAAATGGCCAAATGTCATATTCATGTTGAGCTGAAATTGAACTATAGAATAAACTAGACAACAGACACACCTCATTTTGAATTGTCCTTTTCTGATGAGATTAACTCTCCCTGTTTTCCCTCCAGGTGTTGATCAGCACACTTTACATTTACACTTATTAATTTAGCATTAATTTTTATCCAAAGTGACTTACATATGTCAATTATATTGGAAGGGTCATTGTCCCCAGAACATATAAGGGCGCAGTGGTGGAAGCCGGGAATCGAACCCACAACTTACTACTGCATGCTAGCTCAGCTCCTTAGCCATTACGCTACCACTGCCCACACTTAGCATTAGCATGCATGGTTGCATGGAAGTTGTTGCAAAGGAAGGTTGGGATACAATATTTGAATTTCAAATTTTTGCGTGAACATGAACTTGAACTCATGAAACGGGGTTCACTCTTTATTACGACATCCCGTTATTACGACGACCCTCTATTACGACATACCGTTATTACGACATGCCTCTATTTAGACATGCCCCTACTGTCTACTACTAAAAAATTTTTAGTACCGCTATTCTGACATTACCAATCCTCATTTTCAATGTATTCTGCAGTTCCTGTATCCTATCAAATTCCAACATCCTAGATGCATGGATGAGCTGTGGTCATGTCATCTGCGCCTGCAGACATCAACAATCCACCTGCCATCCACTCCAAACAATGTTTTTCCCAATAATTTATATCGGCACACATTTCAGTCAAAACCTTAGGTGATTTTGAACTGGCCATGTGACTAAATGTTACACATTATATAAAACACAGGTAGCTCTCCTCATTTTATTCTCTAAGCTCTCAGGGGAGAATGGTCGGAAACTCAATGCATCAAACAAACTCTGTGCGTGCAGGCCACCTATATTAATTAATTAATGGCCGTCAATCAATGACCAATTGCGCAAAGATGGGCGGAATTCTTACGCTCTAGTAGCCTAAACCATTTCAGTGAACGTTCAAATAACCCCCAGAGTTCAGTGTCCATCAGGGTGTTCAAACTGGGTGTGCGATATATTCAAGTTGCTTATAGGCTATTGCATTTTAGAGGACAATGATAAAGCCATATGCAATGCATTTTGGCTTGCCAGCAGGTTGGGTAAACTTAATTTACTACACAATAATGTAGGCTAGGCCTATATTTTTTACATGTCATGCGTGCAGTTGTTGAATTGCACATAACATTTCTGCATATTTATTATGACCCGGCCTTAGCGGCGGTCATATAGGTCATATCAGGTTTTTTTTTTTTTTTTTTTTTTTTTTTTTTTTTTTTTATGCCCAAATTTCCGTCAATGATTCCCGGGACACTGAAAGACCGGGGTACACGAAAACTTGGTGGACATGTAACCCCACATGGATAGCATGGAACCATCGTTTTCGTTTTGATCTGTAGCCCCTCCGCTGAATTGGACCCCCGAAAGGAGGGTAGGGCAGACACAGTTTTCTGTGAATATCTCGAAACCGTAGGGTTTAGGAGGACCATTTTTTTTTGTATGTTGATCTCAAGGGGCCATGTCAACCCATTCCATAACCACTCATTTCATGTATAGCGCCACCTAGTTAAACACAAAAAAGTAAAAATGAGGTGGTGTAATTGAAGGTATCTGTGACCTAACATAGTCAAAACTGCACAAAATTGGAAGTGTAGGATCATTATGACACCCTATGTATGCACGCCAAGTTTTGTGGAATTCCGTTCATGGGGGGCCACACAATAAATTAATTTATGTTACTAAACACCAACTGGCCTGTAGGTGGCCGGAGACAGTTTTCTGTGAATATCTCGAGAACCGTAGGGCCTAGGAGGTCCACCTTTTTTTTGTATGTTGGTCTTAAGGGGGCATGTCAACCCATCCCATTACCACTTATTTCATGTATAGCGCCACCTAGTTTTTTTTAAAATTAAAAAGCAAAAAATGAGGTGTTTTTCATCTCAATATCTCTGGCTGACAAGGTCAAAACTGCACGAAATTAAAAGAGTAGGATCATTATGACACCCTCTGAATGCATGCCAAGTTTTGTGTACTTTCGTTCATGGGGGGCCTTACAATAAAATAATTTATGTGTACATTTAGTGACGTACACCAACAAGGATTCCCGACACTGAAAGACCGGGGTACACAAAACTTGGTGAGCATGTACCCCACATGGATAGCATGGAACCGTCATTTTTTCGTTTTCATCTGCAGCCCCCGCTGGACTGGACCCCGAAAGGAGGGTAGGGCAGACACAGTTCTCTGTGAATCTTTTATGGTATGTTGGTCTCAAGGGCCCACATCAACCTGGCTCATAATCACTCATTTGTGATTTGCCCCCGTAAAAATGAAAATCAGTAGGATTAAAAAGAAAGCCAAAATAAATATTCATCATCATCATCATGGCTGCATTTTCAGTATTGGCGAGAAGTAGTCTTTTGTCCACTAGATGGCGATCGTTGCAGTGAGGCGTAATTTTGTTGGAAGTTAAAAGTGGGTTGGAAAAACAATGGGCGCTTCATACAAGGACTGTAATTTACCGCGGCGAACATCTAATAAGGATAGGGGCGATGTTCACATGAAGTGTAATTCCCATTTCTTCTTGAAGCCGAAATAAATCTAAGGATGTTTCGGACATGCTTGGTTTTACTGCAGGCAATGCGTTAATCTTGTAATATCAATAAGGACCTAGGTAATGTTACCGTTAAGCGTTGGTTGAGTGATGGAGGCATTTGATTGATTGCATTTGTAGAAAACTATAAATGCGGTTATACCAAGCAAATTGATAGCAGCACTGTTTGTATCTTTCGACTGTCATTTATTGCACGTGCTACAAAATCATTCTGTGCAATGGAAGATTTACCAACGTTACACCGGTCTGATACAGTTTTGCCTATACATGCGTGAGACTGAGGCGCCTGTTTATTTTGTTTTAAGTGCGTGCAGGGTGTGAGAGGGGAATCGATGTGCTTTGATTACAGCTTGGTAGTTGTAGTCTGTGAAATTAAAAAGCACGTGTGTGTGAAGTATCCAAACAATGACACCTTCATTTCATTATGGCTGCTTTAGCAAAACACCTTAAGCTACTGTGTAGTGGGTCCCATTTAGAAGTGGCTACTTCATTCAAGCTTTCCTTGACTCATGGAGCTGCGTGAATGTTATTACAACTTTTCGCCCGCGATATGACAGTTTAAGTCCGCTTGATACTGTAAGGCGTAAGCCATTGGTTTCAAAGGAGATTTTATTTGTGTATGCCAGCATAGCCTATTGACAATTTATGTTGTCAATAGGCCTACCTTATAATCCTACCTGTAGCTTAGGGAAGCTAACAACTTTCTATTAGGATCTAGTTTGTTAGTTACCGTTTGTCATAACTCCCCTGATGCATTTTTGCATTTAGAATAGCCAGAGCGTGTATATCTCAATCGGAAAATTAAACAATATCGGGTGCCTATGGACTAGGCTGGGTGAACCCAGCCTGATCTGCCCGCTATTTATTTTTGATTTCTTAAAAGATTGAGCTTGGTCTGATGAAAGCCAGACTAGCCATGGACCTCAGTTAAACAATGCAAGGGAACATGAATCAGCCTATATTTGCACTAACAATAACGGACAAAAAGCTTTTCAACTTTGGCCCGTTAAAATGTGTATGAACAGTCTAGCGACGCATTTCATCAAGGCCCATTTGGACATGTCAGTTATTTGCACCACTGGTTAGATGTAAAACAGCATTTCGTTTCAGACTAGGCTACTGTTACTTAATTTGTGCATTAACAATAACGTTTCAGACTACTGTTACTTAATTTGTGCATTGACAATAAAGTATTACATGAACTAAAGATGACTAAAATCTTATGTAGAAGAAGAAACATTCACAAAAAAATCCATCCATCCAAAAATGACCTTTGTTTTTGATAGCTGTTGAAAACGGCATGGAACTGACAGAGATGTTTTTGTTTATAAATACATAAAAAATAAATAAATAAATAACATTATGCTGATACCTTTTGCTTTTCCCAAATACAATGTAGCCTACAGGTGTAAGTGACCTTTCATCAATCCAGTTGCAATGGATGAACTGTGATGAACTGCCCTACTTGTGATTGTTTAGAGATTTTAAAGGTTTTATAACAATTCTACATCTTCTTTGGCTATTCTACAATCTATTCACCTTTTCAGCACCAGTAGGGTACTTTCTGTGCAGCCGCACACACACACTCAGGCATGCCAAACAAGCATACACAAAAGTTTCAAGAGTGGGGGATGGAGTAAAATATGGAGACAAATTGAAGTGTGATTTATTTTCGCGGAACGGATGTACAGGACTGAGCGGCGGTCATATTTTGTATCGCTATGCGGTACATCTAGTTTAGTCTTCTTTCTCTCGACTCTAGGCTAGCGCATGCATTATCATGGCCCTATAATTGTGCAAAGACAGACGGATATCCGACGCTCCTTTTACAGTAAACCACTTCACAACGAACGTTCAAATAACCCCCAGAGTTCCGTGTCCATCAGTCCCACTCCCAACATTTAGAAACATAATCGAAAAGTCCAAGCGTGAATTGGGTGTTTTGATTTTGAGAGAGACTGGAGAAGGGCCGAATGTCTCACAGCAACTGCGATAACCTTGTTTCTTGAAGGCTATCCTTGCCTCCAAATATCCAGATCTAATGAGGGTCGGCGACTATCCCATTTGACGAATGTCAGTGTACGACACTAAAGCGCACGTAACTAGGACATAATCACATTCATTGATTTAAGTACAATGATAATTGTACTGGCATTTATATTAATACAGTGATTTCCCGCATACGCTGCATCATGCATAATCCGCACCAATAAAGGCCGCACAAGTTTCATATGGGCCAATTATGTAGGCCTAATGAATAGTCATATTATACTCTTCAGCCGTGGTCATTGCAAATTGATTGAATTTTGTTTGTGTGTTCGTGTGTTGTTTAAAGTTGGGACGATTACTGTAGATGCTGCACATATTGAAATAAAAAAATAGGCCCACCCTAGGCCTATACTTCGCAAAAGTCCACTCCGTTGAAAAATCCTGGCTACGCCACTGTTAATGACCTCGTGTCGGAATGGCAGGACGTTTGAAAGAAAAGGTCAAGTGTCGCTACTCTGACAATGGAAAAAAAAAAAAATGTCGCAATAGTGGGACGCTTGAAAATCAATGTTAATGCCGCCACTTCGACAATTAGACGCCAATGTCTAAGTAGCGGCATGTCGGAATAGCTGCATGTAGCCCATGAAACATACACTGAGCATTTCGCATCAGCATGTGTTGTTGTGTTGGAAATGACGTTTGATATAAATGGGCTCCATCACATGTCAGTTTGCATATGTATCTATCAGACAAAACAACACTGAAGCAGTTTGGTTACAAAATGTCCTTATTTCAATTGCAATTCTTCTCCACACACACACACATACACACCAGGGCTGTGCAAAATTCCAGAATTTAATTGAAACTGGCCTTTAAATTCCAATTCATTGAATTTCACTTGCATTTCAATTGAGGTAGCAAACGGGAATCAGAAATGCCCACCAAAACACACACCAGAGACACATTTTCAGCACATGTTCTTCCTCAAGAACAGGAAGCAGGCTGCAGTCTTCACAAAAAAAGGAAAGGAGACAAGTTAAGGAAACAGCGGCTGTCATTTTGCAGCTTTTGTTCCGATTTTATTCTGTTTGTTCCGAGATTTAATTAAAAGTAACGGTGCAGCAATGCTCTTTGAGTACTGTATAATGTAGTGAACTAAGGTAGAATGAAGTTTCT
The DNA here is from genome assembly GCF_017589495.1 of Alosa alosa. Taxonomy (NCBI): domain Eukaryota; kingdom Metazoa; phylum Chordata; class Actinopteri; order Clupeiformes; family Clupeidae; genus Alosa; species Alosa alosa. The sequence continues at coordinate 17,386,616 of NC_063211.1, read as the reverse complement.
TCAGATGAGAACACACACACACACAAACACACACACACACACACACACTTACAGTAAACACATATACACACATCCACACAAACCGGCGCTATCACACATACACAGCCTTATTGTGATACTAAACAATCATAATGAACACTCACACACACACAACCATACACAAATACACACTGGCACAAAAACACAGGAAATAATGCACAAAAACAAACACACTCACAATAATGCAAATAAACAAATAGTTACTTGTGCAACTGCAGTATTTTCTCTATTAAAGACATGAAGAATGTGGTTCCAAAACGCTATATCCTCCATTTTAATGTATTTTCATAAATAATTCCTTTAATTTTTGTTTTCCAAGTAATTTCAGTGGAGCTGTAATTGGGTTATTGTTATGTTATCTTTACTCAAAAACAACACAACTGAAATTGTATTGATATTACCTGAAATATTTTTAACATGACTTATTAATGTTTTCAAAAATGGAGATATAGTGTGTTGGAACCAAACTCTTCACATGTACACACAAACACACACACACACACACATCCAATGAGACCTGCAGCTTCAGCGAGCTACAAGGCTTCACACTTGATGTACTGTAATGTATATAGCCAAAGCCAGATTGGTTAATATAAGATTAATATAATATTAAAATACAAGAATTGTGCAACTTGTACACACACACACACACTGTTAGTCAACCCTGTGCTGTGCCATGCATGGTTATTGGCGGAGGCTTTTCAGCACAACCCAGGCCTGCGGAGGGAATTAGTTTCATCAGACTGGACCCGCACTCCTACGGCGTGTGTGTGTGTGTGTATGTGTGGTTTTATCAGGCCGAAACCACACTCCTACAGTGGTCCTAATTGATTATTATGACCACACCTGAGGACGAGGACGGGGGGAGACTGAGAGAAGGCCAATAGAGCAGCTCCACACACACACACACACTCACACACACACACACACACTCACACACACACACACACACTCACACATACACATACACATACACATACACACTCACACATACACACACATACACACACACACACCACAGAGCGAGCTGCTGCCCTTGATACCTCACAAATCGGAACCCTGCCCAGCATT
>NC_063211.1:17310506-17380506 GCF_017589495.1 Alosa alosa | reverse complement strand
ATTTCTTGGGGGAATATTTCAGCCACCGCTGTAGTCCTACTGCAGCGGTTAGTGAAGGTAAATGGTAACATTAGCAAATCTTTCTGTTAATATGGCCTATTGGCATTAACCCTATCAACTTTAATAAAAACTGTGATGGCGTTGCGCGATAATCAAGTGATTTAAAGAGGCCCTATGCAACAATTTTAGCAAAAATGACCTTAATTATGCAGGTTGAGAGTCGTTGTGGTGGTTCTACAACACTTTTTGGGTCGTTTGGTGGGTGCTTCGTCTCCCCCTAGTGCTTCTCCGCGGAAAAAACGAATATGCAACTTTCTGGTCGCGGTCCGAACACATCCGGATGTAACTCGGCGGGAATACTCGAAAATGTAGTCAGATTGTAGTTTCTAAGAAGACTGCAAAACGGACTCCGACTTGGCTTTTTTGCAATGTGTTTGCTCAACCGTTTTATTGTGAGCCCTGTGTGTTTATGACAATGTGAACAATGTGTTTAGCTTGGTTTATTGATGGCTAGCTCGCTAGCTAGTGAGGGTTTAGCGTAGCAGTCACTTGCTACCGAAGCTGCAGGGGGAGCTATGTCGTGAAAAATGCGAGCCCAAATCAGGCGAAAACCCAGAAACAGCGAAGGAATAACCAGACCTGCATAGGGCTTCTTTAAATGTGTGTAATTGGTTGCGCATGTACAACTTATTACAAGCCAATTTATGTTGGAACTAAGCAAAGAATTGGTGAATTGATGATCAACTAATACCACCGTCTGCAGGTTCCTGTTGCAGACTTCTGTTTGGAGACTGCTGAGTCTGTGCCTTTCAGCCAGAGATTTTGATGAGGCTATATTGATTTACTGTTTATTGTGATGAATAACTGAATTAGTGCTGAATTAGTGCTAACTATCCACTTATCTGATACATTTATTAGATCTAATTTAGTTGTTTTAAAGGTGTTTTCTGTGGTTGATTTGGGCCAGTGGTGGAGTATTATAAGGCGGTTTAAGGTTGGGCATAACAGACCATATGATATATACTATGAATATCACAGAGCTGCTCCTGCTGTTATTACATTTTTTTAAAAGTGTCTCCATGGATTGCTGCTGGTGTGTCAGGCTACAGCCAGCTGTTGTCACAGGCCGGACTCAGTTGAAACATCTGTCAAGGCGCTGTCATTGTGGGTTTGATACCCACAGCAGCTGCTGGAGCATCTATATCTGCCTCTTCACACCCTCCACATCTCAAGTGACTGACTTGTTTCTCTGAAAATGCCATGTGAACTGAGTTTTTTATTCTGCTTGGCGTTTGTTTTGGCTTGTTAGTTTCTTGTTTTTCGATCATTACAGTAAATCTTTAAATTGGGAGTTGGAATTGTTAAGTTGGCTGGACTGAAAAAGACCAATACTCTCACAGCTATTATGACTGTAACATGACATGAGTGGTCATTTTGTGGAGTTTCCAGAGACTCAGGAATCTCATTCACCTGGCTGGATGTGAGAAGTGAGCTTTCTGCGTGCATATTTCTATCTGACAGAGGAAGGTTCTTTTGACAACTCCATTCCCTCCAGGTATCTTCATGAGACACTGCGAACGAGTGCACACGGCGAGTGTCGGACGTTCAGACGCCCCACTTAGTGATCCCTCCGAGGTCTCTCAGCTGGCGCGGTGTCAGGTATCAAAGCCCGGGAAAGCAGTGGAGGTCTGCGGTTGTCTTTAAAAACGCAAAGGATGCCTGGCGCCACTCTCTCCCAACCAGAGGCTGTCTGGACCAGACACCTCCACCAATTATCACCAAAGAGTGAGAGAAAGGGAGGGGAGGGGAGAAGGATTGGAAGAGATGGAGTTGGAAAAGAGATCAAGACAAAAAAGAGAAAGACAGATAAGATGAGAAGGGAGAGAAAAGAGGGATGAGAAAAGGTGAAGATAGAACACATTATTGCACCCGGGATGATGTCATTTCTGGGTTGCGCACCATCGAGTGCATACAGGTATAATTCCTGTGTGTGAATGCCTGTTCGCTTGAATGCTTTTAGGGCATCCTAGACAAATTTAGTATCGGTTTTGTTATCATACCACCTATTCCCCTGTAGTTGATGGAATGAGACATAAGAAACTACAAATTTGACTTGCTTCTGATGTCACAATACATCATACTTTCATAAAATCTTGCAACATACTCTATCAAAGATCCTTGATTACTAGGGACACAATTATTGGGAGCAAAATGGGACAGTTCGGTCTGCATAATGATGTCATTAAACTCATGTCAGATAAACATAATTGTGTTCACAATATCATTGTCTATAATCATGTATGATACCAATGAATCATTCTTTAGGACATGATATAAATAATTTAATTAGTCATGTGTACCGAGCTAGCTAGCTAGCTAACGCTAGCTTAAAACGCCATACAAGTGGATGGGAGTAGCTATGGCAATACAGATATGTGCTAACAAGTGACTAGTAGTTGAAGGACTTCGCTTAAACTTAATATACTGTTCCAAATTCGCTTGGTATAAACTATCCACTTTAACTAATGTCAGTAATGTTATTCAGCTAGTTGTCATTTCAAAGAAATTACAAATTTTAAAATCCTTAGCTTTTAAAATGTTACCTTAGCTAAGAGGCTAGCTAGCATGCTAACAACTGGACAGTAACTGACAGCAGCATGGTCTGATATTAAGTTATTTTATTACAAATCCGAACACTAAAAAATTACACTTTTAGGCTTGAAATGATCCCAAACACTTACAGATTATGACAAAATGTTCCAAAAAACCCTCAACAAATCCAGAAAGACATAATGACCAATTTATTGGTAACATTCCACAAGTCTCCATTGACATTAGTACAGCGAGGGTTTACTCTGGTCTGCATAAAGGGGGATTTTCCCCCCTCCTCCTTGCAATAATCGAACGCGGAAATTGTCGAACGTTTGCGCCTCTCGCTCCGCTTTAACCCTCTCTGACTCTATCTTGTCTGTGGACATCGTTATTTCCAAAGCCGCTGCTGGATAAACAAATCGTGTCCCTCTGACAGAGGAAAAGTGCTTTGGTGCTTTGGTGTTGCTTTAAGGTCAACTTCTGCCTTTGCCCCTGTCCCCTTTTCATACTTCTGGGTAGGAGACCATCTTTTTCATACATGGCCTTACGAGGCCTTCAAGCACATACAGTACAGTTAGCTGATACAAAATAGAGATGAGTATTACTGTTATTTCACTTTTGTGTTACTGTAACCCCCCCCCCCCCCCTTTGTTCATCCTTGTCATCATATATTCCATTTGTTCTTGTATTTTGCCATCATGCCAAAGTAAATAATTTATAAAAAGACAGACATGCTCATTTAAGACATGTTTGTGGAGGTTTGTTGTGTTGCGTGAAGAGCACATCTGTTCAGTAGGGCAACCTCTGACTCTTTCAGCTAGCATAGTCTGATACAGCCAGAGAAGAGGAGAGGAGCAGAGAGGAACGCGTGCACACACACACACACACACACACACAGACACACACACACACACATACACACACACACACACACCTCGTCAGGGAAACTAGGTCAGTGCTGTGTGATGGCACAGGGTACATGATAAGTGCATACATCGCCGTCTCCGCAGGATTATGCTTTGGATTTAATTATGAAAGCCCAGGATCCACGGGGAATCGGTGATGTATGCAAGCAGCAGCGCTGTTCAGAGGGAGAGAGTTAGAGGGAAGGAGAGAGAGAGAGGGAGAGGTGGGAATGGAGAGAAGCAGAGAGGAAGATAGGAGAAGAACAGAGTGAGAAAGAAACAGAGATAAGAAAAGAGAGAGATGTAGGCTTGGGGAAATAAAGAAAGAGAGGGGACTAAGTGTAAAGTTTTTCTTATGCCACCATACATATTTTATAGATCTCATGTAGAATGCAATGATATTTTAAAAAAATAACACTCTCAGCTTTGTGTGTGTGTGTGTCTGTGTGTGTGTGTCCACAACCTTCTGCTATGCACAGAGTTGCTGTTTGGTCTTTGTATATTCAGCAAAAGATGAGCTGCATACAAGGGATGAGCAAGTCACTGATGGTATACGCTTGTTTTAGGTACAGCAATTTGCCTGGAGGAATTTGAGGGGTTTTTTTTCTACTCCTCTTGAAAACCTATGAGTGTGTTTACATCAAAAGGATCTATTTATGGCCTTTCAGATTAACGACCTTGCCTCACTCTTTGAGCAATTTTCTGCAGACTGGGTCACTTCTCTATTTTCAGACTCGCTCCACTGCTTTTTCTTTTCTTTCTTTTCTTTTTTTCTCTCTCCTCATCTCTTTTTCTCTCTCCTCATCTCTTTTTCTCTCTCCTCATCTCTTTTTCTCTCTCCTCATCTCTTTCTCTCTCTCCTGACTCTACACTGCTTTTTCACGCACACTCTATCCGTCTTTGAGTTTCAACGCTGTTCACAAAAAATATCCCCACAACACCACTACTGCTACCCAAAACCACCCCCACCCTCCAAACTCAATTCTGCCCCCAGCCCCCATCCATGCCCCCACCCCACCCGAGCCAGACAGCAGTCTGGGGGGCTTGATTTCGCTGCCTCTAGCCTGTCGCTCCCCAGTTGGTCATTAGCATTAGCGATATTATTAGTTTTCGGCCAACACAGGATATGCATGGCCCACTTACCCACAGACTCAGCATGGAGAGAGAGAGGGGGCTTCTTTTCAGGAAGGGGCTTTGAGTTACAGCATGACAGATACGTCAAGCCTGGCTAATGCACAGTGGTCAGCCCCTCGGAGTGCTTTTTGCCCCACCTCCCCCCACATGCCCCCCCTATCTACCCCCTCCAACTGGTTACTCGTCTGCTGTGTCCGAGGACCGGTCACGGCCTGGGATCCATGTCAAAGCCATGTGGAGATGGAATGAGAGGCGTCTCGTGTTACAGACGCTGAGCTCTTAACCTTCCAGAGACAGATGTGCCACTGTCAAACGCGCCCCATTTGGTAAAAAAAAAAAAACCAGATCTTTAGAAAAACACATCATGTTCACAAGGAGGACTTAGAAATGAGAGAGAGAGAGAGAGAGGGGAGGAAGGAAGGAGACTAAAAATAAAATAAAGTAGCAACATAGCAACAGCATTGAGTTATTGACTGCTTGTGACTGCAAATGACATCATTTCATCACTCCTCCTCAGAATGCACAGCCATACTCATGCCAACAAACCAATCAATGCTTAGCATTCTGCAGGCAGCGCTTGCACTCCACTTTAGGCCAGAAGAGGAACAAAACTCAGAACACAGAATTATTCTTTAGGTACTTTTTACAGTAGCTCTTATTGAATTTACAAAGGACACATCGTTCATGTAGGAAACACAGCAGCAGTCCAACCCTGGTATATAAATACAAACAAACTAAAAAAAAAAAAAATTGTGGATATTCTAATTCCTTACACACAGGTCTGATGTAACACAATCAAATACGATGCAATACTGTACTTTTTACGACGCCCAGGATTCTTGAACCACCACACACACACACACGCACATAACACATAACACGGATAATGTCCCTTGGACAGCAGCTCGGCCCAGCAGGATGGCGTTTGGTGTTTGTCTCACTTCCTCCCTCCCAATCACACCTCCAGCAGGCTGTGGCGCAGCAGCAGGCCCAGCAAGGTGGCTGATCTCCCAGCCGCCTCTCCTTCAGCGTAGGGCAGGGGGGATGGAGGTGGTGGTGCTGGTGCTGGTGGTTGGGATGGGGATGGAGATGGCGGCTCAAACAGATGGTAGGAAACAGGCCGGGCGTCTGTAGAGCCTCTCTGGAGCCCGTAGGAGTCAGGGTGTGTGTGTGTGTGTGTGTCTGTGTGTGTGAGCGCACAAGCTTGTGTGTGTTTGTGTATTTGTATATCTGTACACTACATGTATATGGGTATCTATGTGTATATGTATGCATTTCTGTGTGTGTGTGTGTGTGTGTGTATGTGTGTGTGTGAAAGTGTACAGGGCAGCCAGTCGCTCAGAGTGAACAAATGAAGGAACAGACCAGCGATCGTCCTTCCCCACCCCCTGTCCAGCTGTCTGCTGGTTGCAGGGGAGATCGCCTTGGAGAGTCTTCAGCTGCGGCTAGAGGACACTGAGGACCTGCTCAGCTCGCGCGTGTGTGTGTGTGTGTGTCTGTGTGTGTGTCTGTGTGTGTGTGTGTGTGTGTGTGTGTCTGTGTGTGTGTGTGTGTGTGTGTGTGTCTGTGTGTGTGTGTGTGTGTGTGTGTGTGTGTGTGTGTGTGTGTGTGTGTGTGTGTATGTGTGTGTATGCGTGTGTGTGTGTGTGTGTGTGTGTGCGTGTGTGTGTGTGTGGCTCTTCTGCCTTATTCTTATCTCAAGACCACCTTGGACAGCAGGGAGTAAAGAAACAGGGAAGGCCCAAGGACAGCAAGTGTGTGTGTGTGTGTGTGTGTGTGTGTGTGTGTGTGTGTGTGTGCATGTGTATGCGTGCGTGTGTGTGTGTGTATGTTAGTGTGTGTGTGTGTATATGTGTGTGTGTGTGCATGCGTGGGTGTGTACGTGTGTGTGTCTGTTTGTGTGTGTTCACTCATTCCTTAGTTCCTGGAAACACATTTGACAGTCATTTGTGCCCTCAACATGTGTGTGTGTGTGTGTGTGTGTGTGTGTGTGTGTGTGTGTGTGTGTGTGTGTGTGTGTGTGTGTGTGTGTGTGTGTGTGTGGGATGTGCGTGCGTGTGTGTCTGTGTGTCACTCATTCCTTAGTTCCTGGAAACTCATTTGGCAGTCATTAATGCCCTCAACATTTTTGCTGTATTTTAAATATTTCTCAGAAATATCATTATGGTTAAAGACATTAGTTGGGCAAGCACAATTAATGAGGTTTTTTAAAGTCCTGAATACTTTAATATTTAGTACTTTTGATATTTCATCCCAAATATAATTTCCCTCACAAAGCTGTAAAGTGAAATAATTTCCCTCGCAAAGTTGTAAAGTGAAATGTGCCATATTATATACCATATGGGAATTCTACAGCACTTCTGCATATATCTGAGGAGCTCTGTAGTAGACCTGTCTTATATACATACCATATAAATAAAAGTTTGTTGATAGAGACATAAATGTTGCTTTTCAACTGGTGTAATGTAAAGCACAACCAAAGTGGCACAGTGGTCTTCAGCAAGAAAGACCAGAAGGAAGTCAGTCCCATAGGTCAGTTCACTCTTAAAATGATAATATCCTTGCCACCGTACATGTGCTTACTTAGGCTCTATGGAGTGAAGGGCACTGTTTACTGTAATTGAATAAAACTGATCTGAATTGAATTGAACTGGACCAGTGCATCATTAATGTAGACTTTGTGGTGCCAGCACCAACACTGCATACAAGTCCCCAAGTAAACAACCTCAAGTTCAGCTCAGAGGTTCGCACTGCTTGGAAGTGACGGCTCATATGAAACCAGTTAAAGAGATCAGACTTGGTGTCGTCAGGCACAAATGACTATCAGATGTGTTGACAGCCATCAGAATGATGAAAATCTGAATAGCTGACCACAAAATAAAAAAGTGTGTTGTCAGAATGTTTTTTGTTGAAGTCATGTCACAGCTTGGTAAATATATTAACATTGTTATAAATAGTGTGTGTGTGTGTGTGTGTGTGTGTGTGTGTGTGTGTGTGTGTGTGCGTGTGTGTGTAAAAGATAAGCATAGATTTTGCAATTTCTCACACACACTTTACAGTGCAGGGCCAGTCAGACACTGTTAGTCATGAAGATCCCTTAGAGATGTTTGATGCTTCTTAACAACATCTGGTCCTTATCAGGACTGAGATCAGAGGAAGCGATAACACTCTACGGTAAGGGTACATGAATCATCATTATTTCATACATGCGTTACATGAAACATTTTTATAAAATATGTATTATAAAAAGATACGATAAGATTTTTTAATTATATTTTTATTAAGAATCATCCGGAATTAGCACACAACCCTATTCCCAAAAAAGTTTGGACGCTGTGTAAAATGTTGTTTTTTGGGTGGGGTGTGTTTTTCCTTGCATAATGCACCTGATATGATAGGTCTGGACTGCAGCCAGGCCATTTTAGCACCTGGTCTCTTCTACTATGGAGCCATACTGTTGCAATATGTGCATGCAGTTTGGAATTGTGTTCCTAAAATACTCAAGGACTTCAAAAAGACATTGTCTGGATGGCAGCATATGTTGCTCAAAACCTACATGTATTATTCTACATTAATTGTGCCTTTCCAGATATGCAAGGTTGCACTAATGCACCTCCATATCATAGATGCTTGATTTTGAAATGCACACTAATAACAAATCCTCTCCTCTTTAGCCTGGAGGAATCCATGATTCCCAAAAAGAATTCCCAATTTTGATTGGTGTAACCACAGGACAGTTTTCCACTTTGCCTCTTGCCCTGAAACTCACAGCCATCACATATTGTTTTAGAGTCTTGTTGCTGATTTACACAGATTGAGTACTTTAATAATATTATGTACTATAGATGTTGAAATTCCTTGCAATTTTACATTGAGGAGCATTAAGGCCCATGCACACCAAGAACGATAACGATAACGATAACTATAAACAAATATCGTTCTTGTTAATATGAATGACAACGTTCACACATAACCTATAACGATAACGACATGATTCATTAACACAAGGAGAGACTTTGTTTATCGTTGTTCAGTGTGAACGCTTTTATCGTTATGGTTATAGTTATCGTTATGGTTATCGTTCTTGGTGTGAATGACCCTTTATTCTTAGCCTGGAAGCCAGCCCGAATTTAACCCCTCCCACAAAATTTGAGGTCAGGAAATTCAGTCTGGACTTGCTCCATTGACAAGTTACTATGCAATAAAATCGTCTAGGCAGGCTTTATACAATGATGGATAGATGAGCAACGTTGCCTTGTCATTCACGTGACCTGAGCGTGTTTCGGTTAATTTTTATAACAAAAAGGCTGTTGCTACAAGAAGCTAAATGTTTAGATGTCACTATCGTGTCTGTTGTACAGGATGCTTTGGCTGTTCTCTCTACAGAATTCACGTTAGGCTATTTCATTGCTCTGATTGGTTAGGTCTATTGCATTTTTCCCCTGTATCGGTTGAAACACGCCATAATCACACCATAAACACATTATAATCATGTTCTAATGTAAGCAGTATCAGACTCGCATTCTGAATATAATTGAATATGGCTACGTCAGGCTACATTATCCTTATATTGTTGCATTATTTGCCCACACAGGTTTTCAGAGTGATGAATACCTACATCATTACGTCTGAGTGACTCTGCCTGTCTGGAATGCTCTTTTTATACGCAATCATGGTGCCAGTTAACCTAATTAGTTGTGAAACGTTCCTCCTTGTGTTTTCTTTAGCGTTACACAACTTTTCCAGACTTGCTGCCCACATCTCAACTTTTTTTTAGAAAGTGTTGTTGGCATCAAATTCAAAATGAGCATTCTTTCATTATTTCAGTCTTTCATGAAATAATCAAATTTGTCAGTTTCACCATTTGATGTGTTGTGCATGTCCTTTGTTTTTTCCACAAGATTTACAGATTATCACATGCTTTTCTATTTTATTTACATTTACACACACACACACACACACACATACACACACACACATTAACAACAACAACAACATCTGGGTGATGCACGGCAGCCATTATGCACCAGACACACATGTGTTCCTCCATTGGAGTCCCTGCTTGGATAAGACATGTGTCCTGAGCGATGCAGAGTGGATGGTGGAGTGAGAGGTTGAGGGAGGCGTTGGTAGTGGTAGTGGGGGTCTGGGGCAGCATGGTGGAATGGGGGCATGGTGGTGCGATGCTGGCATCAGCCCTAACTGGCAAACACAAAGGTACCTGTGAAACAGCAGCACAGAGGGAAAGGGAGAAAGAAGAAAGGGAGGGAGAGAGAGAGAGAGAGTAAAGAGAGAGAGAGAGAGAGAGAGAGAAAAGAGAGAGAGAGAGAGAGAGAGAGAGAGAGAGAGAGAGAGAGAGAGAGGGAAGGAGACAAGGAGGGCATGGTGGATGGATGGGTGGCCAGCTCTCTGTAGAGGGAGTGCCCATTACACACACACACAAACACACACACGTCAGGTCCTTGGAGAGAAGTAGCCTACTGCGAGAGGACTACAGCAAGGAGCCACACATCCACCGTCAAAACAATCCTGTTGGCCGGCGACAGATGGCCATCGCTGATGCACACACACCATGCACACACATGCAGTCCCACACACATACTCTCTCTCTCTCTCTCACATACACACACATACACACACACACACACACATCCCAATCCCCTCACATAACGGCCGGAACTGAGGATGACTGTTTGGTAGTCAGCTTGACGCCCCCATGTTGTTTACTAGTTTGGGCAATTTTTTCAGGGGGGGATGTCTGGCATTTTTGTGGAGAGGACCTGAAACACTGGGTCCATAGAAGAACTGAGAGAAAGAAAGAGATGTGTGTGACAGAGAGAGAGAGAGAGAGAAAGAGAGGGAGAGAGAGAGAAAGAGTAAGATGGAGAGCATTAAAGAGAAAGGGAGATAAGGAGAGAGAGAAAAAGACAGAGGGAGAGAGAGGGATGGATGGTAAAAGATACAGAGTGAGATGGAGAGAGTGAAAGCAAAAGAGAGTTATGGAGTGAGAGCTGTAGAGAAAGAGAGTGATAGGGAGTGAGAGATAAAGAGAGAGGAGTGAGAGAGAGAGAGAGAGTTGGCAAATGTGAGAGAAGGAGGGAGTGAGGAGAGAGAGAGAGACAGAGAGTGTGAGAGAAAGAGGAGCCAGGCGGAAAGAGTGAGTGAGAGATGGAGGGAGGAAGGGAGGGATGGAAGGGTTTGGCGGTGAAATAAGAGCGAAATGGGCCGCATCCAAAGATGATGAGATCACCTCTTTGGCGCCACTTATCAGCACAGGATCGCAGGCTGCCCAGGAGTTTCCTGAATGAGTGACCTCGGGCTTCCTACCGCGCCGGCCGGCCACTGCTGACACACAAGCCACGCTGCTGAGCAGCAAAGACACACACAAGGAGGAGGAGGAGGAGGAGGATGAAGGCACGCCAGCTACACAGCAAGCAATCAGAGAACCATACTGTAGCATCCAAAGACACATACACACCTTCACATACTCATACATACACATACACAAAGATATACACACACACATATGCATGCAGAACTTCACATGTTCATACATACACATACACACACATATACATACATTACACAAACATTACATGCCAACAAAGTACTGTAAATCTATATAGAATTAAACACAACCATAATACACAACCATACACAACCATAACGCCTAATGAACATTTTGGTAGTCTTGCATTCATCTATCTGATATGAGCTGATGTATATGCCACATCAAGAGAAATTACTTAAATTAAGGTTATAGGTCATTACTGTAAACGCTTCATGACTTCAAAGGACTCCAAGGTAATCAGAAAGGACCTGTCATGTATTAGCAGGACAAAAAAAGATCTACCTTGACTACTGAGACACAATCTGAAACACTTATCTAGAATTATCGAGATCTTGAATTGTTGGATGAATCATCTTACATCCGGAAGACACATTCCTCAGTAGGAGAGCAGAGGTGCATGCAGTGAATGCTCTGTGTGGAAATGGAAATTCAGTGTGAATGGCACCTGTGTGAGCTCCATTATGTTCTCTTGGTCAGACAGATGTGTTCATTAAAGAATAAAAACATTTTCTTATTTTTTTTCCTTTTACTGCTTTTCACTTTCACTGCTTTATTGCTTTCTTGAAAGAAAGAGAGAGAGAAACAGAGAGAGGGAGAGGGAGAAAAACATAGAGAGAGAGAGAGAGGTTTATCATTGTATATGTTTTGTTGTTGTTTTTAACTATTATTATTCATGTGAATGCTTTGGCAATTTGAATTGAATATAATTGACAGATTTAACACTCCTTTATTGCATCAATATCATTCCAATATTTTTGCACTTAAATATGGCAAAACAATAACATTCACTAGTATTACCGTCTCAAACTCAAAAATGCAGACCATACAAGCATACAGACTATAATCCAGACCACTATTTTCCTATGTTAAAAACTAGTGTGAGAGAGAGAGAGAGAGAGAGAGATGAGGGAGGCCTATTATATGTTGCATGCTGTATACAGGGCTTCATATGTTGTCCAGGGTCAAGACATATATCTTACGAGTGCTTTCAGATGCTTAGGATAAAAATGGCTATAATATGTTGTACACATAGCAGTGTTGATACAGAATAGGATAAAGGTCAAGTAAAGCCAAGAGCCTCTGTGGTCTAAGATCAATTGATCTCCCTTTGTACAGATAAGATCCTTGTTTCTCAAGTTCCCCCAGAAGACTGATAACCCTGGGACATAGCTGCTTTGTGTGATGGATGGAGTCCTAAACTTATGGAGTCGCAGCCTCAATCTCCTCATCCGAACTGTTCATCCGAGCGCTCTGTTATCTGGTTTTGCCCGGCCATTTTCACAAAGTGGTATGTGGCTGACAACGCGCGTGCCATCTCAATCAGCTGTGTCGATGGGAGAGGGGGGCGGTTGAAGCAGTGAGGGGGCAATTCCTTGAGTCAGAGACAAACATGGAGCAAGGAAGAAAGCAAACAAATAAATGGAGATGTCCTCGTTTGGCACAGCGGCTCAGCAGGGTGGCTTACGGAAAAGTAGCAACTCAGGAGCCTCTTACTTTTCTCCTCCACTCTCTGTGTGTGGCATCTTGTCTACTGTATAACTGCATGCGTGCGTGCGTCCGACTGTCATGTGGGATAGAATGCTCTCTCTCTCTGTCCACACTGAATATGTGAAATACGCCACTGTGTCATGTTTCTCAACAACAAGGAGAAGGAGAATAGAAACAGGGTGTTCGACAAAAGCTCTGCACAACACTGCTTCAGTCGGATCTAGTTAGGACATTCTGATTGAAAACAATATAATCCAACTGATTTTGTCACTGACATTTGCTCTCTTCACATGTGGTTAGGACATGATGTTCTGACATCTGTGACCAGTCTGAGGCTTGCTACTCCTGCTACTACCTGTTGCAAGGGGACTGGTGTGTGTGTGTGTGTGTGTGTGTGTGTGTGTGTGTGTGTGTGTGTGTGTGTGTGTGTGCGCGTGCGTGTTGTGAGCATGAGTACAATATAATAATATTAAAGTATACTGTATATATAATAATAATAAAGAAAATACTATATAGACAATAATACAAAAAATAGACAAAATGTATTACAATGTTATATATAACTATAACAACTAGAACATATTTATAAATAATACATTGTATGGAGACATACATAAAATACATACATAAAATAGGCCTACATATATAAAGTCCATGGCTGCAAAACAGTGGCGTGGGAAGAGGAGTAAAGGGGGGTTAGGGGGGTGGGTAGGCGGTTGATTCTGTTAGCGCACTAATTCCCCTTTAGTCTGGAAATATGCAAACGCTGACCGGGGCAGGTTCCACAGCTCCATTCAAACGCATTAGGCTGATATGGCAGCTTGCTCACTCTCACACTCTCTCGCTCCCTCTCTCTCTCGCTGTACCTCCCCAACCCCCACACACACACACACACACACACACACACACACACACATACACACACACACAACAGACAGGAACTCTGTTTGTGCCCAAAACCATAAAACCCACTGGTACAGGCCCCTGTTACCCCATTTGAATGCATAATGTAGGTGACACCAGGACCCGGTGTTTTTATGCAAACATCATGAAAATAACCCTTGTTTAGACAAAAAGGCCGAGAGAAAAAGAGCGAGCATGAGAGAGAGAGTAGATGTATGAAAAAGATAGCGTGATAGAGACAAAGAGAAAAGAGAGAGAGAGAGAAAGAGAGTAGAGAAAAATATTAAAGAAGTAAAACACAATAAAACAACTCCTGAAAAGAGCAACACTCTCAAGTATTTTCCATGTTGGTGAGAGTGATTGATACCTTCAGGGCGTGCGGGTTGCCTCGGCAGCAAGCAAACGAACAAAAGCAAATAATGTCTTTTCGTTTTCGTATTTCAGGTGATGTGTTCACGGGTGCAGTGAAGCAGTCTGTGCTTGTGTGGCGAGGACTATTACACATCCCCTCTGCCCCTCTCCGGCAAAATGATGGAGTTTGAAGTGCAAACACAGACTCAGTTCCTCCACCACGTAGGCCCTGTTTAGGCTTTCAGCAGTAAAGTGCCTCAGTGAGCAGTGTTTGTTGTGCTTTGTTGCAAGCAGACAACTGATCTGTCAGATCACAATCATGTTCTGTATGGATACTGTATGCCTAGGAGGGAAAACATGACTCATCTAGAGATTCAATTGTTCAAGCAACACACAAGCTTTTCTTTACATTTTCCTGGAAAAAAAAGTATTCTTAACAAACACATTTCATATTTCATATTTCATTAGTAGGGAATTGAGACAAATTCCTTATTTTTCACATTATGTGGAGAAGACGCTACATCCATATGCAAAAGCCATGGGAAAAGCATTATCTGAAGAAGCCAAATCTGCTCTGCTTCACGCAGGAGGCGAGTCCAAACATAGATCTGTCAGTAGCGCATAAGTGGAACTGTTGCTTCATGATTATCAAGAGACTCTGGGTCCAGTTACAGGGACTAACTTATTTATATTTCACAGAGGATAAAGCCATCCTCCTGAGAGGTAATTTGTGTGGATATGTACATACAGTATATCAATATGCACTACATATCTTTCCATATAGGCCTACACGGGTGTGGACACATTTTATTGTGACACCAGTGGTCAACAAGATGCCACAACTCAAGACACATTCATCAGAATCACAAGGAACATGGGGATCCTGTGACAAGCTGAGTTAAAAAGGGGTGCGGACATGTGATAAGTGTGCAAGTGGTACAGTCATTTCTTGTGTATTAGCCACATTATGTATAAACCACAGGACGGTGTTTTATGCAATTAAAAGAAAATCCATGTATTAACCGCAGCCGTGTATTAAAGATGCAGTCAGGGATTTTATGGGATTTCAAGCCCATAAAATATTTTGCCACATTCAGCAATCACCTCACGACCGCTAGCCGTCTATTCCATGAGTACACTGTACAAAAAGGCTCCGAAAACGGGAAACAAAGTGAGGGAAGCCTGTCCCCCAAACAAAAACGAAACCCTATGTGGCCTTTCTCTGGGAATGTTGAAGGTAGGTGTGGTTTGGTGTCAAAGTTGTAACATGGTAATTATCATCTCTCTCAGACCAAATAAAGCAGAAGGGCTTTTCTGCAGAATGTGCACAGGTGCTCAAAACTTAGCTGAAAATATAAATCAAAAGAAAGACCTGCACACTGTTGCACTGCTCTCAGAAACTTTACTTCTTAAAGGCACCCTTAACAGTTTTTTGACCTTAACATAACGTTTCAAAAATAATTTTGATGGCAAATAACATCATAAGATAACAAGCTGTCTTCTGTCAGTGTGTAGGTGATTACCAACCAAGCAACTTTCTAGTTTTGGCTAGGAACCTAATTTTCCTATTTAAAGGAGAATTCCGGTGTGATATTGACCTAAAGTGTGTTGAAACATGATACCGAGTGTGAACGTATGTCTCTTAGCTCATCTCGGCTTGACCCTGCACTCAGAAATCTGGCGCTAGTTAGCCGATGCTACCAACAGTTTTTCGATGGGGGTGCCTCGGGCATCGGCCTAGCCAAGCAAATAAATCACTGTTTTACACCATTTATGAGGCTCAAAGTAGCTCCATACTTTATTGGTAGACTTCCGAGGGCCTGGACATTTAAAACGAGACATTGAGAACTTTGAAAAAGCACTGGTAGTTTATTTACAAGACAATTTCTACAGACAGTACCTTCAGGAAGTTTACCGCTCACGCCATCTTGAATTTAGTCATGATAAGTCGAAATTTAACGAAGTACTAATGAACTAACAGGTATGATAAGGATTAGATTCCAAAATAATTCCGAAAATGCATGGATTCCAGTTGCTTCCAGTAGCAGCAACTGAATCCATGCATTTCCACGGAATTATTTTTGGAATTCTCCTTTAAAACTTTAAGACTGAAAATTAACAACAGAAAATGAAACATGGCGATTTTCTAGGCTGATTTGACATTGAATTATACTCTCATTCCGGCGTAACAATCTGCTGCAGCTCAAACTTGTTGTTGAAAGTTATAGCTTACGGGGACTATGTTCAGGTGCTGCGGGATATCGTTGTGCTGCTGTGCCCATGGTACTTTCATTCACATGTCAACTTTTGGCTACGGAAGAGGCGGAATATGTGTAGACAACTGCCATGTTTGCGTTACGAACTAACCCTATACATTTCTGTGGGAGATTCTTGAGTGCTGTATCTCCTCATTAGAAAGTCTAGATTAGGTATAGTTCCATGTCAAATCAGCCTAAAAAATCGCCACGTTTCATTTTCCGTTAGTCTTATTACATCTAACTTGAGAATAGACATGTTTTAAATAGGAAAATAACCGGAAATCGTAGTCACGTAGACGCATGACGCTAGCGGGCAAGATGCTAATGGTCGGTAGGCTACACGCTACAGTCTCTGCGCGAAATAGACCAGCTCGGACGGAGTTCACGTTATGTTTCGTTGAAAAGAAGCTTAATAGTTTGGTGAAATTTGGAGAGGAGTGGAGCTGTTAACTAACGTTTCTAACTAAGGTGAAGTTAGCTAGTCAGTACCAGCATGGATCGCTATTTTAGTAGCCTAAGGAAAGTAACAGATGTCAGGACAGATGGACAGGATTCTGCTGCATGCTCTTCAGACAAAGCTACAACTTCGGAGGAAACATAGTGGAAACCAGAAAGAAAATACAGTGACGATTAAATGTTAAATATGGATTTAAAGTAACGATTGACAAAACTGTAGAGGAGGTATCACTGTTTCGTATGTTCAACGTTGAGGCCATGAAACCGCCGAAACTCGCGTCATATGGAGACACACATTACAGTTTCTTGAGTAGCCTATATGCAACAGATTTTGCGTGATGTCAAAGGACAGCCGCTCATGAGAAAGAGTGCTGTGAGGTGTGTTTTACCCTTTCCAACTATACCTCTGTGAGAGCGGTTTTCCACACTGGCATATCTAAATTTAAGGGCAAGGCTGGAACATAGACTGTATAAATATACACACACACACACACACACACACACACACACACAATAGTGGTCTGTGGATTACTTGTTAGTCAGGATGGTGGTCCGGTCCCTGGCACAGAACCAGTTGAAAACCCCTGAACTAGAGAAAGGTACAGTAAAACTCAATTGTTTTACTTGAGGGGAGGTGGAAAATGAGCATATTTCCCCAAATGGTGGAGAATCGCTTTAAGGGTGCTTTTAATTAAGAAACTTTAATGTAACTAATTACCACCTGCTCTGAGTTCGCTTATCAGGGTTTTTCAGTAATGCTTCTTGGCATAGGTGCCATCTCCAACATACAAAGACAAATCCACCATTGTCCATCTTTCATAATACAACTGTTGGTGACTGGAGGTTTGGTTCCTTGTATGAACGAGTAGCCATGTACACATAAGGGGGCAACATCAGTTACAGTAAGTCACAGACTTTTAACAAGGAAGCAGGTTATTGGTATGGGTGGAAAAATTGCCCACTGACACAACAGTCCAATCTTCAGCAAACAGGAAACAGAGAGAGAGAGAGAGAGAGAGAGAGAATAAAACAGTGCAGCCCTTGGAACTGAAAACCAAAGATCCCTCCGAAATGGCAGCTGGCTGATGTTGGGAGGGGGGTCATTTTAACATGACACCAGTAGCCCACACAAGGGGCATGACTGCTGACCTGTCCAGACACATTTATCAAGCGCACAGGACAAGGTTACTGACTGTCTGACCACACAAGCAATAATAACAGCTGTCCGGCTTTTACAGCTCACATTATTGAATTATTAAATAAAACAGAGCTTTATTTAGGTCTTCTGTAATGTAACTGGTCGATAAGCGGTTTCATACAGTCAGCTTTCTCTTCTGTTCTGGAGATGTATGTATGTAGAGTCTTTATTGTCCTATAAGGATATTCTTTTTCAGACACATCATTTACATTCCATGCAGGATATACACAGCCTCACACATATCACAAATAACATAACACACACCATACCACACACCATACCCCCTAGCATGGGCGGATTATGAACTTTCGGGCCCCTGGGCCCAGATATATTAAGGGCCCCCCACTAATTGTCGTATATGTGGGAGGAGGGGTTTGGGGGTCCTCCCCCAGAAATGTTTTAATTTGTTTGATGTGATTTCCTGTATTCTGGTGCATTTTGGGGATGGCCAATACTAAATTTAATCAGATTCATAGCCTACATCCTGATTTGTTGATATTGAGGCAATGATTCCATGCAAAGGCTTGGGCTTCAGGGCCCCCTGACCCCTTGGGCCCGTGCAGTAATCCATCCCTGCCCCCTAGAGTAGAAGGGGTTGGATGATGCTTTTGTAGAGTAGCAGAAGGAGATGGGGGGCAACATACAGTGATCTTAGTTTGCGTATGGCATACAGTCTCTGTTGTGCACGTTTCTGTGTGATGGTGGCATGTTCATTGAAGTTAAGCTTATTGTCAATGGTGAGACCAAGATATTTGAAAGTGCTGACCTGTTCAACTGGTTGGTCATGGATGGTGATGTGAGTGAGTCCAGGGGTGACTGTGATGCATGAATGACCAGTTCTTTTGTCTTGTCAATGTTGAGTTGGAGGTAGTTATCGGAGCACCACAGTGCAAAATCTGTGATGGACTGGTGGTAAGCTGTGATGGAACTGTTGTCTGTAAGTAGTCCTACTATGGCTGTGTCATCTACATATTTGTAGTAAGTGGTGTTGGGTAGTGAACTCTGGCAGTCATTTGTGTAAAGTGTGTACAGGAAGGGGCGGAGATCAAGGGAAGGGTCAGAATGTGCAGTCTTTAGTGTTTGAATCAGCCTTAAGTAAGCTGTAGGATTTTTTATTTTGTTTAGCTTTTTATTTGTTTTTAGAAAAAAAAAAAGTTTGCCTCGATCTCACCCACTATGAAAGAGGTTCTTAAGGCGCCAAGCTGAGGTAAACACAAGCCAGGCATCCTAGTTAAGAGCTCTGAAGCATCTTCATCCTTGAGATGCAAAGCCCATATGGGAACTACTGTACAGTACTAGCCAACTGCTCAGACACACACACACCGGTGTACAGGAGTTTGCCATTAGTAAGGTGCTCCTGGTAGGACTAAATGTCTGACCTGATGCTTGGTCTCACTAGTGCACTAGTGGTGAAATTTGAATTGCAGAGATATTTGACTGTAGATTGTAGAAGATTTATGAATGACCTTGTTAGATGAATACATGTCTATGTATTTTGTTTTGTTTGTTTTCTTTTCAGTGCATACTGACATCTCCTGCTTGCTAATCCTGACAAATGCGCAGGGAGGCTGCTCTGCTGGTGGAGCTGCTTTTTGGTGGTTGATTTTGTTTTTGTTGCTTTGATGGTTTGGCATTCAGGCTACTGGCAGCGCATGTGGTACCGTGAAGGAGAGTCGTTATGTACCCTGGGTACAGGGTGCTGTGGTGCAACAGGCTATGTACAGGTCCGAGTGCCCACGGGGACCCTGGTTCGAATCCGACCTGTGGCCACTTCCCGATTCCCACCCCATCTCTCTCTCCCAGTTGCTTCCTGTCTCACTCTTTACTGTCCTGTATGAATAAAGGCAAAAAGCTCAAAAAATATACCTGGGTACTATACACAGTGAGTTTGGGACTACCGTCAGCCAACTACACATTGTCATTGTATCCTGCGTCATGTTGTATAATGTGAAATAGGCTTGTTGTTGATTAGCCACTGTGGGAACCCCCTACCTACAGCAAGGAATTGAACACCTCTCAGTTAGTTAGTTAACCAAAGAAGGGAAAAAACACTTTTTTGTTCAGATACATAAGGGACCAACTATGTGGAAAGCAAGGTACTGTAGGATATACGTGTTGGCTGAACTTTCCCTTTTGCCTTTAATCAAAAGATGCACAGCTGCAGTCCTTGACAATGTCTGGTGGGCCCAACTGAGAACCAAGACATGAATTATGGATTGACCTTGTTAGTACAGACATACCACCTGACCTTAACAAAACCTGGAAACGTCAACACTACAAGGCCTGCCACATGGTTCAGTTGTACAGCTCAGAATTATAAAATAAATCATGGATTTCAGTGTAAGTAATTAAGTAAGTAAAGTTTATTTTTAGAGCACGTGCTCGGACATGTAGTGGGCAACTGTCTAAAAATAGAGAGCTAGAAATAAGAGTTATTACCTGAAAGGGCACATTTTACTTTAGCCAGACAAACTTATTTGTCACATGAGGTTTGATTTCTCAAGTAACCTTGCTGTTCTGTTAATTGTAGGTCCATATAAAAAGTAAAAATGCGGATTTCAGTGGCAAACTGTGGATTTCACTGAATGCAGTAAAGACTGCAGTCTTCAGGGTCAAGTCTACCTAGCCAAATGTTGATGGCCCAAATCAGCATATTATCTATAGACCCTTTCAACAATAAAAACAAAAACAATGCTTGAACGTTCTATTTGGGCCCCAATCTACTTCCTCTACATTAAGATAACATATGGAATGTTAAAAAGGAAGTCTTGTGGGGCCAACTATGATGCTGATAATGGAACTCTCTTGAAAGGGTCCATACTGAGTGTAGAGTATAGAGTAAATAGGTGTATCATGGCAATCAATAGTACTGGCTACTGCTATTATTAGGGGCAGCCGTGGCCTACTGGTTAGGGCTTCGGACTTGTAACCGGAGGGTTGCCAGTTTGAACCCCGACCAGTAGGAATGGCTCAGGTGCCCTTATGAGCAAGGCACCTAACCCCTCACTGCTCCCCGAGCGCCGCTGTAGCAGGCAGCTCACTGCATCGGGATTAGTGTGTGCTTCACCTTAAGTCAAGTCAAGTCAAGTCAACTTTATTTCTATAGCACATTTAAAAACAACTGAGTTGAACCAAAGTGCTTACAAACAAACATAAAACAATGACAATGGTACAACAACAATATAACATGGGGGGAAAATAAATAAATAATTGAAATAATACACAAATTGGTCAAAAATAAAATAAAGAATAAAGAGTGTGTGTGTGTGTGTGTGGGGGGGTATTAAGGTAGATTAAAAGCTTGGGAGAAAACGAAAGTCTTTAAGTTAGACTTAAAGCAGTCAATGGTTGGAGAGGACTTAATATGTACAGGTAGACTATTCCAGAGTTGGGGGCAACAACAGAGAAGGCTCTATCACCCTTAGTCTTAAAAGCGTGTTTTGGGGATATAGAGAAGATTCTGAGATGAAGACCTAAGTGATCTTGGAGTGCTGTAAGGAATTAGTAGGTCACCTATGTAACTAGGTGCCAAACCACTGAGGGCTTTGAAGACAAAAAGTAAAATTTTAAACTTAACTCTGTGCTCCACAGGTAACCAGTGCAGCTTAGCCAACACAGGAGTTATATGCTCACGTTTCTTAGAGCCACTTAATAATCTAGCTGCTGCATTTTGAACTAGCTGAAGTCTGTTGAGAGTGGAGTGGGTCAGGCCTGCATATAATGAATTACAATAATCTAGTCTAGATGTTATGAAAGCATGTATAAGAGTTTCAAGATCGGAGAAGGACAAAAAGGGCTTCAGTTTTGCAATGGTTCTTAACTGGAAAAAGCTGCCTTTGACCACACTATTTATTTGCTTATTAAAATTTAAAGAGGAGTCAAAGAAAACCCCAAGATTCTTTACTTCACTGTGGCAGTTTGCAGAGAGAGGTCCTAGTGCATTTTTCAAGATAGAAACATCACTTGGAGGGCCAAAAATAAGTTTTACTTTCGTTCAGTTGAAGAAAATGTCTTGCCATCCAGCATTTGATGTCACTGAGACAGTTAAAAATATTCTCCAAAGAACAAATGCCATTAGTGTTAACAGGCAGGTAAAACTGAGTGTCATCTGCATAGCAGTGATACTGAATGTTATACTTTTTAAAAATTGAGCCAAGGGGTAGCATATAAAGAGAGAATAAAAGAGGGCCCAAAATGGAACCCTGAGGAACACCACACTTTATAAGGGCAGAGGAAGAGGAGAAATTGCCTAAACTAACTGAAAATGATCTATCACTAAGATAAGAAGAGAACCATTGCAGAACAGAACCCTGGAGACCAACTTCATCCTCCAAGCGTTTTAATAGGATGTTATGGTCAATGGTGTCAAATGCTGCACTCAGATCAAGAAGCATCAAGAGGGCGCAAGATCCAGAATCAACTGCTAAGAGAATGTCGTTTTGGACTTTAAGCAAGGCCGATTCAGTGCTGTGCAGAGATCTAAAACCTGATTGGAATTTATCACATATATTGAACTCACTCAGATAAGAAGAAACCTGAGAGAGGACAACCTTTTCTAGTATCTTTGACAGAAAAGGTAATTTAGAAATAGGCCTATAATTCTTCAGGTCACTGGGCTCAAGGTTAGGTTTCTTAAGTAAAGGTTGCACAATTGCACGTTTAAAACCTGAGGGGACCACTCCATTGGTTAGTGAGTGATTAATTATGGCCAATACAAGAGGGCAGATGATGGTAAAAACTTCTTTAAAAAGGCGTGCAGGTAAAACATCTAAGTGGCAGGATGTAGATTTCATATGGGAGACAACCTCAGAAAGCTGGGAGGAAGATATAGCCTGAAACTGTTGGAGGCAGCTAGGTGAAAGTTCTATCCCTGAGGGATCCGAATCTGGAGGTGAGATTTGAGATTTTATTTTGTCAATTTTATCGATGAAGAATTTGAGGAACTTCTCACAGATTTCTGTTGAAGGGGCAAGAGTAGATGACGCAGAGGCAGGATTTATAATAGAGTTAATGGTATTAAATAAAACTTTTTGGCCTATGAGCATTATTGTTGATAAGCTGAGCATAATACTCAACCTTTGCTGCCTTAACAGAGTTTTGGTAGGTCTTTAGAGAATCTCTGAAAAGGTCATAGAAGACCTGAAGCTTCTCTTTTTTCCATTTGCGCTCTGCTTTCCTGCAAGATTTTCTGACAGAACGGGTTAAGGCATTTAACCATGGAGTGGTGATAGTTTTGACACGCTTTTGTTTTAGTGGGGCAACACAGTCTAAGGTCTCAAGACATGATGCATTAAATTAATTTTTCAATGTCAGAGCAGGTGGAAATAGCAACAGAGATAGTAGGTGAGTGAGAGAGGATGAAAGTATTAGAGAATGTTGTGGCTGTGGTGGAATTAATAGAACGGGCAAAGGAATAGGACTTAGGGGGAGATACAGGGGGACCAAACAAAATAGATTCAAATAAAATCAAAAAATGATCAGAGACCCCAACATCCATAATTTCTAAGTTGGAAACATTGAAACCATAAGACAATACTAGGTCTAATGTGTGGCCTTTCTGATGCGTCGGGGCCATAACAGATTGCACAAGATTGAAAGAGTCCACAAGGCAAAGTCCTTAACCAAAGGTTTTGATGGGCAACAGATGTGAATGTTAAAATCCCCTAAAATCATGAAATTGTCAGAGCGAGAGGCCATAAAAGATAGTAGATCAGCAAATTCTTGAATGAAATTACAATTAAGCTTAATTTTTGGTGGTCGGTAAACTAATGCACAGAGGAGGGTGGCATTTATCTTTACAAGCTGTACCTCAAAAGTGGAGAACATATCAATTTGTACAATTCTACATTTAAAGTTGTTATTATAAACAGTGACCAGACCACCTCCACCATAGACATAATATACATAGACGCCGCATCGACCGCTGCTCCCTACTAGCGCTGACGAGATTTGGAGCCGCCATCTTGGACCGGTCATCCACTCCACTCAGTGTAATCTGTTTGGCCGGTGCAATGAGCTGTCAGCACACTTAATTAATCATATCTCACTGAATACCCAACAGATTTTCCGCGCATTTTTTTTTTTTGCTGCAAAGGTCATACATGTAGCTATGATACAGGCCACATTGTTCGAAAATACAAAATACAACCAATAGTACGGTAATGTTAAATCTTACTTGTGAAAAGTAAATCCCCCGAGTATGGTCCGCCCGATTTGAGCAGGAACATGCTGCACAGTGCTGTCATCTTGTGTTTTCTGCTGCAACGCAATGAGGAGTATGACAGGTCCAAGATGGCGGCCGCATTTCTTGTTTCCAGCAGCCAATGCGGCGTCTATGTATATTATGTCTATGACCTCCACGACCAGTAGCCCTAGGGGAATTCATGAAGCTGCAGTGAGGAGGGCAGAGTTCACCAAGTGGAATGACGTCATTTCCGCTGAGCCAAGACTCCGTTATAAACAAAAAGTCCAGGTGATGAGACGTGAAGCGGTCGTTTAAAATGAAAGTCTTGTTACAGATAGATTGTGCGTTCAATAACGCAAATTTGACGGGAGGAGGGTCTTGCGCATGCTGCAGAACTTCCTGCGGTGAACCAGCTGTGAGAACCTTTACCTTCGGATGAAGGTCTTGCGGCGGTTCAGGCGCAGTCTGACGTCTGACGTGATGTGACATTCTCAGCAGCTCCATCGAAGTTGTCCAAGATGTGAGAGACAGATTCTCGCTGCGTTGTTGGTCGCTGTAGATTCTCCACTGACACTGTTGGGAGCGAGTTGATTGCGGGAGCGGACTGCTCTGGAAAACCGCGTTGATTAGGCAAGAAATCCCATGGAGATGATGGAGGGATGCTTTTCGCCTGTCGCGACGGATGATAGAGGCGTGCGCCTCTGTGCAAGTAGCGTTTCCGCCGGAGGATCCCTGCTGCCCGGCAGAGGTGGAGCACCTCGATGTTGATGGTGTCGGTGGAGGCGAACTGTCGAAGTTCAAGGGGTGTGTACTGAAAGCCCCCCATAGCCAAAACACAAACTCCGACACGGCTTGATGCATCAGCCAGTCCAAAGTGTGCAATTAATCACCTAGCTAGCACGAAGCCTCAATCTCCGGCTGGTCAGTCAACCGACTAAACCAGCAGCTGGACAGTCAACCGACTATATGAACCCAGCGTATTCAGGATAGAAAAGGAGAGAGACACTAGCAAGCTCGAATCCAGCACAGCTTCCACCACACAAGCAGACAGCAAGTCCAATAGCAGTGAAGGCCTTGCTGATGGCAATCGGCAGTGGGAAAAAAAAATTAAATAAAAAATGCTGATCACCAGGCGAAAAAAAACAGCGCAGGTAACGTTAGAACTCGGACTAGAGGCAGACTTCATAAAACGCAATAAAAGTGTGGAAAAACAAAATAATCAGTTTAAATAAAAAAGGCTATCTATAACTGTACAGCTGAATTAACGAATCTACAATAATTGAAGAAAAATAATCAGGAATAAAATAGTAAAATATTAAAAAATCCGAATAAAAACAGGTCAGACGGAGCGGCTTGCAGCCAGCGTCCCCGTTGCTAAGCGACCTTACTGTGTGCTGAGTGTGTTTCACTAATTCACGGATTGAGATAAATGCAGAGACCAAATTTCCCTCACGGGATCAAAACAGTATATAGACCCTTTCAACAATAAAAACAAAAACAATGCTCGAACGTTCTATTTGGGCCCCAATCTACTTCCTCTGCATTAAGATAACATATGGAATGTTCAAAAGGAAGCCTTGTGGGGCCAACTATGATGCTGATAATGGAACTCTCTTGAAAGGGTCCATATACTGCTACTACTGGCATGAAATGGTAGGTGTGAGCACTGGGTCAATAGCACTGAAAACAGCAACAATGCAGCACGCAACCAAAACAGTGAGATTAAGGAAGTCCCTTTTAAGGGGCCTCCGTGTCTATAGCATTGCCAGGTATGTAGGTGGCAACAGAATCAAGCATTAAGGGGAGCACCTCATAGAAACTTACCTGTCATCCCCAACACACACACACACACCCAGAGCCGGGCAGTAACAGAGTACATTTACTTGAGTACAGTACTTGAGTACAGTTTTGAGGGATCTGTACTTTACTCGAGTATCATTTTTGGGGAGTACTCATGACTTTCCTCAAGTACATTTGAGAGGCAAATATTGTACTCTTTACTCCACTACATTTCTATCCATAACCGTGAGTACCCGTTACTTCTTCTAAAAAAAAAGGAAAAAAGAAAAATCTCGGAAACCCTCAATTTGTTGTTTCCCTCCGTGATTGGATTGTGCAGGCGCCACTGATTTGGACAGCCTATCAGCAATCACCTTCAGCTTTCTGCCAAAGTCAACTCCATGGTTAGATTTAGATAGGAGACGAAACCATGAATGAAACAATGGATGAAGATGCAGCAGGTCCATCCCGGGAATGTGCCAACCCGTGGCCCCACCTTGCCAGACTATTTCAATTTTCTGAACAAGTTAATGATAGTTTTCGCTTCAAGTGTTTCAATTACAAAATAGTTTTTTGTATTTGAAATACGTATTTTAAATACATGTATTAGAAATACTGCCCATCCCTGGCAACAGGTAAAAAGATGAAAATGACTTGATTTTACTTTCAATTTCTTTTACATTCTCCAAGGTATTAACATTAACATTTTTCATAACTCCATGTAGGATGTTTCTGTACATACATGTAAGCACTGTGGCAGTAGTAATGCAATATTTAGAAAATGTACTCTTGTACTCTTGATACTCAAGTACTTTTAAAAACAAGTACTTCAGTACTTTTACTTAAGTAGACATCTGACTGTTGTACTTTTACTTTGCAAAAATTTACAATTTTTTTATTTAAATTTACAATTTAGCAAAGGGTATCTGTACTTTTACTCAAGTAATGAAGCTGTGTACTCTGTCCGCCTCTGCACACACCCTAACAACGTTTCCTCTTGATAGAACGAAGATTGTTTGATCACCTTGACATCCGATATGTCTGTGTGTGTGTGTGTGTGTGTGTGTTGAAATAGGGGTGCATGAGGTGCAGAACAGTAAGGAGATATTTAACCAGTATGAGTGATGGTGGACTTGTGTCTGTTTGTGTGTGTGTGCGCGCGTGCGTGTGCGAGCATGCATGCACGTATGTGTGTGCAGCGCTCTCTCTCCTCGAAGCGCGTCTGCAGGCACAGATGTTGTGTTCACCCACAGCCCACTCTGCCTTGTGCCCCACACATTTGCATGCACATCGACAGCCTGCACCATTAACATTGCCAGAATAAGCTACTCTGGAGTGCAGCGTGTGTGTTTGGAAAGTATCCGGTTCTATCAGATTGCTCTTGATGTTCTTTGATAAACAGCAACAGCAGGAAAAAAAGAAAGAAAAAAAGAATCCAAGACAATTAACACCCAAGCACAATAAACACCATAAGCCTAAAAGTGTTATTGATTAGCGTGTCCTTTTAATGCTCTGGTGAAAGCGAACACCTAGGGATGACTGTCATGTGGCATGCAAGAGAGAGAAAAAAGAAAGACAGAAAGAAAGAAAGGAAGAAAGAAAGAAAGAAAAAGATAGATAGTGTAAGAGCGAGATAGAGTGTGTGTGTGTGTGTGTGTGGGGGGGGTGATGATTGACGTTGGTTAAAGAGACGATGAGGTCAGCTTTTTCCTCAATAGGCCCGCATGCTGGTTGCCAGGGTTCATGTTCGACTTGTTCCACAGAGGAGTCAAGTACTGTGGCATTGACCATCCCACACTTGACCAACACAGCTGACAGTGATGGCATCACCAAGGGTTTTATTTTTAGAGTAGTCAAGGGTGCTAAATTTGATTTTTTGTGTGTTTGTTTGTTTTTTGTATGATCCCTCACAGGGTGCTTTTCGATGCCACTCTGGCATTTAGTGGTTTCTCATCAGCTGACATGAATTCATCTTAATAACGCCATTAAATCATAATCCCCACAGATTTACCAACTCTCCCACTCTGTTTGCCAGCGCAGCACAATAAATGTGAGTTTAAGTGGCAAAAGCCAAAAAAATAATTGAGAGCTGCAGTTTGAGGATAAACTGGACATATTGTTAGCAGAGTCTTTTAAAAGACGAGGACATGGACAAACGAAGAATAATCTGACCTAAGGCTCATTCGGCTTCATCATGAACCATTCATCAAAAGGTCAAAGCACGGCCTATTTGATCTTTTCTGTCTCCGCATCAAGAAGAAGATAAATCTCATACGACATGTGGTGAAGGTCAGCTTCCTTGAGTTTCAGCAAAGAAAAAGAAAAGCGTTAAAAAATGTTTTAAAGGACAAGAGTTATGCCAAAGCATGCACTCCGTGCAAAGCAGTTTCTCATTTCGCATTCACAGTGTCAGTTTCTGACAGAAAAATGCACCCAGTCATGTAAGGACAACTCGCTGCGGTCTGAGTCCTTAATACCTGCACAATGATCAAGGTGATGCGGTGCAATGTTTTGACATGCAACTGTGAGACTGCAAATCTCATCTGATACCTTTTCATGCTCAAATCAACAGGCCTTGTAGTTTTAATCAAATATGTGTTACACTCGGTATCTGGCTCTGCCATCTCGCATTCTTAATGGTATTTCGTAATCGTAACAGCAGCTGTGGCTGTATCCATGGCCAGATCCAACCGCAAATGGCCCCACGCAATCAGACCATGGAGATACTGTGGAAAAAGAAGAGAAAGAGGTCCATAACAATAATAGTCATGGGATTGAATGAATAGCGGAAAAGAATAGGTGAATATACATGCAAATACACATTTGTAATACAAATACACATTTGTAATACACATGTTTAATATAAATTAAATGTAAATGGGCTAATACCCAGGCTAGGTTGAGTCAGTTACGTTGTTGGAAAGGTCATTAGGTATAAGGCTATAGATCATGTGATGTGAATAGGCCAAATCTGCCAGTGCACTGCCACTGACTAGAAAAAACATGGATGGACCATAAAGGAGAGGTACAGTATTCTTCAAACTATAGGGTCTATTTTTAGATGATGAAGAGTCTGGTATATCAAACATGCATCACGTTCTGCCAGATCTGCTCAACGCTGCAAGAAGTCGAACATGCCCAGTGATTTGAAGCTTCCGGAATACGAAGGAAAGTAATACACTGACTTCATAAACAGTCCTTATATCCTCTCTGTGCACTCTCCAAGTTTACAATACTTCAGTGTGTCTGTAGGGACCCCATCCACACTACCACTCAAGTGTAAAGTCTATTTATTTAGATGTGGCTCCATGTTCGCTGCTACAAGCCATAAGTTTCAAGCTAATGCAATAAAACTCAAACTACGATTAACGCAATTGTGTTCCCAAAGAAAAGCTTCAAACCATAAATAGACCAAACCGTGCCTTTATCTAGGCTCAAAACATCATTGCACATATCTGCAGAGAAACTGAAGCATTTTTACATTGGTAAGTGTACAGTATATGGACAGGGAGGGTATGAAAAAGGATTGCTTGTGCAGTCAGTGCATTACCTTGCTCTTCTCCTGGCCACTGCCATCTTGTGTAAAGAAAGTCTGGAAAACTGGAGCCATAGTCTGTCAATGCTTTTTGGAGCCAGATAATGCATACATGTAGTTTTCCCCCAAAATAATCCATTTGTCCAAATATCTGCTATTTCTTTGTACCTTACAATGACTTTGACTTGAACATACATCTCTTTACAATCACTGTTGTCAGATCAGAGCCAGATCTCCTCCAACCAGCTGCTGTCCTCTGCCTCCAGCTCACCACATAGCATTACTATTACCAATGCCATTACCATAACCATGACCATTACAATAACCATGACCTCCATACTGTATCTGTGCCTGCAACTCTCGCGGTAGAGTTGGGCCCCACCCAAGATTCCCTGCCTGTACACAAAGATTCTTTGGATAAGCAACTGCTACGTGAGAAATGTAAATGTGGTAGTTGATGGAATATGATAGACAGAACAGGGAAAGAAAAAAACTATACACAGGATACTGCTGAAGGATTATATTCATGTAATTTAATTTATATAGTACATGTGTCAGTGTGTGTGTGTGTGTGTGTGTGTGTGTGTGTGTGTGTGTGTGTGTTGATAGATGTAGGAATAGATGGATATTTTCTGATGTGATTGCTTTTAAATCTCTTTTGGTAAAATGTCAGAGTCGTGCACCAGAGCCGAACTGCCCGACAACACGAGCAATAACACCAGAGTTTAAGTACTCACCTCTTAAATGCTTGACTGAACTGGGCTTTGTACATATTACACTTTGTGACCCTCTTAAGTGGAAGCTCAGGCCCTTGGATTATTGATCATCGGGGATAATGTCAGATTTGATATGTTAGATGTTGAGATGAACCAATTTCACTCCCCTAAGTACCTGCCAGGCTTGTGTTGGTCCCTACCTCTGTGATGTGCCTGCCAAAAACAGCACAGCAGGACGCCTTTTCTGGACGGCAAATGCTTGCCATCTAAAGCAGATTAAAGCATGCTATTATAAAATCAAAAAACAGAAAAGAGAATAGTCAGCCCTCCACGTTTTTCTTTTTCCTTTCACACAAACCACCAGTAGTGAATTTCCTATATTTTCAATATTTTTAAATATTGAAATGTTTAAAAGGTTCAAGCACAGGGCCTCGACTTCTTTCTTCCTTATTCCTTCCTGTCTCCTCCCGGTGAAATGCTGATGTAATGCAGCGGCGCTCTGTTCTATAATCTTTGCTGCTGCTCTAGCCTTTACCTTGCAGTTAGCATGGTGCATGCTAGCCTAGGCCTAACAGTGTGGGTTTGTGATACCCGGAACAGTAATTCCCTTCAAAGGAGATTTAGCCTGATAGGACCTAATGGGATCAGGAGCAGGGTAAACGTGCCTCTCGCTGTCCAGGAGGAGCAGGGCCGGGGGGTGGGGAGACTCTCAGTTCATGTCCTGAACATGACTATATGTAGGTGTGTCTGTGTGTGTGTGCGCGTCTGTGTGTGTCGTGTGTGTTTGGTATGTTCTTGAATTTCCCATTGGGGATCAATAAAGTATCTATCTATCTATCTATCTATCTATCTATCTATCTATGTCACCTACACCTTTGGTTAGTCAGCAGCTCACTCCTGGTTTCCAGGTCTTGCCATGTCAATTTACTGTATATACCAGAGACTTTCTTGTTTATTCATTCACCTAACAAAAACATATAATTGAATTCTCATACAGCAGCAGACATGGACACCAGCAGGCTAATTTGCTCTCAATATATAGGTCTGCCAAATAACAAAGACTAGATCTAATCATTTTGAAATGCCCAGCGCTCACTGGGAAGATTTCCCATTCTACGCCAGGGCATGGCAATACAAGGCTAGGGAATTAGATTTGCATAGCACATTTTTATACAAAGAAGTCATTCTGAGTGCAGAGGAGGAAGAAAAACCAAGAATGAGAATGAGATCAGGAAGAACTGGCATGCCGCAAAGCAATAGGAGCAAGTGCAGGCTAATAGAAAACTACTGGTGTCCTTGTAAGACCTACTTGGTACACATTTATTAAGCATGTCAAATATGTATGTTTGTCCTAAGCCACTTAAGGATTCACAAACTAGCATCAGAATCTCGAAATCAATTTTTATGACTGACTATAAGCCCATACAAATATCCGAGGATTAATCTGAAATGTGTTGTATGCACGTTATCCTTATAAGAACTCTTGCTGCAGTATTTTGCCTGCGCTGTTTTCTAATGTTCTTTTCTGAGAGATCAGAAAGAAAGACCTTTGAACACAAAGGCATGGATGAAATTCTTCCAGTCTTTTATGGATTTGTATGTATTGACCAAAGTTTGGCACATGTTTTATTCAAAACCTCAAGAAACTATTTAAAACTGTGGGGAAATGGGTAAAATATATAACCTCTAAGTGATAAAAGGCACTGTTGGCTACTGCTTTACTATAGTTACATGTATTAAGATAAGGCTGAACTACATACTCCACCTGGGATTTTGGCATTTAGACTGGCTCTGGGTGACCTTTGACCCTTCCTACCCTGCTGCCAAATTCAATGATCTCCTTTTCATCATATGTTTTGCCACATCAATCAGTTGTTCTAGAACCTTTCAGGCAATGCTTCTGATTAGCAGGATTTGGCATAGACAGAGCTTTGGCATAGGGTCATTCCATATCACATCAACCAGAGGCTCACAGGTCACCTCAGAATTTTTTTTTTAAAAACACAGGTGCTCATATGCCAAACATAGAAAATGTAGACCACCTTCAGAGCCTTGTAAAAGAAAAATTATAACAGTTACATCTGATCTTATAACATTTTTGAATTCTATAGAAAAAAAAGCTAGTCCTTGTCTCAATGTTTTTAATTGAATGATTTGATATGAAATGACTCCACAGTCATGTTTTTAATTGGTCAAGTCAGAGATCTATTTGAGTCAAAAATCAGTTTAACAGTGTCAGTTCTCAGTGTTCCAAGTCCCAGAAATATTTGTCCAGATCTTTGCTTTCACTTCCACTTTGAGCTCCCTTATTGTTTAATTGTTTAATTGTGTGCACCAGTTCAGGGTGTATAAAGCATGCTTCTTTTGTCTCCGTGTGTTGTCTGGTCTTGTCTACTCTATGGGAGTCTTTCTTGCGATATCTCTAGTTTGCCATTCCGGCCCTTGAGCCGCTTCAAGTTTCATTAAAGATCTTGGTATTGAACACATGTGCCTTGACTCCATCATTCAATGGACACAAGCATGACAGAAGACCAGACCGATCCAAGAGGTGCAGCCGATGCACCCTTAATGGATTACCAAGATCCAGCCTTATCTTTTCTGCATTACCGAATTGAAAGACAGCAGCACACACTCATGGAGCAGGAGCAATTTCTAGGCAGTTTAAGGTGCACCATGCGAGAAGAAGTAGATTGTCTCCACCAACTCCCATCTGGTGATACAGCCACTTTACCCTCTACTCCACCCTTCCTACCTGCTCATGCTGACCATCATATCTCTTTACCAGAGAGGTACGACGGTGACCCGGCTGTCTGTATCAGTTTTCTACTCTCCTTTGGTTTCTACTTCAGTTGACCAGTGGCCAGTTTCCTGACATGACCGACACAGAGTGGATCCAAGCTGTTATCTTCCATCTGAGTGAGAGAGCACAGGAATGGGTACAGCGGTGTGGACAACCGGTGAAGCCAGCATATGGTCCTACCCTGCCTTTGTGGCCGAAGTGTTTTCGATCATCCTTCACATGGAAGATCCCTGGGGGACCGCCTTTTTCATCTCACCTAAGGGTCCCTACCTGTAGCTGAGTAAGCCATTCAGTTCTGCACTTTAACAGCAGGAAGTTGGTTGTAATCAAGCCGCTCTACAAACCACTTTTCAGCAAGGCCTGAACCCAGCATTGCAGACCAGGCTCGCCTATCGTGACGCGGTCTTTGCCTTGACGAGGTCATCCAGATGGCAGTCAAGCTTTATCTATATCTGCAGGAGCGAGGACGTTGTCGTTCACATCGGCCCACAATCCCACGCCAGCCACTGGTGGCTGAAGCAACAGATTAGTCTATGCAGCTTGGAGCTACTCGACTCTCTCGTGCTGAACGTGAAAGGAGGAGGAAGCTTGGCTTGTGCCACTACTGCGGGGAGACTGGACACCAGATAAAACGCCTGTCCCTCACGCCCGGCTTCTCCTCAGGTGACAGCTGCCACAGACATTTTTTAAATTAATCAGTTTATGTTACCTGTGAAGTTATAACAAGGAAAATGTTGTTTTAGTTAATGCGTTGATTGATTCTGGTTCATCCGGTAATTTTCTGTCTGTCGATGTTGTGTCTTGTCTACGTGTCCTGACTAACCCCCTGTCTTGTCCTATCTCAGCTCAAGTGGTTGATGGACGACTTATAGGAGACACAAACCTCACAAGGGTGACTCAACCTGTCACAGTCGAGGTCCAAATTAACCACATTAGTAACACCAGTATTCTGGTGCTTCCCCAGTCCCGTTACTCAGTCGTTCTCGGCCTTCCCTGGCTTTGAAAGCATAACCCCTCACTCGATTGGGAACAGAATGCTATTAAGGCCTGGTCTGCCTTATGCCTTGGGGTATGTGTTCCCACTAACCTTCCGATTATGTCCACGTCTATTGAAAGCCCACATAGTCAGGTTCCTATCGAGATTTCCTAGGGTTAGGGTAGGGTTCAATATCGAGACCTAGAAAGGGTCTTTAGTTTTGAACATTCCACTCGGTTACCACTGCATCGTCCTTGGGACTGTGCGATAGATCTTTTGCCTGGTGCCTCTCCTCCTCGCTCCAGAGTTTATCCCCTGTCTGAACCTGAGACATGAGCGATGGAGGAGTATGTAGTAGAAATGTTGCACCAAGCATTCATTCGCCGGTCCTCATCACCTGCCTCCTCCGGTTTATTCTTTGTAGCCAAGAAGGATGGAGACATCAGACCATGCATCGATTATCGGGGTCTGAATAAAGTTACAGTCAAGTATCGATATCCTTTACCCTTAGTCCCAACTGCAATAGAACAATTGTGTACATGGACGACATTCTAGCATACTCATGAAGTAGGGAACTTCATGTCTCCCATGTTCACCAAGTTCTCGAGCGCCTCCTATCCCATCAATTGTATGGGAAGGGTGAGAAATGTCTTTCTGAGTGCGATATCTCTTGTTTGCAATTCCGGGCCTCAAACCGCTTTAAGTTTCATTAAAGATCTCGGTATTGAGCACATCGACTCCATCATTCAATGGACACAAGCATGACAAATGGGATGTCTTTTAAAACGTTCTTTTGTTGTGCTAGTTTCTCTGCGATCAATTTAAAACAGATTAACTCATAAATAACTGTCCCTGAAACCCTCCCTGAAACCCTCTCTGGACTTCCTGAAATCCAAGAAGCTTTCCCACTAAAGCCACTGCACTACACAGCACCAGCAAATACTAGCTAACAACTCAACCACACAATCCAAATAGGAATATCACAATTAATCTCGCATAGCCCTGTCAAAAATATATACATTTTTCGGTTACTGTTTGTCTGAGTCGCAAGTGACATATTGACCCCTTGACAGATTCTGACAGGCCATGCGATGTGAGTCTGTTATGGTAAGAGGCCTTTATAAGCCAGGCCGATCTGCCAATTGAATTTCTGCAATAAGTGCCACACAGCAGGAGGAGTTTATCCATGTGGCATGACTCTCGTGCTGCCCTGCCAAGCCGCCTGCCTCTGGCCACGGGCCCAGTTGGCTCAGGCGACAGGTTATTATTCCAAACAGGAGGAAGCTAATCAACAGAAGCAATATGGACCTACCTAACATCAATATGGGGAACTTTAAGAGGATATCGGCCCCTTGTAGAAAGCACAACGAGGTGGTTGGCTCTCGATGTGTCAGTCAATCAAAAGCTAAAACTGGACAGCATTAATCCACCTATATCCCACTGACCGCAGGAAATACTGTGTGTGTGTGTTTGTGTATGTGTGTGTGGGTGCGTGGGTTGAAGTTACAAACATCTTTCCTCTGTTTCTGAAGCAACATGTTCATTGTCTTGAATAGTGTAGGCTATTGGCTGAACCGAGCCATTTAGTTTGTCTCCCCTTTATAGAGCTAGCACTGTGCTCGAACCACCCTATTTTTGAGTCGTCGGCTCACACTGGGAGGAGGGCTGGAGGAAAGTGTAACGGGCAATCATCACAGTCTGCACCTTTAAGTCTCCCATGGCCCCACCCACCCTCTCTCTCTCCCTCCTTCCTAATCTCACCCCTCCCGGAACCTTCTGCTCTTGCCCTCAATGACTCCTCTGTTGCCCCCCATTGGCCTCATTCTGTGCAAATGAGAGCGGTTGACAGACCTGACCGGTTTCTACAGGGCTCCGTTACAGGGACCTCTCAGAAAGAGCCTGGCCATAACTCTCTGGCTGTCAGCAGTGGTTCACATGAGCTGGGATGACTCCCACCATAGACACGTCAGTCACCCAAACAGAGCCTAGAGAGCAGCCCAGCTTCTGGAGAGGGAGGGAGGGTGTTGGGGGCTTTAGCAAAAAGCAACAAACGTTAAGCGTTGCATTCTTGGAATATTTCAAACATCCATAACACATTTGGTTGTGATAAGCATACACTGGAGCCCTGGACAAAACAATTTAATTTGATTTCAGTATCATCAATGAGCAATTTTCCCCAGGCGGGTAACTATGAATTATGTTTATAACAATACCAGTGGTATTAAATGGTTCCTAGAGTGTTGATGAGTGTGAATGTGGATAATACAGTGTGATGTTTTAATGTTAAAAGCTGCAATTGGTGAATAAACTCTTTTGAGAGGTAGATAAACTCTAATAAGAGGTGCAGAAACTCTATTTTTGAGATTTCAGAGGTGGACAAACTGTGTTTACTTGCGTTTAGCCTCCACTACAGCCCTGATTGTCCCTGTTTAATGTGTTGTTTTAGATAGATAGATAGATAGATAGAGAGATACAGTGGGGGAAATAAGTATTGAACGTGTCAACATTTTTTTCAGTAAGTATACTTCCAGTGAGGCTATTCACATTAAATTTTCACCAGACATTAGTATTAACTCAGGTAATCCACACCAAAAAATCCAAACATTAAAACCGATAAATAAAGTTATGTGTAACATAGGCGCCGATACCGTGGGTGCTCCGGGGCTCGAGCACTCACGTGTGCCATCTTACAGTCCCGGCTAAATTTAGATTAATTTTAAATCAAACATTGCAGTTGGTGCTAAATGCAGCATCTTTCATAATGTGATTGGCTATGTTGCTGTCAATCCCCTGCTCCATATCCTAACCACCATTGAGAGCGGCTGTCGGATGAAAAATCCTCTTTAGACACTTCCCACCTGAAGAATTAACGCAAGGCCATTTTGTCGTGGCTTCAGCCCCGAATGTTTAAAATGTAGCCCCGAATATAATTTTAACACAGCTAAACACTGGTACCTCTCTATAACATATTGATGTGATGCGGTCGCAACTCGCAAAAGTAAAGCAGATAGAAAGAAATCACGCAAATCTATGCTACAACACGCACAGACAGCTTCATGTGCAGGGGAGTGAGCACGCGCACAGGTCTTTAATGATTGTTTGCTTGATAGTGTCTTGCTAATTCACTGCTAATTCAAGAAAGACTTATGATTATGGATAGAAAGGACATTCTGAAAAGGAAAGGATTAAGGCAATGAGGAGCAAGGCTATAGCAGTGGAAGACTCATGTTGCTCTATCAGCAGATGAGAAGGACCTGAGAGTGCCACTGACGACATGACACAGGATGGTGAAGAAAAAGCTAGTTGAACCCAGTGACTATGCTTTTGTGAGGAGGCACACCATTCAAAGCAAAGTGTTTTTCTTTTAGTTTGTGGGTTAACATACAGTATGGCCATGTCAGTTAACCTTGTGAACTGTTTTCATGTCTGGATAGAGCGTTCAGGAGTCAAACAATGGATCATGCATGCATGTTTTAGACATAGTGTAGGTCCTATTCTGTTACTGAAAGTGCACAGAAATTGTGCCTTTACTGTACTTAACAGCATTTGAGAAACTTCCTCGGAGTGACGCCCATGGACTCCCGCAAACCCTATTGGCGTTTTGCGTGTTGGCTGCTGTTGATTTCCTAAAGTGTTGAAATGCATAAATTACTACTTTCTCAAAAATCGTATGGCAACAACTGATGTGCTGTTTTGCATGAGTTTTATTTTGGCCGTTGGTATTGGGCATTTAATTGTTTGAGCACCCGCCGACAGAAACATAAATCGGCGTCTATGATGTGTAATAAAGTGGAATGACACAGGAAAAAAGGTTTCAATGCACCTACTGAAATTTCTTAAATACTTTGTGGAAAAGCTTTTGTTTGTAATGTCAGCTTCAAGACATTTCCTGTATGGCAAAACGAATCAGTCGCCGTATTCAGGTGTGATTTTGGCCCATTCCTCTAAATAGATCCCTCTTGTGAATCCTGATCTTTAGAAATGTTCAATTGGATCTAAGACAGAGTCTTCATTTCCTAAGTTTTCTTAGTTGTATGCTTTGGATCATTGTCCTGCTGGAAGGTCCACCAACGTCTCATCCTCATCATCCTAGTGGATGTTCCTTCCTACCATGAGATAAAAAATAGCCCCACATCATAATGCCCCCACCTCCAATCAGCACCATTGGTATAGTGGCCTCCAAACATGTTGTGTAGTATGACATCACCTGACCAGACATTTTCTCAATATTTTATAATCCAAATGTTGTGTAGCAAACTTTAAACAAGCTTCGACATGTTTTTTTTTTTCAGTAATGGAGTTGTGTGGGGTGAGCATGCATAGAGGCCATGGCAGTGGAGTGCATTATTTGTGCATTTTCTCTGTAACAATTGTACCTGCTGCATCCAAGTCTTTCTGGAGCTTTCTTCGAGTGGTCCTTGGCTCTTGGGCTACTCTTCTGACTATCCTTCTGACTCCCTGGTCAGAGGTGCGTTTCCCAAAAGCATAGTTGCTAACTAAGTTAGCAACTTTGTTGGTTGCAATGCATTTTCCCCATTGCCAACCAACTAAGTTTCTAACAGGTTACCAGTTAGCAACTATGCTTTTAGGAAACAGGTTAGCAACTATGCTTTTGGGTAACAGGTTAGCAACTATGCTTTTGGGTAACGCACCCCAGAAATCTTGTGAGAAGGTTCTGTGTGCAGCTTGCTCTTGTTCAGTGTTGTTTTTCATCAGGTATAACGAGAGGAGAGGTACATTGGCCCCTCTCCTGTCCACACAACAGCTGTCCAATAAACACAAAGCCACCAAAAAAAAAACACACCGTAAAAGAAGACAGGGCACAAATTCATACAGGACAATCAGGACACAATGTACTCCCTCACTGTGAAACACATTTCCCTGACGGGACTACAACGCAAGGCTCTCAACTCTGTTGCTTTGCCTTGCTTTTTTCACTACTGTGACTCTTGAGGTACAAACTGGTATTACACAAGAGGACAGACTGGGCTGAATGTTAATCACATTATAACACTTTCAAAGGGAATTGGATGACTTATAATAGTGA
Source organism: Alosa alosa (assembly GCF_017589495.1). NCBI lineage: Eukaryota > Metazoa > Chordata > Actinopteri > Clupeiformes > Clupeidae > Alosa > Alosa alosa. The sequence continues at coordinate 17,341,613 of NC_063211.1, read as the reverse complement.
GAATGCTGATATACCCATTATTACATTGTGATGCTTTAAATGAATGTCATTCTTAAGGCCAATGCCCACTGTCAGCATCTGACACATGTCAACACCAAAGTTGAAAATTGCTCTCTCTTGAGCGTCAAATCCATAGACGCGAATGCCGTCGCCAGTGGGCGTTAGCATTTACATAGAGTTCCTTTAATGTGCTTTAGAATAAAAAAAAACACCTCCCAGGCCAGAAAATGGTATCATACTAACAGCACCTCTCCAAGCCGCTCGACTGAGCCGCCCTCCTGAACCTGATCTCTCTCAGCCTTGTCATGTGGAGCCTCAGAGGAGCTGAGGCCGCCCAGGGCGAAACAGGTGCTAGATAAATCAGCACAGGTAATAAATTTAACACATCAGAATTGGCTGAATAGAGGGAGCACAGAGCACACGCTTCGCAGCGAGGAACAAACATGCTGTGGCCAATCTCTCTCTCAACCCCATCCCCCTGCGGCAGAGAAATGATCACGTACAGGCCCCAGCATTACTTTTTGAAAAGGTCTCTCTCTCTCTCTCACACACACACACACACACACATACAGTACACAGTATTTCTGGTCATGTTTATCAGGAGCTCAGAGATCATCAGCGTTGACCAGGTTAAATGTTTAATCTCCTGTCACCACTTCTTCTTTTAACTTCAAAGCAGCAGTGATTCTAATGGCGTGCTCAGTTGAAGTCCACTTAGGGACTTAGCTGCAACAGTAGTTGGTTTATCATGAGCTTGCACGTTCCCACGCTACTTTGAGGCCAAGCTTGTAATGTTCTAGTTGCTCTGTATCTATGCCCCATGTATAAAGTGCACTCATTACCATTTTATTATTATTTTAGTATTTATCTATTTTTGTTTGGCTTGTTTTCTCTGTTAAGTACTTGGTGCCCTGTGTTAGAGAAGTGTTATATAAATAAATTATATTATTATTATTATCATTATTATTATTATGTGTGATGTATGCAGTGTGATGCATTTCCATATGCAAAATCAAACCCTTTAGGAAAATAAATGTCAGACAATGAAAATGAAAAGGACTGCAAAAGGACAGCAGACAAAGACAAAAAAAGAGTTTGGAAAAATAAAATCATCTCACTGTGTTCCCCAAGGTCAAATAATAACTACAAGTGACAACGTTCCTACACAGACAACTCCCCCATCCCCATCCTAACCTCCTGGCATCTGTCGACAGGAGGATACCCGCACTTTTAAATCCACCTCAATAATCCCCTCCACTCTCAGATCATTGACTAAAATGTAATTAATGGCACTGCCAAACAGAAATGTTTAACCCAACCCCTGAGTAAATGTCAGGTCACTTGCAAAGGCTTCTCTCTCTCACTCACACACATGCACACACACAGACACACATAAACACACAAACACATACACACACACACACACACACATATACACACACACTCTCTATCTCTCTCTCTCTTTTTCTCTCTCTTTCTGTCAGGGGGTTGTTTGTTTGTAGAGTAATGAACAATGAGCAGGAGGTAGGACAACATTCATCTCAACTGACAAGGTCAGAGGGGCATGTCACCTCTCTACGCACACACACACACACACACACACAGACACACGAGTCACATGTGTTGATGTATGACTGAGACATGAGCACCCACTTCAGCAACAGAGCTGGACTTTTTGGGTGCGTATGAAAAGCAAGGAGTGCCACTCAACACATTTGGTATGCTGACTTAATATGTGTGTGTGTGTGTCTATGTGTGTGTGTGTGTGTGTGTGTGTGTGTTTTGAGTGCTATTTTCCAATCTGCTACATGAAAGGAATTATTTCATGACACATGCAGAAATGAGACTTCACATTGTCAAGTACCTCAATTTTGTTCTTACCAAATTCAAGTGTGTGATTGGCTTCACATATTCTATCTAGGGGGAAATTCCAAAATAGCTGCATATATTACCTCCAGACTGCTGCAAGGGAGAAGCTGATATTTACAGGCCGCATTTGTCATAACACTGGCGTTGGAAATGGTTTCACTGTTCACACTTTATTTTTAAACCTGATCAGGCTCTGTCTTATCACAGCTTGGGGTTTAACAATAGGTTGATTATTTTGCTACCTAATCTATCAAAGATGTGTGTGCCAAGAGGCAGCCAGATTTATTATAGAACAGCAAACAACACAATACATCATCATCATCATCATCTTCTCTGGCATTCTGTTTGAACTCATAACTCACAGCTTTACCTTTGGCGACAAAACCCACAAAAAACTACTTTTGCCCAGCTACAAGATTTATAATAGTATCCTTCAGTAGCCTGACCCATGGGGGAGGGGGGGTGGTATTTCCATTTCTATGAGTATGACAACACCAGTATAGCTCTGCAGAAAAAATAACAACCCAGTGACAAATCACTGTTGACAACAAAGCATTCCAAACGTCTTAGGCCCGAGAGCCACTGTGCCTCGCACCGTGGCAAAAAAAGGCAGAGGATGTGTACAGCCCTTTGTGCAGGCACAGGCCTTTGTGGAGCTGAGAGGTGGTGGCATTCACCCAGGCCTATTAATCACACCCTCATCTGTCAAAATCAAGTGTGAACAATTTAACCCCACAGACCTTGCGAGGCATGCTCAACGGTCCTTCCAGGAGACCCAAAGGAGACAGCCTCATGCGGATTAATAAATAAACTTGCGCTTGCCACCAGTCAGCTGACGCCATGACCTGAAAAGCTGTTTCTATAGACCCTTTCAACAATAAAAACAAAAACAATGCTTGAACGTTCTATTTGGGCCTCAATCTACTTAAAAAGGAAGTCTTGTGGGGCCAACTATGATGCTGATAATGGAACTCTCTTGAAAGGGTCTATATAATTCTCCCTTTTCTTTCCTCTATTGACCAATTTCTCTGAAGCTCGAGAAAAAAAAATGCACCAACCACCAAGGATGCGTAGTCTACCATTAAAAAGAAGAAAAAGAAAACTCTCAATAAAATACAAAGAACAGAAAATGTAAGCTAACATTACAACATTAATCATTAAAAGGCTACTCGTGTGGGATCAGGGTCCCTGTTTCTAGCTGAGCTCCCCACAACCCCCCCCCCCCTGACCTGAGCCTCTTCTTACCCATCAGGGGACATTGGAGGTCCATGTTAAGTAACACCATTAAAAGGCAATGCTGGCCCTGTAATGATGTTCACTGGAGCCATGTCCACTGAGGTCACCAGTCCCATTTCAATTATTCACCAACTAGCAATGATACCCTGCCTCCTTTTTTTAAAACAAAGCCAATTACATATGCACCAAGTGGTCCTTTGGTCACCGAGTATTGTAACCCTATCGTCCATATACATGCAATTATGTGAAAACGACTCCTTGTGTTGGCGACTACAGGGGATCATTCATTCCATGGCACGTGCATCTCAGGGGAGAGGGGGGAGCTTTTAAAAACTTATTTGAAATATAGGCTATTCTGTGGTTTGCTGTTTAAGCTGCATTAGTTTGAAAGGCTCTAAATTCAGCCATGCACCGACATACATCATCCGCAGAGTAAAATAGCAAGCTCACAAGAAGAAGCTTGTTGGTGGTTGGGGTGTCTAGTCACTTTGGCATAATTGTATCTGTGTATTTGCTGTCCCTCAAAATGGATCTTGTTCAGTATTTCATTGTGCATTATGATGAGGGAATAATAAGATATTAAATATTATGTAGTGTGACAATATATCTGTAGACCTACCATCATATGTAGACCTCGTCATATTATTACTCACCGATACGTGGGTGTCTGCAGTTGTCTTTCTTACATTTGGTTCACATTTTCAGGTGATTAGTTTAGAGATTTTTGAGGTTGATATCTCCTTCTGAAGTCGTCTGAAGGTTATAACATAATTATGTACATAGGTTTATGTTTTGGACTTACAACCTGGTACTAACCTAGGCTTTACCACATAACAGGCGTAGTATTTCACTCGAAGGATAACTCCCTGCTGCACACATAGAAGTTATATCCATTTCTTTTTCTTCATTACATTAAATACTCCTTTGTCATTACTAATGCATGACCAGCACACAATCGGTCAATCACTTTTGGGTACCCAGGTGCGCATGTGGGTACCCAAATTAAACGCGCAGGATTTCTGACATGGGATTGGGAATACTCGCAGTCGTCTGTATGATTTCCCTCTCTTTCGATTTGACGTGATGTAGTGTCACTCAATTTTATCAACGTGAATGGGAGGGACGGAGAGGAGGAGCAATAGGGGGAAAAAACAAAAACAATCCGTGCTTGACGCCATCTTGAATCCAGGCAATGCGTTGAATGAGGAGGATACTGTTGGAAACAAGTGTTGTTGCCATTGCTGTTCAAGGAGACTCGCGACAGGACAGCAGCAAGTTGGCAGCGAGGTGATGTTGAACGTCTAAACGAATCTGTACTAGCCGTCAACTGTTTTTTGAGGCCATTGTCGCTGTCCTTTCTATCCCGCCTTAGAGTAACATTAACGTCAAATTAGGAAAAGACTGTTTCGGACGTGATAACCGGACCGAGACCTGCCAAGCTGGATGGGTAACGACAGCTAGCTCCCTGGCTAACTACCTTCCGTTAGTCTGCTATAACTATCACTACGTCGAGTCAGACAGTGCTCCTGTCAGAAAGGCAAATTCAGCTGTCAGGAGAGAAACGCTCTGGAATTCATAATAGGGGATCATTCAGCTATCCTCTGATTTGCTCGGACCGTTCTGTACGCATTGCTTTCAGGTCCACTTAATGTTGCACATTTTGCAGAGTTATAAGTGAAAGGCTTTAACGAAATGGACTGAAGCGGAACGAATGAATTATTTGAGATAAGTATTTAGTTAACCAGTTAACCACATTGTGGTCTATGCGTTGTCATATCCTCATTCATTGGGAAACGAGTTATGGAGTTGCCTGTCAAGATAAAGAAGTTCAATATGCATGTGGGAACCTCGGACTGAGTGACTCGTGTTTGACGTTCTTCAGTCATCGTATTTTTCCAACTGGGAATAACTGCTCATCTGACCTTTTGAAATTAATTGGACTACTGGACTACAGTTTGTTACGCAGGACAGAAGCAAAATACAGAGCGATCTTACTGTTTTATTCCCACATCACTAGCAATGGTTTGGACCCAGGTAAACGGACGGACATGCAGTCGTCGGTTCGCTCGTAGCTAGCGTGCGTCTACGCGCAATAGAAGGCTGCAGTAAAGCGGACAGTAGCATCGTTGTATAAGGATATGTAATTGAAAAGGCCTATGCAATACCAACATATACCTTCATTGCTGATAATCTCTCTTTGGATACCGACAAGAGCTTGTACTTTTCACTGTATTTCTTTTTCACGATAGCCACGGTCCGCAGTGACATGGTTGTCCCATACAGTACTGTAAACATTGTATCGTCGAGAGGGCCTGTTTCGATACCATCTACAATTTGGCACGCGCCTTATGGCCATTATTAGGCAATATTGGCCTTGGTCTAAATAACAGATCACTAGAGGAGCTGGGTATTTCAACATTTTTTTGAAATACTAATCTATGTACAGCGACGCCGACTGAAAATATTTTTCTTCAGAGCAAGGACAGGAGGATCAACCTGACGTGACTGTAAGGATTTTATCTGAGGGGTCGACCGGGGAGCAAAAATGGGAGCAGCTACGAAATTGGCATTTGCCGTTTTTCTCATCTCCTGTTCCTCAGGTGGGTGGAAATATGTAAATAAACTCATCGATCTTGCTTCAGAGAAGCGGGCTTTTGTAGGCTATTTGCTGTCAAGTATAGAGCATGAATTGCTTACAGCTGAGCCAGGCATACCCCCACCCCATCACCATCGCCCACATCTAGCTATTAAGCTCATATTCACAGTGCCCATGATGGAGGCGATCGAAGATTGGTTGTTGGACTAAGCGGATTGTCTGGCGTTTATCCAAATGAGCTGGTCACACCGCTAACCCAATATGTAATAGCAAGCTTCGCGTGCCACGGGTGGTTTCTCCGCTTTAATTTGGAAAATCTAGCCATTATGTTCTTTGAGTGTTGGCCGCCTTAAGTAACATCGCGAGGTAATCCTCAGTGCCGAGGGCAGCTCACTGTAAATGAACTCTCTGAGGTCGTTCAGGCGATGGCTCTGGATTACACAATTGAAGTTCTGTAATTATTTGAACGTGGAACGTAACAATAATTTACATATTTTAATGTAAAACACTTATCTGACACCAGTAGAGCGGAGAGATAGCCTAACATTAATTTACGCGAGGATTCCACTATTAGCTTGCTACCCTGCGGGCACTAGAGAATCCGATTATGTGATTGAAAGGAATTTGGTATTTAAAGTGCATCTCAGTGAGGAAATTGTATGCATGCACAGTGGGCACTGTATTGACATGTTCGCATATTGCATCATTGAGCTGTAGCCACTGCTGGTGACGCTCCAAACCGACCTCGTTACTAAATAGCTGTTGAGTTGACCATGCGTAATTAAGCCTCGGAAAGCTGCGGTGGTACAGTTTAACAGGCCACACGTATGCGGCTCATTTTATTGCACGGTTACAGTGGTCCATGTTCATAATGGTTGCATAAACAATTGTACCGCGCGCTTGTCCTCGGAGCGAGGGTGATGGGGTCTGGTGTTGTCACCCTTAAATGGCAAGCTTACTCAAATGGAACTATTTCAGCTACTACAGAATGCTATTCTAAGCGATTAACATTGAATGTCACATAGCATTTAATGGACTCCAGTAAAGTCCAGTTTGTGACTCAGTTTGTGAAAAGAATGTTTGTGACATTCTTTTGGCTTTTACATTCTGTTCATCTCTTTCCTCCCATGGCGATTGATGGGATAATAGGAAACTGCTGTATTGGAAGAGAATTTGTTTTGGTTACTGTATGTGTGTATATCACACACTTTTTGAAGAAGCGCTTATCATTCTCTCTTCAGTATTCGCTGGTATAAACAAGACTGGATCCGAGACAGGCTGGTTGGTTGTTTTAAGACACACAGGAGCTGCCTGGGCCTCCGCTTCCAGTGCACACGCAGTAAATGTGTCTCTCCGTGCTAAAGCCATGTCACAAACTCACACACACACACACACACACAGTTCTGGAGTTGGGCGTGCGCCCAGAGCAAGGTTATTTACACTGTCTCTTATCAGATGGTGTTCAGGCAAAGATTAGCAGTGTTGCATCAAAGGTGGTGGGGGGGGGTGCAAGGATGCGTAGTGATACTGTATATTAATACTTACACAGTTTTTATTGCCTTTTTTGTCATCATTTAGTGTGTGTCTTATCTGGCAGTGCCTCATAAAGGCATGTGATATCACATTCACAACTCAACCTGCCAGTAGGGTTGGTACTAGCTCCTAAAACTTCCTGTACTTGCAACGATTGGGGGGGGGGGGGTGAGGACTAAGAGGGAGGATATAGTTTGCAATGATAAATGTCAAGCTGCAGGGGGAAGTGAGAATTGAAAAATGTTTGCACATCCAGTCCTGCCAGGTGCTCAGAGCAGAATACAAATACATCAGGAAAACAAATCTCAGTGTCTGATGATGAAGAGCTTTGTGATCCAAAATGTGACCTTTGAAGTTTTCCTGTATTACTGTAGGTGATCATTTTTCACACTGGGATGTACTGCACTTCTTGTTTACAACAAACATGATGACTAGGCCCTACTTGCATTATTATAACACAGCATTGGTAATTATTAATTAGTTAACTATACATTTCTCAAGAATATGTGTACATCTTTGCCCAATTTAATTTTGTTAACAGTCTGCATTGGGCTCCATGTTGTGGAACCATTGGCCAAAGCAGTGACCAGCACTAACCCCCCCCAACCTTCGTCATTCACCCCAATCTTTTACTATTCCAAATGGCCTAGCACTAGTGGCTCTACTCCAGTGGCCAATGGTGGTGCATACACACACCCAGCAGGTGGTGAGGCTGTTGCGGTCCAAAGGTCCGTGTTCAGGAGTGGTCGGTAGGACAACTCTCCTGCCTAGTCATCATTCGAGCGGAAGAGGCTTACTGAACCGTGTAAAATGGCACGAGTTTGTGCTGTTATGTAAGGCCTCTGACTTTATTTTTGTTTTGCTCGTTGTGGTTCAGGCTGGTGACGTGAGACATTGTGTGTTGTCTAATAACAACAACACTGTTTTTTTTTTAGAAAAAAGAAGAATGTATTTTTACTCATAGTTGTCTCACCATCTTAAACAGTGAGATTTTAGACAATAAGCTTTACTTCTTGTGATTGGACTCTCAGATCTGTAAAACGGATTCAGAAAGCCTAGGCCTATATGTTGTTAGCATGCTGAGTGGTGGGCGTCTGCATGGTGTGGCATGGTGCCTTTCTGCTGACTTGGCCCCAAAGCAGACGAGACGAGACAGATCTGGAAATAATGCAGTCCTCACTTTAGAAAGCAAGCTGCTTCGATAATCCCCATAGCGCCAGTCAATCGCTCACTTTTCTGGAAAGAAAGAAAAAAGATGGCTGTAGGTACAGGAATTAGCTTTACAAGGAGGAGGCAGAAAAAAAAGATTATATATATATATATATATATATATATATATATATATATATATATATATATATATATATATATATATATATATGTAGGTGTGTAGAGCCTGGCCAACACAAGTGGAGAGTGAAGAATTACCCTTACTCAGGCATGCTATTTGTCCAGGTTACTGCAAGGGAGATTGAGATTATACAGCATCGCCATTCGAATGCGCATTGGCCTTGAGTCATAGTTCTGTAGGCAGTGTTGCCAGATTGGGCGGGTGCCCGCCCAATTGGGCTTCTTTTGACTTCGTCGGGCGGGGGAAAATAAGCTTTAGGCGGGCAAATAAAAATTTTAGTTGAATGGATCTCTATGACGATCACTCAACCCAATCTGGCAACACTGCCTGTAGGCTCTGTGAGTCAGACAGGCTAGAAAAAGTTGTGCTCGCCAGCCACAATACTTGTACATTTTGTATACTACCTCATGAAGTTGCAGGCTTCGATAAGCTACATTTCATTCTCTTACTACTGAGCAGCGTCACAACATGGATATTCTTTCTGATGCTAACATGGCTGAAAGCGTTATTTAGTAAGTAGGCCTACAGTTACTTAATCTGAGTCTGATATCGAAATGAGATTAGCAGGCCCATTTACTGCACGCTAGGTGGTCCTGACCAGCTCTCGTCGTGGCCAATCAGATTGCAACTGCCCCCTCTTGCATTGTGTTCGGTAGCCAGCTGGCAAACATATGCGAGGGCTTGGGGCAGGTAGGGATAAGACAGTGAAGAGCACCAGCCACCAGTACACAGCCACGGCAGCCTGCTGGGTTGTTAGCGGGCCCTTTTGAGTGTAGAAGAGCGCAGGCTTAGTGCCCGGTCTTCACAGACTAGACTATGGCTATAGTGTGCTTCCATTCTCAGTTTGCTCTGCTCCGTGGGAAAACACTCTGTTGCTCAGTAATCACATCATTTCCTCAACTGGAAACAGTAGTGATTTTGTGTGGGTAGTGATTTTGTGTGTGTGTGTGTGTGTGTGTGTCTGTGCGTGAGAGAGTGGTTGAGGGTATGTGGGTATGTGTCTGTCTCTCATACAAACACACACACACTATATACACACACACACACACACACACACACACACACACAAACAGTCTTTCACGCACCCAGAGTGTTTGTGCACGCATGTGTGTATTAGCTGTATTGTTGTGGCTGAAATAGGTTAATCATTTTGATGAGGTGGAATTGGCACTCAGGAGCAGAGAGGGGAAGGTCCCTCATCACCAGCCAATTACCAGTTTAGCATGTCTTAATTATGCTAACGAGACTGCTCACTCTTGCACCGTTTAGCACTCCGTGCACCCTGTGTTTTAGGAGACACAATGCCCTCCTTGCATCACCCCAGAACACCACAGGAGTCCTCCAGGGGAAGAAAACCAATCGCATCCCCAGGAGGAAGCCTTAGAGCAGCGTCTCTCAGTCCTATTCCTCATTATCATCTTCCCCTGCTCTGAGTGTGTGAATGAATGTGTCAGTGTCCCTCTGGTAGAGCTGAATACACCTGGTTCAGCTCACTGACAGCATTTGGATGTACTTTGATTTCAACCAGATATGCTAGGAGGAGCAGGCAGCAGATTGAGTACTTAGACAATAAACTTTTGAAAGGAGTAAAGTATATCATCTTCTCACTCCATTATCATCTTTTTCTCCAAAAAAAAGCATGCACTGGGCAACATCCACTGCCTTGTAGAGTGCCAATTTGATTGACACAAGGGGCAGTGTTACACGTGTTCCACAGCAACAACACTGGGCTGCCCGCAGAAACAACAACCAACAATGCCGAAACACCTCCGAATAACGACATATCCTAACATGCCGCAGGCACCTGTCACCATTGTCCAACAGCAGCAGTTACATAGAAATGAGAAAGCTAGATACCGCATTGGGCTCCAGCACGTACGTAAATAGCGACACCATCTTGGTGGGGGCAACACTCACTGGAGGCCAACGGAGGAGCATTTGACTCTGACTGGAAATCAGACAGGTGTCTCTGATTGCCGGCAAGTGTTGGCAATAGACAGTAGGTGTTGCCCCCAGCAATATGGCAGCTGCGTTTACGATGCCACCTAATAGAATAGAATCTATGAACAGTTACACAAGCAGGGGCCTCGGCCTGAACAGAGCAGAGCTCTTTTCACATACAGAGCTCCTGCTGGCCAAGGCCACCGTTTGGAAACCCTGGAGAACTTGGCTGGAGAAGGCGTTTCTCATCTCAAGAGAAATAGTTCACACCTCCCACGATGACTCAGAGGAAGCGACACCTCAGTGTAACAATGTGCTCCCACCTCTGCGTCCGCCCTCACACGGCCCATTCCACCTCTTCCCAAAGGCTAAGGGAAGTGGGCCAAAGGTGCACGCGCTGCCTTGATCCTCTTTAAGTCAAGCTAAGAGGTTAGCCAGACACATGCCGAGGTTAGCGTCTCCACAGACCACTTTAATCCAGCCCCAATCCATCCAGCTCAATTTCCAGCCCCTGCGGTGAAGCCCTAGCCCAGGGAAATGAACCCTCCACAGCCCTTCCCTCTACTCCTCTCCTCCCTGCTCCTCTCTACTCCTCCTCTCCACTCCTTTCCTCTCTGCTCCTCTCCTCTTCACTTTTCTCCTCTCTGCTCCTCTTCTTTTCTCTCAGCATCGATGCTGTGTTTTGGGGTTGTTGTGATTTTGGTCATTCAGGCTATGCAACTGGTCCGAGGTTAGGGTGTAGGAGAGGAGTGCATCCATGTGAATGTGTGTGTGTGTACGTACATTCCGGGAGTCCCTTTTTGGAAACCCTGGAGCTCTGGTGTCATTTTTAGTGAACTCATCCCTGCCTTATCAGCTTAGCTGCGGGAAGACCAATTAGTTATTCTGAAGTGCCAGAAGTGATTCTGTGTGAATGGCTTTGTGAGACTGCCCATGCTGTTGCATGACCTGATTCGGATACTGCGCACGTGTTGATGGTGGTCAGTTACCATGAAGCATTCTATAGAAACGGCAACTGGAACTTTAGTGAAGAGCAATGGGAGCTGTTTGAAAGCCCCAGGACACACACACACACACACAGAAACGTGTACACAATCATTTATCTCTCTTTCTTTGTATCTCTCTCTCTCTCTCACACACACACACACACACACTCACACACACAGGAATTTCCATAAATACGCCGAAGAATGCACCACACTAGATTGTTTTTGTCTGCTTATTCAGTCCCTCTTTCTCCATTATGAAGGCTATTAGGCCTAGCTGTCCTTTTAGGAGTCTCTTTCTGAGTCTCCCAAGAGCCCAGAGGAGCCAAATCTCAAACATTCTTCTGTGATGTCATCACATGGGGCCAGGAACTCACACAAACTCACACATGCACACATAGAAACAGGCCAGAGGCACACACACCGGGAGACAGACACACACTCACACACACACATACACACGTGGAGAGGTAAACACACAGTAAGACATACTCACACACTTACACACACACACATACATACATACATACATACACACACACACACACACACACACACACACACACACACACACATACATACACACACATACACAGGAAGGCGCACACACATGTTAACTCACACAGTGGCACACACATTCAAATATGCACGTATACACACACCGAAACACACTCACACAGAGGAAGTCACACACAGGGAGGCAGACACACACACACTTACAAATATGGACATATACATAGACACACACACACACATTCCCAAGCAGTTCCTGTAATGTTGCACCCTGTTGAGAACATAGTTCCTGGGAGCACGTGATTGAAGAGGACAGATGTGGAGCACTTCTTTTGTTTTTCTTCCCTCTCTCTCTCTCTCTCTCTCTCTCACCCCCCCCTCCATCTGTTTTTCCTCTGTCTATCTATCTTACTCCTAGCCCTGGCTCCAGCCTGTCCAGCGGCAGTGTGCTGTGAGACCACGCTTTCCCTTATGGGAAAGTCCGAGTTTGAGACAGAGTAAATGAGAGGGGAATAATGTGCGAGTGTGTGTGTGTGTGTGTGTGTGTGTGAGAGAGAGGGACTGGGTGAATGTGTGAGAGAGAGAGAGGGAGTGAATGACTGAGAGATAGAGAGGGATTTTTAGTAGACAATGGTTTTATTATCAGGACAGGCAGCTAGGGGCCGTACCCATGCCATGGCCTTTTCACGCTCTGTGGGAAAAGAGCGGGAAGCGTGGCGAGCTAAGAGGAGAGAGAGAGAGAAACGAGGGAGAAGAGAAAAGAGAGAGGGGAGGAAGGTGGAGAGGGAGGAGTGCTCTCAGCCTGCTGTAGTAGCAGGGATTTTCTCCGAGCACAGGCAAGCTGAGAGTGGAGGAGAGGAGATGGTAGAGAGGAGAGAGGGAAACGAGGGAGGAAGAAAGAAAGAGAGGAGCGGAGTGCTCTCTCCACTTGGTGTGTTAGCAGGGTTTCTCACGGTTGCAGCGGGCCTCTGTTGGTCAGTGTGAGCAGCGGGCACCAGTGGTGCCACTCTGACGCCGCGTGGCAGCTGTGCCCAGCCGGTGCCAGGGAGAGTGGGCGAGGAGCAGGAAGGATCATGGGGCAGAGGAGGTCATGGGAGACGGTGCTGTGGAGACCCTGGGGATAAGGGCTAAGAGCCGTGAATGTGCCAGAAGCCAAAAATTCTCACAGTAACATTGACTGACACCATACCTCACAACTATCAACTGACTGGTTGGTATCAACTATCAACTGTGCGGTCAGTGTCACATTTCTGACCATGAAACATTTTTCTACAGTGATGCACATTTTTTGTTACTAATTACTAAGTAATAAGTTACTAATATTGACCGGAAATAAGCATCAATAAAATAATAAAAGAAGTACTTCAGGGCTTAAGAAAGGAGTCTTCAACACTGAAAAGTAAGTGGTCTGATTTAGGAATTTGCAATAAAACTGTTGGGTTCTTGTAGGAGAACTTTGGGGTTCTTGACAGAACAAGGCAGAATTGTCTCTGTTGCTCAGCTGGAGAAGGGCGCAACAATAATGTCATGATGATCAGTCTAAGTTATTGTGAGTACACATGAAAATAACAATGCAACCCTGCCTGTACCTCAAATGACACAGACGCATCTACTGGATGACTCTAAATAAATAAAAGGTGAATGCAGTGTTTTTGTAGTGATTGTATAGCTAGAACGAACAGATACCATCTGAGCTGTTAACATGTCAGTAACATGCTGTGGAAATGTGTGTGTGTGTGTGTATGTGAGAGAGAGAGAGAGAGAGACCATGTGTGTGTGTGTAAGAGAGAGAGAGTGAGTGAGCGTGTGCGTGCACTAACATGCCTATGCACTGGGAGAGAGGTGCCAAGATGAGCCATTACACTGAATCTTGTCATGCACTACAGACGGCAGAAGATTCCAATCCAGTTTGCTTTGACCAGATATCACAACTGCTTAGCTCAACAAGTGCTAAAGTATAGTGGATCCTTCAGCAGTGTTCTCTGTGGTTGACAGTGGCCCAGTCTCTCTCATAATCCATTGAGACGAGGATCAATCAGTCCATCTATTCATCCATCTATCCATCCATGCTGATAATATTCTTCCGTTCCAGAACGGAGTGTTCCTGCTAAAAACACTTGGAGCTGTTCTTGGTTTCAAAAGAAGAGCCTTCAATCTCTCACAGGGTGCTTGACTCTCATCAGCTGCTCAGCTCGTTATTCCAGAAAGTCGTTTTAGAGAGTGAAGAGAGAAAAAAATATAGCTTTTGGATAGAAAAAAAATCAGCTCCTTTAATTTGCTCTGGAAGGGCATATTGTAGAACGCTAAAGCTGAGATCCCATTGCATGTGTCCTGGATTTTAAGCAATGTGCTTTATCGACTCCAGTACCCCCCAATCACCACCACCACTCACACACACACACACATGCTTCCCCACTCCCTCAAATTCTTTCCCCACTCCTCCACTTCAGCTGAAGGGCCTCCCCCCTAAACAGCACAATAAAATGTGAATTAGGTTATTACTCGGGGTAATCCAAACGCTTTTAAACACAATGCCTTGGTTTAATGGGCCTCTTCAGCCTTACAGACAAAACTCAAGAGGATAGGAGTGCCTCTCCATTCGTGGCGCTGAATGCCTGAATGAATGCCCGATGCTGCTACAGACTTGATGCCAGTAGCCATGCAGGGCACATGAAGCGTAGTGTACCACAAGCAGTCCAGTTCAGCCAAAGATTATATACAGTCTATGAGTTCAGCTGTAAATGAGAGCTGTAAACGGCCACTTACCTGCAGACTACTGACTGGTTCAGTGGTCAGGAGACACACCAGACCATCTCTCCTGAACGAGGATTTTGTGTGTGTCTTGGTGTGAATTAGAAATTGTAGGAGCATAATGGTGTGTGATACAGCACTCTAGTTTAATCTATCAAGGTTTTTGCTATGAATATATGGTAGTTTCAGTAGTTTAGTGCATGACTGTATATGACCATGGTGGTCTTTTTCTGTGCGGTAGACTTGGCCAGAGCTTGCAGGTAGCATGCTCAGCCTTGTTGTTAGAGTAGTCTCTCAGTGTTATATTGATCTTTCTGCTGTCAGTGCAGTTTTCCTGGGTTCTTATAATAACTTTTTGGGGGGCAGGTTGGCCTAGTTACTTGTTTTTGTCTCACTGGGTCTGCTGTGAGGCTTCGGAGGCTTCTGGGCGCTTGTTCCTCCTCTTCTCTCTGCTCACACACACTGAGCCAGGTCGAATGACACAGTCCCCCCTCACCTCCCGTCACCTGCCTGTGTCGGCCACCCTCCAAACACTGGCCCGTGGGAGCAAAGCCAGTCGGTGCCACATCGGATATTCGGACATTCCGACCTCTGATAGAGGAAAAATGACTTGAACGCAAAGTCAGGTCGTTTGTGTTTTGCTCTCTGGCTGGGGCACCTGCACCGTACGCCGGCCGGGTTCGATTCCCGCCCCGTGGTCCTTTCCGGATCCCACCCCGACTCTCTCCCACTCACTCCCTGTCATTCTCCACTATCCTATCTGATCTAAGACATAAAAAGCCCAAAAAGAAATATATATATATATATATATAAAAGTTCTGGGTGCCCTGTTTGCTGCTCCACAATTGACATAGCACCACAGGATGTTACTGTATGGCATTCACTTATTGTTACAGTCTCCTATTGTTGGTGAGTTGATCTTTTTATTTTGATTTTAATCCTGGTTCCAGTTTTGTTTAGTTGTGTTTTTGTTTTGTGGTACAATAACAGTGAACCGTTCCAAAAGGAGCAGTTGAGCTTATTCCAGAGGGAGTGGAGCTGAGGCCAGGGGCAGAAAACAAAGAATATGTGGCAGATTGCCACAGAAATGCATGTCCCTAAGAAAATTCCAATACAGTTCCGAAAACAGCACTTCAGTGCGTTCTGGATAATCACCCTCATTACTTTTCTTCTTCATCTTCTTCTTCTTCTTCTGCTTCTTCTTCTCTGCCTCTTCCAGCTCCTCCTCTTCCTCCTCCATCTTCTTCCTCTTTGCATTAGTGCAAATCTCACTGTCGCGCACCATAGACTTCAATAGATTTCAGTCCCTTTAGTCTCCACAAGCCCCCACAGCAAGTGGGTCTAAGTGTGATTAATGCATCCTGCAGATGTTGTTTTATATGCTTCAGGGGCTTCCTGAAAACAGACTGCTGTCTAGACAGGCTGGCTACATGGCTCTCACACTCTCTCTCACACACACACACACTCACTCTCTTTCTTTTTGTGCCTCTCTATGTCTCTCTTACTTATCTCTCTCCCACTTTACCCTCTGACTTGGCCTCTCTCTCTCTCTTTTATCATTCTCTCTTATACTTTGATCCTTGATTAAAAGTTGATGTTGCCTATTTATCAGCTTCTTGTTTTCCTAACGCTCCCAGGGTTCACTTTTCTCTCACACATTTAATTTTTTTTTGGCTTGTTTTTCATCTTCCTTGTTTTTTTCCCTTATCCTCTCGTAAGGGTTTGGTCATACTTTGTGGCTGACGTCATTGCCACTTTTGTCATTTTTATAACACCCCATGTCTGTACCTCACCCCTGGTCCCGCAGCAGTGTTGAGAGACATGTCTGGGATGAAGCCTATCGCCGTGTTGTTTGAGGCGGGAATGGAATGTGTGGAGCGCAGCGAGGTGGCACTGGCAGTGCTTTTAAATCCCTCACAGAAAGCCAGCCCCCCATGCAACACACACAAACACACACACACACACACACACACACACACACACACACACACACATACACATCCTCACTAATGTTGGGTAGTTAAAGTGCTCAGTGTTCTAATGGACGCCATGAGGTTACATATGTGGGTCACAGGGTCAAGAGTTCAGCTCTCAGTGCGCCAGCCGTGTACCACTCTCTCCCTCACCAGTGTGTGTGTGTGTGTGTGTGTGTGCGTGTGCGGGGCGCTAGACCACGAAGCCCATGTCACGGCTGGCTCCTGTCTGGTTGGAGTGGGGTCTTGTTATAGTGACCTACATTAGCGTAGGCTCTGTGGAATACCACCTGAGACACCTCTTCTTGCTCAGGGTCGCCCCAAGAGCTGCTGCCGAAAAGCTGATGTTAAAGGTTCAGTCCTTGAATCTTTCTGGGGAAAGCTTGATGACATTAGAGGTCAACTACCAATCAAATAAGGAGCAACCAATCTACAACCAATTACATAAGGAGCTGCTGCTTAAGTGCTGCTGCTGCCTAAGAGCTGGTGTTAAAGGGGTTGTCCTTCAGTCTTTCTGGAGAAATGCTGACATTAGAGCTCTACAACCAATCAAATTCAAGGAGGGTTCATGCAAGGTTGTTGATGGGCTGAAAGAGTGTATTGATCAATCCAAGTGAGTTACATAGATCCTGAGGAGAAATGTTCTGAATATGACTGAAAAAGTACAGGAATATGATTGAGGACTTGAAGGACCCATTTTAGAGACTGAGTCAGTGTGAGTGTGCGTACACGTGTGTGTGTGTGTGTGTGAGACGTTCCTGTGCCATTCACCCCTGCAGTGAACTGGGTCTGTGGTAGTGGTGAAGATTAACAACAGCCATAATAGCACTCCAAGCTTCCTTTTTACGAGGTTTCTCTTCACTTTGGAGAGGATTTGCTAGAGACTGTCAAGTCTGGCGTCTGTGTTGTGTGTGTATGTGTGTGTGTGTGTGTGTTAATCCAGTGGCCCCGTCAAGCACTGACTAGTAAGGTTGGCACTCAGTGTGTTTTTCGGCTCTTTTGCAGTTCTTTTGTACTACAGCTCTGCCACTCACTCCCTCCGAATGTTGTTTTTTCATTCCTGCCGTCCTTAGCTGCCCCACGAAAGGCTGGCATTGCTCTTTCTGCTTCTGGGCAGCCTGATCGTTCAGAGTACACACTACGGCAAATTAGTCCCATTTCTCTACACTTTGCCCTACCACTACATTTGTGCAGATCCAATGAGCAGTGGCCCTTCAGGAGGGAGTCAAAATGGGTTTTGAGGTTAAAATCTTCACCTAGGAAGACCTAGGAAACGCTTATTGTCTTACATCTTAATTTGTCGATTAGATCAAAGACAGATTAATCTATTGACAGTAGCGTATGTTTTCTTTAGTAAACTGAAGAAAACACTTTATTGCTGGTCGTCATATAGTGTACTGTTAAGAGCAACACACACTGCTCCCCATCAAACTCAAGTTCTCAATTCAATTAGCCTTTGTATCGCACAATAACGAATGCACAGGCTAGTGCAATCTCGAGTTGCAAAGCAAAAGTATCTCTTTTTTTCAACATTTCACACGGTCGCTATTTCAGTGCCTACGAACTGAAATTACACCCCTACACTGATACAGATAAGCGTGGAGAAGGCATTCAATCTTAGCCTAACGTCACTGCACGCATTCGCAAATCATAATTTACACTAAGTTCTATTGACATCATTAATAGGGATTTTTATGATGTGTTATAACAAACTCCATAAGAAACGGGACACCATACCATTAACATGGGTATGCACAAAATGGAGGGGTAGGCTGAAGTGGTAGGGAGAAGAGGTAGTATTGGGATTCACCATAGTCACCAACCCTCCCCCCCACCACTGGTACCATACCATCACTAGCACCATTTCCATCAGTGAAATGGACTTCACTTTTCAAAACAGGTTACAATCTCTCTCCTTTTCTGTGTTTTCTGAGTTTGCACTGCTCTTCTTAACCTCTAAAGCTGATGAGACATGGGGCATCTTATTGAGCAATGTTGCTGGGCAGTTTTCCTCATTACTGTGGTTCTGGCACGTTCCCATTGATATTGAACAACAATTTATTTTCTGGAGAACTTTATTCATCAGCAAGCAAATCATCATGATCATCCAATCAGAATAAATTGAACTGGTTACGTGGCTGTCCAGTAACATTGCTCAAAAAGTTCATCACATTAAGAGAGTAACCATAGCATTTCTAACTTAACCCAGACTACATTCTAGGTTGTTCTTTGACCAAAGTTGTCCTTTAAAGGAGAATTCCGGTGTGATATTGACCTAAAGTGTATTGAAACATGATACCGAGTGTGAACGTATGTCTCATAGCCCATCTCGGCTTGTCCCCTGCACTCCAAAATCTGGCGCTAGTTAGCCGATGCTACCAACAGCTTTTTCAATAGTGGTGCTTCGGCATCGGGCTAGCCATGCAAATAAATCACTGTTTTACACTCAAAAATAATTCAGTGGAAATGCATGGATTCCAGTTTCTTCCAGTAGCAGCAACTGGAATCCATGCATTTCCACTGAATTATTTTTGGAATCTGATCCCTTATCATACCTGTTCATTCTTACTCGTTGCTCGACTTATCGTGACTAAATTCAAGATGGCTGCAAACGCTAAACTTCGTCAAGGTACTGTCTGTATAAATTGTCTTGTAAGTAAACTACCAGTGCTTTTTCAAAGTTCTCAATGTCTCGTTTTAAATGTCAGGGCCCTCGGAAGTCTACCAATGAAGTGTGGAGATACATTTGAGCCTCGTAAATGGGTGTAAAACAGTGATTTATTTGCATGGCTAGCCCGATGCCGAAGCACCACTATTGAAAAAGCTGTTGGTAGCATCGGCTAACTAGCGCCAGATTTTGAGTCATACGTTCACACTCGGTATCATGTTTCAATACACTTTAGGTCAATATCACACCGGAATTCTCCTTTAAGACAAAACGAGAGCAGCATTGCAAAATACAATACAGAAACATAATCGTAATCTTTCATTGTTTTCATAACTGTTGGAAATCTATTTAGTGTAACTGTACAAATTTATCTCAGCTCTCGGACCCACACCATGTTCACCCCAGCCCAGGCCATCCCAGTTCTTGGCCCTCGACTCTGTGGGCCCCTCTGTGTCCAGAGCAGCTGGACGCGGCCGGTTTAATTGGCCTGGAGTCGGGCCGGGCTGTGGGACATTCCAGTGTGGATTAACAGGATGAGATCCGGGCCTCCGCTGCTGATGTGGCCGCGGCCTCGTTGGAGGGTTTGTTGTTAGCTCCCGCTTTAGGATTGGAGTGGAGACAAAGAGAGAGAGAGAGAGAGAGAGAGAGAGAAAGGGAGGGAGAGAGAGATAGAGTAAGAATAAAGAGAAAGAAATGAGAGAAAAAAAGTGAGAGAAAAAGAGAGACAGGATAGGAAGAGACGTGGGAGAGGAGAGAGAGGAATACAGTGATTAGTAGAGTGAGAGATGGAGAGACAGAGAGAGAGAGAAAGAGAGAGAGAGAAAGAAACGGACAGACGGAGAGCCAGAAACGGGGGCTTTATGCGTTCTGCTTGTTTGCCTCCAACATTGCTCGGGGCCAGGCCCTCTGCTATCTGATGAACGCAAAAGTAATTTTCCAGAAACTTCTGTACCTGACAGAAAATAAAAAGCAGTTTGTGCAGGAGCTCTCTGGCCTGCCAAGAGCATCATAAGCAAAGACACTGGGACTCTATAAACGCTGGGTGGGCTGCATGTTAAAGCAACTCACCTCACCTCAACTCAACTCCTCCCTCACTAGTGAATCTGAAAGGGCTTGTCAGGTCAGGTGTAGTTTTTATATCCCCTCCAATATCTTTTGCTTTATGTCCTTGCAAGAGGTTTGTAGCCTTTTAGAAGTAAAAATAGAGAGGTCTGCAAATGGCATTGGTGCCAAGAGACGGAGTATGCCAATTCCTCTGTCCTGTGACACGCACCGGCGGCCGTGCCAAGTGCAAGTGGAGCTGGGCACCAACTCTGCACCAAGAGTGTCACCGGTCCGTGAGCGTGCCGCATTGAGTTGCACAATCGTCTCCACCTGGGAGGCCAGAGTGCACAATCCCTGATTAGAGCTCCTGTTGATCTGCTTTGATGCTTTATTTGATGCTCGCTGCATGATCAGGGCTGCCTGGACTGGATGGGGAGCCAATCGCCAACCGCCATCCCATAATAACTCATGAACTGCGTTTGTCTTCTGCCTCTCTGCTGGACTGCTCAGAAAGGACAGCTAATGCACATATCAGCTTAATAAGAAGCATTGTTTTTTGTATTGGTGTGCGCTCAAGTGGTTTTGTTTGTGTCTCTGAAAGTGTTGAGTGTGTGTGTGTGTGTGTGTGTGTGTGTGTGTGTGTGTGTGTGTGTGTGTGTGTGTATGATTGAGAGCAAGAGAGCGAGTGAATAATGTGTGTGTGTGTGTGTGTGTGTGTGTGTGTGTGTGTGTGGGATTGAGAGCGGACTGGGGAGCGTTCCAGGGCCAGTGGTGCGTCACAGCTTGGGCTCTGTTTTGAGAACGGGCTCCTGGAAGCTTAACAGCACTTATGTGTTCTTGACTCGCTGCCCTCAGTATCGATGTAACATTGAGTGCCCAGCTTTCCCTAGCAGCCACACCAACCTCGCTCTCATTCTCTCTCTCTCTCTCACTCTCTCTCTTTCTCTCCATCTGCATTCTTTCTCAGGCAACTCCACCAGAGCCCCCCCCCCCCCCTGTCTGTATCTCATCATCTTCACAAGTGTATAATAACTTTGTTTTCCATTCATAATGTCCAACATAGGCCCTGCGTATGAGTGATTTTGTATCATTATTCTAACCCTAATCTTAATTTCTGACCATAATCCCTTAATCTTAATTTCATACCATATTCCCATTATAAAGTTACTCAAGTAGCAGTGTGCTGTTCTTTTCCTTTTAGTTTTAGGGGAAAATGTTGTTCATCGTAATGTTGTGATGGATTACAAAGACTATGTAAAATAGTTTTACAGGAGGTACTGCAAAAGTCAGAAGGTGTTGCGAGCTGTGCAACTTGCTCAAATACTATTGGAAAAGTAGCCTCAGTATTTGTCTCTCTTTCTCTCTCTCTCTCTCTCTCTCTTTCATTTCTCTTCTCACTCTCTTGCGTCAACTTTCTTTGTCAGTATGAGTCACCTTCTCACACCAGATCAGTTACTTGTTCTTCACAGGTTGCTATCACATACTTCTTCCTCTTCTATATTATCTCTCCATTTCTCCTCTCTCTCTCTCTCTCTCTCTCTCTCTCTCTCTCTCTCTCTCTCTCTCCCTCTCTTTCTCTTCCTCTGCAAAGCATTCACACCTAGCATCACATCCTTTAATCACACACACACACTCCAGAGCATATTTGCACCTTGGCCCACAAACTATCTCCCCATCATCCCTTGCTTCACAAAGATGTATCTTGAAGAGATTTGATCTCTTCAAGGAAAATATTGAAATGAAAGGCGCAGTCCAGCGATTGCGCAGGAAGTCGCATTTGTTTGTGTTTATGTTTATATCTAAATTTATCAGAAGACGTGTTTGTCCAAAACAACGTAGAATATATTTTAACCAAGGACCAAGTGAAACACGCCAGAGAGGTAGCTCATGTCTACCTTCAGTATTCCCAGAGAAACTCCAGGCAGGGTTTCATTTTTTGTTTTTGGGGACAAGCTGCCCCCACTTTGTTTGTTTCCAGTTTTCGGCCCCTTAGCTGCCTACAGAGACCGGGCTTTTTTACAGTGGATCGGTCGTGAGGAGATGATTGCTGAATGTGGCAAAAAAATGTATGGGCTTGAAATCGTGTACGATCGCTGACTGTACCTTTAATTATATCCAGCCAATATGAACCTAGATCTACAACACAAGCTGAAGTTAATTATATCTATGTATGTACTTAGACCTATATTACCACAACTTGAATTACTGACATACTGAGGCATGAAGTATATAGGCCTACTTTCCTGAGTGTATAAGTTTCCATGGCACAGGCTTCCTGCTAACTGCCTCCAACTCCCCTGTCCTATCCCAGGGTTCCCTGCTGCATTAAGTAATTAATGAATCAATTAATTAACAAATCAATTAATTAGATGTGCTTAAACATACATGGCCACAGTTTAAAATCCTGGTACAGTCAGATATACTGAGGCATACAGCATACAACACGTTCCTGAGTGTTTACATACGTTTGCATCATAGACTGTATAAAATAGGATTGCGTGCGGCTGGCGGCTGCACCGACGTGGCACAAGACTCCAGCTCCTCCGTCCACCTCTCCGGTGCCCACGATCCCCTGCTGTGTTAAGTAACCTGAGCGGGCGCTCAGTTAGTGACGGTCGCCCAGCGCACGGCGCGCTCACAGGCTCTGTCTGGACCCAGAGGCAAAAGCTGCCGTAGCAGCATCGGAGGCTAATTAGGATGTCTTGAGCGGATTGACAGCTGTCGTTTATTTTTATAAGTAATGCCCCAAAATTGTGCCCTGACCTCCCTCCGTGCTCAATTACCTTTCCTCTGAACCTAAGTACAGGGCAGAAGTAGAAGAGGAGGAATGAATTGCACTGCACATCACTTTGCTGGCAAAAAGCCTGATGATATAGCAGGTCCTTAGCGAAGGGGAAGCAGTTCAGAGTTCACTGAAGTGAAGTCTGTAAGATGGCAATAGGAGGCTGTCAGCAAATATGGCGTCGTGACCGACTAAGATATGTCCTGTTTACATTACCCTGCAGGCTTCTTAGAGTCGAGTTGTTGAGTTGTTTTAAAAGAGGAGATTGACTGTAACTGGATCCTTGTCGTCACCTTTCAGCCATCTCATCAGTCGAACATTTAGCGCTTTATTTTAACTGCTTAGAAAAACACCTGTCATAACAAGAGGTAATTGGAGCAGCAAGAAAAACACAAGTCAGTGTCAAGCATCTCAGTACTAACAATTAGCGGCAATGCAGAGGAGCCATGCTTGTTTTTTTTTCACAAAATGTTCCAGAAAAATGGGTTCTGTTTGCATGTGCATGCGTCACTTACTGTGTTTGTGAAACGTGTCATGCAATAACGTCTGACTTCTAATGAAGCTAGCCAAGGTTTCACGGTTTCTTTGGATGACACAAATGGAGAACTTTATACTTTGCTTCTGCTAAGTAGACAAACACACACACACACACACACACACACACACACACACAGACATACACACACACACACACACACACACACACACACAGACACACACACACACACACACACACACACACACACACACACACACACACACACACACACACACACACACACACACACACACACAGACACACACTCGCGGAAGATGGAGGTGGGATGAGAAATGGAAACATTTATCCCTGTTTGGCCCTCGCCTCCATTGCAGGTGGCCGTGACCTCTTCTTGTTTGTGATGGGAGAGCCCAAAGGCTCAGGCAACTATTCCTCCTGAAGTAAGTGCAGGCTGTGGACTAAAGCCTGATAGATTAAACATAGATGAATGATAAAAACAATCATCTGCCTGGCATGGTCATGGCCATCCGTTACATGCAAATCTTTCCAGTTCCCCAAAAAAACACCTGCACCATGTAACTATTATCCCACTGATGATAGTGCTAACACAACTTCACTGCGCAATGGGTTCGGTTGGTTGGGGAAAGAGGGGGGGGGGTGTAGATAGATTGTAAGATGATTAACTGCAAAGGTTGTAGGAGCTATACACCATTCCGACTAGGAGGAGGAGAAAGAAATGGCACCCACTTTATTCATGGAGGTGTCGGGCAATGAAATATTCAACAGCCGACTTTGAAACTGCCGCACCTGTCATGTCTGAATGCTCCCACCAGACATTCCGTCTCGCAGAGGCGCGTGGACGTCCTCCGAGAATGAACAAATGATGAAGGGAGGGAGGGGGTGAGGAAAAGAAAGAAAGAAGCAAAGGAGAGTTACGAGTGCCCGTAACTTTGGCCTGTCTCTCGGCTGAGTTATGGATTCCTCTCTGCTGCCAGGGGAAAGAGCCGAGATGAGGCCAGCGGCACCCAAGGGGAGGAGGGGAGGAGGAGGAAGAGGAAGAGGAGGAGGATGAGGAGGATTGAGGAGGATGAGGAGGAAAAGCTGCAGAAAATAAGGAGAAGACAAGGAAAATTGAGGAATGAGAAGAACCTTAAGCAGCTGTGTATTCCGACCGAGCTGCAGATTGTGTTGTGTGTGTATGTGTGTGTGTGTGTGTGTGTGTGTGTATGTGTGTGTGTGTGAATCCTATTGAATCCGTCCCCTGTGA
The DNA here is from genome assembly GCF_017589495.1 of Alosa alosa. Classification (NCBI taxonomy): domain Eukaryota; kingdom Metazoa; phylum Chordata; class Actinopteri; order Clupeiformes; family Clupeidae; genus Alosa; species Alosa alosa. Next base: position 17,316,604 of record NC_063211.1, on the reverse strand, counting down.
AAGGAGCCAGTGCTCTGCTAAGCTCTCAGAACAGCCAAATGAGTCACAACTGGCAATTTTTCAAAACGACTTCCCCTTCACTTAATCTCCACTGGACCCCTTTATGCACCACACACCACATACGCACACACACACACACATACATACACACAAACTCCTCACACCACACATATCCACAGTCAACACACACACACGCAACACACACACACACATATACACAGTCAACACACACACACGCAACACACACACACACACATACACAGTCAACACACACACATACACGTACACACACACACGGCTCACCGCCACCCCGACTGTTGGCTCCTGTAGCCTCAACAGCACGCAGTGCGTAACTAGCCAAATTAAAAGCACAATGGAGGTTTGCCGGCCGGGGCCAGATCCCCGCTGGCTCCCCCAGCCCTCGCTGCCTCTCTCCCTGAGACCCAGACTAACTAATCAGACGGAGGCGAAGCTCAGCGTCCCGTTTTCCCCCTTTTTGCACTGGTCCTTCGCGTCGGATGCCCTCCCACGCCCGGAGCAGAAAAGCCTACGTCTGAAGCACAGCAGCCAGAGTGTAGCTCTTTTCTGTCATTGCTCTGTCAGAGCTCTGTTGTTCGCAGCTTTTGATTGTGGGCTGTGGTCTAACCCATGGTGGTAGAAAGGTCTGCTAAACCTAAATAGCCCACATGAAACACAGCGGTTTGTCTGTTGGCTGGGGAGTGTGTGTGTGTGTGGCTGTAGACAAAGCCAGCAGCACCCAGAGAGAGCTGCACACTTCTATGTGGTTAGTCTATCTAGGAGCAGCTGCAGGGCTTGATGGAGTGCTCTGCCACAGTTTCGTTGCGAGAGCGACTGCCACAAATCAACTGCCCATATGTTGGGGAACCACAAGGCCAATAGTTTTGCATGAGGTTTTATCGGTTGAGGCTTCAGGACAGATGTTTGCAGTATATTGTATGGTAGTGTTCCATGTGAGAGAATGAACTCAAAGCAGGAGGCCTCTCTGGCTGCTAGCAGGCTTGTGCAAAATTCTAGAATTGAATTGAAACTGGCTCTTAAATTCCAATTCAATTCTTGAATTTCACTTGCATTTCATTTGAGGTAGCAAACAGGAAGCAGAATTGCAATTCGAATTGTTCACAACCCTGGCTGCTAGGCCTAGTTTGTTATGTTTAATCAACGTGAGCCATTTCTCCTCTCGGAGAAATCAACGTGAGCCATTTCTCCTCTCGGCGCTGCATTTTGCATGCAGTAATTAGTAAAACACTTGACTACTTGTTGCTTTAGTTGGCCTTTGGTGGGCATAAGAGGCGTAAGTAGCCAAGAATGTCATATACTGAACACGTTATTTGCGCTGGCAAAGTGAAGAAATATTACACTAATTTTACAGGTATTATACAGAAGAGTAGTGTTGAAGGTTTTCCAGATGCCAAGAAAATGCTGAATGTAACTTTATCCAAAAGTACTGTCATGCTCTTTTAAAGAATCCCTTTGTGTGTGTGTGTGTGTGTGTGTGTGTGTGTGTGTGTGTGTGTGTGTGTGTGTGTGTGTGTGTGTGTGTGTGTGTGCCGTGCAACTTAACCCTGAGCTCTGAAGCAGATTGTGTGTTTCCCTCATCATGCTCGTGTGGTAGAGCACGACTCCCCCTCAGGCAGTGCAGAAACAAATTCCTACAGATTCCCTCCTAATCCAGATAATGGCAACTTGTGTCTCCAAGCACACACACACAGACACGCGCACAGATACCAGACACACACACACATACACAAACACACACATACACACAGTGTTAAGCTCCACCCCTAGTATCATTAATTAGCCCATTAAAACCCCCATTAATATCAATAATAATAATAATAAAAATAATAGACATATTATTAGACAAAACTGCATCTGAGGCTGCTCCTGTAGGTCGACTGGGTCCACCACCAAGGTAGAGTACAAGAGTACACTCTTTGACGGTTATGGATGTCTGCACTGTACATTTCTTTGGATAAAAGTGTAAGATAGTAAACAAATAGATGAAAATGCAGTGGTTGGTGTTCGGGTGGTGGTAGTTGTGGTGGTGGGGGAGGCGGGGTTGTGACTGTAAATGATTAGATGTAAATGTCCTAGCAGTGGCTGACAGGTGGGGTTGTGACTGTATACGCCACTCTTGTAAAGTGTGCTTTGCGTAGCCGCACTCACCCGCCTAGGGCCGACCAGAACACTTCATTAGCTAAAACCATAATAAACATGTCATCCCCTCCGGCAGCTACCAGGCAGGAAGCTTAGCTCAGGGCTGATGCTTCCAAAGATAAACGCGTGTGAGTGTGTCTCTCTATATAGACTACTTATGTCTGTATGTGTGTGTGTGTGTGTGTGTGTGTGTGTGTCTGTGTGTGTGTCTGTGTGAATGTGTAGTGTGTGTGTGTGTGTGTGTGTGTGTATCTGTCTGTCTGTCTATCTATTGGTGTATACCAACAGTTTTTGTGTGTGTATGTGAGAGGGAGAGAGATTGTGTGTGCACTGTGCGTGTCCTGTAAACCTAAGCACTTCAGTGTTATGCCATAGTGTGATCAGTGACTTACTGCGGCCCGTGACTGATGGTATGGTCCACTAGGAGCAGGAGCCCATGGCCAGACTGACTGGAGACTGGTGTAATCGCCCCCGACCCTGTGTCTCCACTCCGACTCATGCAGGGAGGGGGTCGTTTGCTGGCTAATACTCAGTTTACCTTCCTAAAAACCCATTGTGCCTCCTCCTTCTCCCACCCCCACCCCCTCTCTCTGATGAGCCGATAGCCCAGATTTACTAAGTGTTACGGAATGCCATGGTGGAGTATTTATCCCTTTTTCGGCCTCTCTTTCTCTCTCTCTCTCTCTCTCTCTCTCTGTGTCTCGCAGTCTTTTGCTGGGCAGAGCACAATTGTCTGAGTCATGCTGTAAGAATCGACTCTTGATTAAATCTCAATTATTTAAATGAGTCTGCAAATGCATCATGCTCTCCTAATAATGAAATTAGTTCATATTTTAATTTAGTCTGAATTCCACTCCGGTTCGAGCCGCCACCATGCTGCGATTGTAATTCTATTAAACTGTTTTCCCCCAGTTAAACCATGTTTTTCTTTTCTTTAAGAATCCCTTAAGTTTCTATCATTTTATTTAGTTATCTATTTTTTGCTGTTGCAGATGACAACAGATTGCACAGACGAGTGTTATCTAACATCGCCTAAGCGGTGCTTAGCTCTGTGTAGTTGGGACACCAGAAATAGATAGGCAGGTTGGTCGGGTTCGTCATTGTGAGGTTTTCCTTTTTGTTGTTTGTGTGTGGCGTTTTAAGAGTGGTGGTTACTAGGTTTGTTTTTGTTCGCTTAAATACCTCAGCTCCCAGTGTTGCTTTGGCTAACCACACACACAAAAGAAACAACCTTATTGAGCCACCAGCCATGAAAACATTACCATGACCCAGAGCCACGATTTTGTTGTCTATGTTACAATTTACGTTTTGTTTTTCTTTAAATCTTCTATTCCTTTTCTTCCTTTTCTTTGTGTATGTGGCATTGATGGATTAAAAGCATTCCAATGGGCTGCCGTTTCTTTTTTTGTTTGTTTAAAACCACAGGATTTAAATCGGCCATTTCTATAACGCTTTCCCTTTCATTTATTGTGTCCTTGTCGGGAAAGGAGTGTTTTATCCCACCACTGTTATGAGTGCTGATGGTGGCCAACAAGTGGTTGATCATCCCTATAATTTTCAGCCTTTATCTTTTCTCCCCCGCTGAGTGGAAACTGTCGGAGGCGGTTCTATTTTTGGCCGTGCACCAATGAAAGAAAAAAGAAAAACATCCCAAATACTCTCCTTTTTTCAGGGTGCACAGGCTATTTCTAAAAGCCTCTATTAAGTGGTACTATTTCTCTAACAGGTGAAGTGAAGTCTTTCTCGCTGCCTCATTTTCCTCAGCTTGATGTCTCTTTCGCTGGCAAAGTCTGATGTACTCTCGGCTGACATCTTGCCAGTTGGGAAGGTAGGACAGGCTGAGGCTGTTTGTTGGCATTGGCCGATATATTTTTTATTCCACGGTTCCCAGAACATGAAGGTCACATTAGGGAGGGATTTGGTGTGTGTGTGTGTGTATGTGTGTGTGTGTGTGTGAGTGGTGATACAGCTGAGTCCGGAGGTCGTTGGCGGAGATAACGATCATCTGACCATATGATCATCTTTACACTCAAACTAAACAGCCTATATGTTAATATGTTTTGCAGTGATATCTTTTTATAGTGATATCCTATATGTATGTTTTGTAGTGGTATCCTATATGTATGTTTTGAAGTGATATTTGTAGTGATACCCTATTTGAAAGCAACTTATATTGCTACATTGCACAAGAGGAACTATACATAATAGATATACATATACATAAACGATTAATTACTTAATTAATTAATTGATTGATTGATTGATTGATATATATATATGCACACACACACACACACACACACACACACACACACACACATATATATACACTATACTATATATATATATATATAGTGCTTCTTTGTAGTAGAACATTTGTCAGAATCAGAACATCACATTATTTCAACAAGTGCAGATTTTTATTCGTTTTTTTATCCTGGACTCTTTCCTTGACATCCTATTCAGTGTAAAGATTTTTTGGCAAAATTAGTGGAATACGCTTTGTGTGCTCAGGCTAGAATGTTAAGGGGGTGGGAGGGGCAGAACTTAGGTAATATTTACCACCAAGATCCTTCAGCAATTTCACACCAACCGGGCAGGAATGTTCTGGTGGGTCTGTTTGACCTCGCGGGTCCTGCGCGAGAAGGTGAAAACAGCCAGTGCCCTCATCACGGCCAACCAAACATACTTAGCATTTTTCAGCTGGCACGCAGCGCACAGTGGCGTCTAAGGTTTCTGTCGGACCTGACGTTTTTAAGGTCTCAGCCTCGCCCGCCATGCAGAATGGAAACGCACACAGATCTGTGAAGTAGGAAACTAGTAAATGCACTGCTCTGCCGGCTAACACAGAACTCAGAAGGTCAGAATGCTCTAATGTCATGATAGGGCCCTAAACCTTTTCAGCAGTGAGAATCCAGTGTAGAGCTGGGAGTTCATATCATTGCTCAATGTCTGTTCATTGGTCATTGTCTGGTCATTGGTCATTGTCTGATCATTGGTCATTGGTTATTGTCTGGTCATTGGTCATTGTCTGGTCATTGGTGATTGACCATTGGTCAATGCCTGGTCATCGGTCATTGGTGATTGGTCTGTCTCAACATTACAGTGTGCTCTCAGTCTGCACCAGAGAAAGAAGTAGCCTATCACGAGAAACCAGCAGCCTATCATGATTTCTATCATATGCCAGGACTGGAGAAAGGGATTGAATACCAAAGCCAAATGATCTCAGAAGGGCAGTATTGGCAGTTTGGACCCAACTACCTCTGCGGAGAGAAGGGAGTAAAAGAGAGTGGTCCAGTTTTGAAAAGCTCAAGGTCAGAGTGGGTCAAGGTGCAAGCATGGAGTGTGTGGTGCTCGGAGGACTGCGTCTTCCTCCATCTCCTCATTCAGAGGAGGAACACAGTCTGACAACAAACACACACACGCAGAAAAAAAACACACATATACCACACACACTAACACACACACACAAACACAAACACAAACACACACACACACACACACACACACACACACACACACACACACAAACACACGAACACTCTGCCCAGGTAAATGCCAGTCAATATCAGCCAAGGCCTGAGTGCTCTTTTGCTAAATTCTGTGAGAGAGGAGCACAGAAAAGCAGGTCAGCAAGCCAGAGCCAAGGCTGCAGGGGCTGGAATCAATAGTGTGGACTTTCTGAGGTGCTTGTTTAACTTTCTGGAACTATGGCTTTATGGTGTGTGTGTGCTATGTTTGTGTGTGTGTGTGTGTGTGTGTGTGTACTGTACATGTTGCAATATGGGGTGTGTGTGTGTTCAATTGCTCAGCTTTTGTGGACTTCATATGAGTCTTGTTTATATCTCTCTATAATCAGTTGGATATTGACACAAACACACACACACACAGAGGGAGGGAGAGAGAATGTAGTTCCACCA
>NC_063211.1:17305506-17308006 GCF_017589495.1 Alosa alosa | reverse complement strand
TATTTTGCTCATTCCATACAAGTTAGACTTCAGGATGTAAAGCAACAACCTTGATTTTGAAAGAAATAAATTCTTTCAAAATCATTTCTTTATTTCTTTAAAATGTTCTCCAGCTTCTTATTAATGCAACTCTCAAAGCTTTCATCAGACTACTGAATAACACAGCATTGCAGTGTTTGTGTAGCTGTGTGTGTGTGTGTGTGTGTGTGTGTGTGTGTGTGTGTGTGTGTGTGTGTGTGTGTGTGTGTGTGTGTGTGTGCGTGGTGTGTGTGCGTGGGTGCGTGGGTGCGCGCGCACGTGTGTGTGCGTGCGTGGGTGCATGCATGTGTACGTTTGTGTATGGACGTGCATATGTGACTGCAGTCGTGGCCAGACCCCTCCATGGCTAGTAGCAGACTGACCGCACCTGTTAGCATATGCATGTCTGCTCTCACCCTGCTCCAGTCTGACAAGTGTCCTCGTCTCTCCCCCCCCCGCTGGGCCCCCCGGACACACACCACCCACGTGACCCCTCTGTCCAGTCTGTCGACCAAGACGAGCACTACTCTGCCCACTCTCCCCTAAGTGCTTTGTTTTTGTATCTGGCTTCTGTTTGTGTTTGTTGGACTTTTTTTTGTTTTCTCTCGCTGCATCAAACTGAGAGAGAGAGAGAAAGAGCATGAGAGAGAGAAAGAGAGAGAGAGAGAGCGAGAGAGCGAGCTTTATGAGGCTACTCGGGTTTAACGAGTTAATGGCCTGTTAACGACTCTGACCAAACATGAACTCAGGCCGTTAATTGCGAGCGGAGGCAAACCTGCCTTCTGGAGAGAAAGAACGTCCTGTTACCACCTACGCTTCTCAGCACAAACCTGCCTTGTGTGAGGCGCCGCTAGGGTCTTGGGACTGGATGGCATACTAGCACAGTTGACCACATCATCACACACACACACACACACACACACTCTCTCTCTCACACACACACACACACACACACACACACACACACACACACACACACACACACACACACACACACACACACACACACACACACACACACACACACACACACACACACACACACACACACACACACACACACACACACACACACACACGCAGCACACACACTCAAGCAGTCAGAGGTATGCTCATATAAAACCACAAACACTCATACACAAACATAAACACAAACAGGCAAGCTCTTATAAAACTCTATGTACAGAAGTACACTCACACACACTTGCATGCATACGTTCGCCCACCCACTCACACACAGGCGTTAATGATACTCAAACATAGTCCTGCCCAAACACACATTCACACACACACACACACACACACACACACACACACACACACACACACACACACACACACATTTACATAAAGTCTGCCCAGACAGACATAGACACGCACACATTTACACAAAAAGTTTCATCTTTACATACTGTATATTGGTCTTGAAAACTCACCCACACAGACTCAGACACAGGAAAGCAAACAGACTTGGACACACACAGAGAGAGAGAGAGAGAGAGAGAGAGAGAGAGAGAGAGAGGGTGCTCCTTTATTTTCCATGACTTATTCTCAGCCTGTTTACACACGCCTGCTCCATACTTTCTCCTGCCGAGAAATGATGGAGGGGTAGACAGCTCTCCCCACCCCCCTGACAGGTATCACTGTCCCTGGTGTGTGTGCGTGTGTTGCATGTGTGTTGTGTGTATAGTGTGTGTGTGTGTGTGTGCGTGTGTGTGTGCGCGTGTGCGTGTTTTGGGAAGGGCTAGCAACAGTTCAGATTGAACACAGTTTGCTTGTCCTTGCATGCTCTCTCTTTCTCAATCTCCCCAGACTTTCTCTCTTTTGCTATCTCACACACTTTCTCATCTCTCTCTCTTGCTCCCTTTCACCCCTCTCTCCCTTTCTCTCACACTCCTTCTCTCTCTCTCTCTCTCTCTCTCCACTCCTCCCTGCTGCAGTAGTTCATTGATTACACACCCCGGTGCTACACTGCATGCTGGCCTCAGCTGTTTGATTCCAGAAAAGAAAAGGAAAGCTGGACAGACATTTTAGTGTGCAGGTAGTAGCGTGCCTGGGAGAGGTAAAGTGATCCTCCCCCATCTACAGTAACCCCCCCCCCCCCTTATCTCTCTTCCTCTCTCTCTCTCTCTCTCTCTTTCTCTGCTTCTGTCTCTGTCTCTCTGCCTACCTTCTCTCTCATTCTTTTTCTCCCTCTCCGCTCTCTCTCTCTCTCCCTCTCCCACCCCTCTCTCTATGTTGGAGCCGCAGGGCTGATGTGATCTAAAAACAAGCCCAGGCTCATTTATTAATGCGCTGCATTGTTTTTATCACCTTTTCGCACTTTTGCTTAACACACACACACACACACACACACACACACACACACACACACACACACACACACACACACACACACAGGTCTTAATGCTGTGATTAACATCAAGAGGTGGCTTTATGCTTATAATGTCTCTCTAGCTCTTCTTTTTCTCTTCTTTCTTTT
>NC_063211.1:17295506-17300506 GCF_017589495.1 Alosa alosa | reverse complement strand
CACACACACACACACACACACACACACACACACAAACACACACTCAGACAGCAGGAACCTCAAGCAGGGCCCCATGCTGCGCTGACTCAGACACTCATACACACACACACACACACACACTAACACACATATGCACATACGTCACAAGTCACAAACCATTTTTAGAGGAGCTACAGTTTCCTCCTGAAAAACACATGTACACATACACACTTACATACATGCACAAATACAGAATACAGTACATACACATGGATGACACACAGACACACAAACAAGCACAGTGCACACACATACTCTCTCTCTCTCTCTCTCACACACACACACACACACACACACACACACACACACACACACACACACACACACACACACACACACACACACACACACACACACACACACCATATACCACACAAACAAAATACAAACCACCTCCACAAGTTCCAGTTGCTTTTCTAAACACACACACACACACACACACACACACACACACACACACACACACACACACACACACACACACACACACACACACACACACACACACACACACACAGATACATATACCACACAAACAAAATACAAACCACCTCCACAAGTTCCAGTTGCTTTTCTAAACACACACACACACACACACACACACACACACACACACACACACACACACACACAAACACACACACACAAAAAAAAACAAACACACACAGATACTAACAGAGATACAAACCACCTCCACAAGAGTTCCATGCTTTTCTAAACACACACACAGTGGGCATACACAAATGCAGACACATTCACATGCAGGCGCACACATATATGCACATCACTTCTGTCACTGCCTCCTCAAAGATTTACACACACACACACACACACACACACACACACACACACACACACACACACACACACACACACACACATACACACACACACACACACACCTCCTGCAAGCCTGGAGTGTGGTTTGAGTGCGGTCTGGCCTGTCATGAGAGCCTCTCTGTGAGGCTCTTTCAGTGTCCAGCTCTTGGTTTGGTAAGAGTGGAGGAAACTCAGCTCCTCTCTGGTGGTCTGTCCTGCTGGGCAGAAGCAGCTCAGTATGTGGGCCCACACATCGCGTTCCATGGACACTGTTAGTGTGCAAGCACTCTAGCAGAAAGAGAGTGAGAGAAGAGAGAGGACAGAAGAAAAGAAAGGACAAGCACTCTCACAGTGCTGCAGGAGCTAATCACTGATCTCTAAAGAATTCTTAATTATTAGCGTTATTCTTTATTGATCAGTGGAGATAATGGGAAGAAACATGATACACATACTTGACAGAACAGGATTGAATTGGTAGTCTTAAGGTGGGAGCAACCTATTGAGCAATGTTGCTGGGAAACCACATCATCGGTTCTGTTTATTTTGATTGGATGATTATGATGATTTGCCTACTGATGATTAAATGTATCCAGAAAAGAAATTGTTGCTCAATATCAATGGGAACAGGCCAGAACCACAACTGAGAGGAGCATTTCCCAGTAACATTGCTCAAAAAGTTCCCCTGTGTATCATCACACCTCTAAGCTCTAAGCGATGTCACATGTATTTTAGGCTAAAACATGTTTTGTCACATACATCAAACATCTCCTCACTATCCGATAGCTGCTTGTCCCCAAACACACTGTAAAAAATGCAGTCCCTCTAGACACTCAGGGCCAGATGTACTAACGCATTTGTTTACGCCAATGCGTGTAAAATCATTCGCGAGGTATGTACAAATAGGCCACAATGATGTAAAAGCGCCAAACTGCCTGTCGCGGGGAGCTGAAAGTGGCAGATTGCGTTTGTCATGTCATGCATATGCATTCATGGGATGATCCAGGGGAAAGTGGGAGTTTAAGCGTAAAAAAAGATGGGAGGAAGAGTAAAGAGCCCTAATTATGTATTCAGCGGTATGTACAAAGACTGCTCCTGAAAGCGCCGCGTCTATTCTGCGCCCTAAATACTTCCGCCTTGTAAAAGCAGGTGTTAATCCAAATTGCAGTTCAATGCGTCAATAAGAGAACTTTTAAAGACAACAGAATCGCAATTTAGAGCACCAGTTTTTGTGGTGAAAGTATTTGTACTACCAAAAGCAACCTTAACTTTCGTTGGCCTTTCCAATGTCTTACTTTCACTTTCACGTCATGCGTTTATTGGCAGAGAAAGGCGCAGTTTACACTAAGGATTGAACGATTGATAAACTTGGGTCTGACAGCGTTCGCAATCTGCTGTGTGTCCATGACGCTGATAACGCTACGTTCGCAAATGTACGTACATCTGGCCCTCAGGCTCCACAAACAGCAACAAAAACAAACTGGTGCAACCTGCACCACGAAACATAACAAGCAGCGTTCCAGCCAATAACCAACGAGATGCGCTTTTTAAGGAGGGTTTCAATTGCACGGGAGGGAGGGGAAGGGAGTAGCGAGCTAGCTCTCTGTTTTGTTTGCCCAACATCGCTTATAGCATAAGGTTACAACAAATATTTGTCAGGATATGAAATCACAGACAGATGTAATGAGTTTTCTAATTAAAGTCTCATCACTACATACATGACATGTTAGTAGTAGTATGTGTGTTTACACATTACTAATAAGTGTGTTATTTAATCGTGTAAATGGCATTTTTATTGATTGAGAACATAACAGAAGGCACTCCACATTTGGCTGAACTATGAGTTCTACTGAGACCATTTTCTCAGGCCAGGGTCGATGGTCTTGACTTTTCACAAGCTGATTATACAGAATATGGGGCGGTGGTAGTGTAGTGGTTCAGGAGCTGGGTTAGCATGCAGTAGCCAGTGAAGTAGTGGGTGTAATTCCTAGCTGCCACCGTGGTGCCCTTGATCAAGGTACTTAACCCCGAGTTGCTCTGGTGAGACTGGCCCATGTAATAATTGACATAGTAAGTCGCTTTGGATAAAAGTGTCAGCCAAATAAATAAATAAAACATGATAAAACTGGGGTTCCACTCTTCTTTTGTATTTCCCTATCTTCCTCTTTCCCTCCCTCTCTCTCTCTTTGCAGTCTTTCTGCTTCCCTTACTCTCTTTCCCTCCTTCATTGTAAGCGTTATAGTTGAGGCTTTTGTGTTGTGGTGTTATATCTTCTCCAGGAGTTTAGTGAATTGATATACAAGCGTAATGCGGTCAAAAATCTGGAACTACTTTGTAGGTGTGCAATTATCTGAAAGATAATTTACGCTCTAAGGAGTGCATCACAATAGGAGATTCAACCAAGCAGTGGGCAGTGGTATAATAAAGGAATATTAATCCTCTTGTCTTTCTCTTTTTGTTCTCTCTCTCTCTCTCCCTCTCTCAGCGACGTCCAACCCGTACCCCCAGAATCCCCAGCTGTTCAACACGCTGCTCTACTCGCTGGTGCCCATCATGGGCATCGCTGCCATCGTGCTCTTCTCCTTCTGGATGTACCGCCACCACAAGCTGGCATACCCACCTGTCCTCGTGCCAACCCAGGTAAGGCTGGCTCCACACTCTCTCTCACTCTCTCTCTCTCATTCTTGTCCCTCTCTTATTCTCTCTCTTCTTATTTCTCTCCCTTTCCCTCCCATCTCTCTCTCTCTCTCTGCCCCCCCCCCCCCTACTGTCACCCTATTTTCACTTTTGATCTGTTATTTGGAAACTGTTAGGTCAACTTTGCACCTCTTGTATGTGTGATAACTGCAATTGAGGTTGTTCTCAGTGGATTCAGAAGTAGTGTGTGTGTGTGTGTGTGTGTGTGTGTGTGTGTGTGTGTGTGTGTGTGTGTGTGTGTGTGTGTGTGTGTGTGTGTGTGTGTGTGTGTGTGTGTGTGCGCACGCTTTTGGTTCCTGTACATGGGAGACATCTCGAGTTGTTTCACCCCATGCATCAGACCCTCAGCAGATGGTATACGTATATTGAGTTTATTGGAGTGTGTTTTAGTGTTTTGTGTGTATGTATGTATGTGTGCACTGTATGTGTGAATGTACTTGTTTCCTTCCATTCTGTGTGTGTTTGTGTTTGTGCTTGTGTGTGTGTGTGTGTGTGTGTGTGTGTGTGTGTGTGTGTGTGTGTGTGTGTGTGTGTGTGTGTATATAGTTGTCTCCTTCAGGCCTGAGCCTCGCAGAGATGTATGTCCTCTCGCCCATGCTAGGACACCCAAATATGTCTGTTTCATTAAGATCTGAGGGAGTGTGTGTGTGTGTGTGTGTGTGTGTGTGTGTGTGTGTGTGTGTGTGTGTGTGTGTGTTTGCAAGCTTTTGTGTATGTTTTTGTGTGCTTGTCTCAATGTGTTTGTTCAGGGGTAAGCAAGTCAGTTTCCTGATCATATTTCATGTGAGAAGCAGATCTCTCTTTTCCTTTTTTTGTGCTTTTGCCAGTCATTCTCAAGTCTGATTGATTTTGCAAAAGCGTCCCGTTCCGAGAAGGAACGATACATCACTGGGGAGCCATGATAGTCCTGTTTGTGTGTGTGTGTGTGTGTGTGTGTGTGTGTGTGTGTGTGTGTGTGTGTGTCTGTGTGTTTGTGTTTGAATACAGTATGTATATGCAATCTATGTATGTTGTGTGTGCATTTTTCTGCATGTATACATGCAACTGTGTGTGTGGGTTTTCATGTAAAAGTGTGTGGGGTGTGTTCTCTTGATCAGTGGCTAAAATAACAGGCCTCCTTTTCTCTCTCTGTGTGTGTGTGTGTGTGTGTGTGTGGCTGTGGGTACAGGCTGTCACTAATGCGGAGAAATATGTGCCTGCTCTGGACTAGGGCTTTGCCTGGGCCCCCTTCACACAAAGCAGCTAATTGTTCCGTCGCCCGCTGCGCTATCCCATAATTCTCTCTGCTCAGAGTTAGTCCATCATGTCAGCGCTGACAGACCGACTGGGTCTGGGGGAGTGGACTTATCAAGAGCTGCCTCTCTCTCTCTTTCTCTCTCTCTCTCTTATGTGTGTGTGTGTGTGTGTGTGTGTGTGTGTGTGTGTGTGTGTGTGTGTGTGTGTGTGTG
>NC_063211.1:17170506-17290506 GCF_017589495.1 Alosa alosa | reverse complement strand
TCCTATAGAAAAGTTTAATTGTGTTTTTGTAAACCAATAAAGAATGAGAAAAAACCTCATCTCTCTCTTCCACTCTCTCTCTCTCCATCCCTCTCTCTCTCCCTCTCTGTGTGGTGGTCTCTGTGGGCTGGCTCTGCGCTGTACCTATGTGTCATCACGCCTCCCTCACCACACCCAGAGTCAGGTCAGGGCCACTGAAATTGAAACGGACTCAGTGGCTACGGCTACAGCCCACCCAGCAGAGAGAGAGAGAGAGAGAGAGAGAGAGAGAGAGAGAAAAGAGAGAGAGAGAGAATGTGTGTGTAAGTGAGAGAGAGAGAGAGAGAGGGAGGTTCAACAGCCATTTACTGGATAATTTCTCAACCCATGAAATCATGATGCACCTCATACAAAGCCAAACACCATACAACACACATAAAAATCCTAATACATCATATGTTAAAACGAGAGAGTATCTGTGTGAGTGAGAGAGAGAGAGAGAGAGAGATGCTCTAGCCACCAACCCTGCAGACCCAGAGGGAGAGGGGGGTGAATGGAAACAGAGAGAAGGACAGAGAGAGAGAGAGGGGGAGAGAGAGAGAGAAAGAAGAGAGGGGGGAGAGAGAGGTGAATGGAATCAGAGAGGCAGTATATATCTATGAGACAATATATTATGTACATCATGTTTGCCACATCTTTGTGTTTTGTAAATAGACCCTGTGTTAGATGTTCTCATTTGGCAATAATTTAGGCACATTTATGAAAATTCTGCTTAGAGAAATACATGTTTGTCCATCTGCTGAGCGATGCAAATTAAATGGACTTTCTCCTAATGAAAGGAGGAGTTGTGGACAGCTGTTTTGAACCCACAGCTGAGGTTGTCACGGCAACTGTCACTTGCGAATAAACCCGTGTCCAGCTATCTTAGTCACATTATAGTCTATGGGAACTGGGAGTTAATCCACCCTTCTGTAGAGAATGGATTTGTTATTGGACTTAGTTTGATTTTATGGAGATGTCAGGCCTTTCCACTGGGGATCTTCTATGCGAATGGACACCGCTTGACAGATGTACAGAGTACGACACTGAGGCAGAGTTCAACATAAACAATTGCCCCCTGGCCTGGGGCAAGTAAAACAGCATTTTGGGGAAGTTGGCTGGACAGTCACTGGCCCGCAGTTTTTCTGCCAGTTACCATCATGAGTCAGCTCAGCTCACCTGTGAGTGATGCTAACTGGTTGTAGCTAAGCATGTTAGGTTACTAAAATAAACATGGGGCTCATTACAATGTAATAACTTAACAGTTTTGTGTAAAAGGGACTTTTCTGGGTCAGTAAATGTATACAAGGGACCAGTACAACACTTGTGTTGAAGGTTTGAGGACTGGAGATAGAAAGAATAAAAGAAAGGGAGAGAAAGGTCACACACACATGTACAGTATATGACAGAGAGAGAGAGAGATTGTGTGTGTGTGTGTGTGTGTGTGTGTGTGTGTGTGTGTGTGTGTGTGTGTGTCTGTGTGTGTGTGTGTGTGTGTGTGTGTGTGTGTGTGTGTGTGTGTTGTGTGTGTGTGTGTGTGTGTGTGTGTGTGTTGGGTGTGTGATCGATAGTTAGAAATTGTGTGTCCAAGACAGAGGGAGTAAAAGGTGGTGTGTATGTGATAGATAGATAGTGGATTTGTATGTGTGTGTGTGTGTGTGTGTGAGAGAGAGAGAGTCCAAGGGTAAAAAAAATCCCTTTCTAACCAGGGTCGTCCATCAACTGGAGGGAGCCTGAAAATCTTAATCTGCTTCCCATTTCACCCTCACTGGAAACAGTAATTTCTTTCTTTCTTTCTTTCTTTCTTTTTCTTCCTCTCCTCCTCTCCTCCTCCTCTGCTGCTTCTTATCCTCCACTAGCACGCCTTTCATATAATGATAGAGGTAAGATACATTTAATGAACTCATCAACTCCTGGACACTTTTCTTTGCTTGCTCTGATGGATGTTCATTTTTTTCCCCTCCCTTTCGTCGCCGTCGTCTTTTTCTTTTGAAGTCTGGAGAGTCAGTTGTTTCATCTGCTTCCTTTCTTTGCCTCTCGTTTTCTCCTGTCTTTCTTTTTTGTCAAACTTTCATTTTGGTATTGCTCTACAAAATAAAGGAGCCGTTGGGATCCGTTGTCATTCTGCCAAGCATACTTGACCTCTACTTTATAAATACGTTTTTTTTTGTGTGTGTGTGTGTAGTTTGCACACGTTTGAGTTTCTTGCATGGATGTACTTGGTATGCTTGCCAAATGCTCAGTCAACAACCCAAACCCCCTCAGCTGTTTGAGTGCATGAGACAGAATGATGGAAAGCAAGTAAGTGTCTTGAAACCCAGAGGTGTTTCCTTAGCATGTGTACACTTGTGTGTGCGTGCGTGTGTGTGTGTGTGTGTGTGTGTGTGTGTGTGTGTGTGTGTGTGTGCCCGCCCGTGCACGCATGTGTGTGTGTGTGTGTGTCTGCGTGTGTGTTTACTTGCTTAGTGAAAATGCTTGTATGTATGTATGTTTGTATGTATGTATGTCATAATTGGAATCCTATAAGATAAAAACAAGGTCCTAAATCATCTCTACATCACAGCTATAAATGTCTGCATTTATGCTGCTCTCTTGACCTCAACACCATCAACAACAATAACAACAACAACAACACATTACATTTACAGTATATAGTGCCTTTTCTAAATACCCAAACTCTGAGAGTAGTTAAAGCATTTAATGTCTCGCATCTTCCAGCCTATGCTTAAGACTTATCATGGCCCCACGCGACCGGGATCTCCAGAAACGGGGAGCAGGTTTGTGCTTGAAGCTTCTTTTTCTCGGACTCTCCCAGCGCACGGCCAGGGAGAGCTGGACTTGAGCCTGCTGGTGCAGCTGCACTGCCCCCAGAGCCACTGAAGCCGCAACATCATAATGTGTTTGTTTGCTCTCCAGGCAACAGGCGCTGACCACTACATTTACATGTGTTCACCTAGCAGACACTTTTTCATCCCAATTGACTTGCATATGTCAATTCTATTGCATGGGACTACATTGTCCCCGGAGCAACTTGAGGGTTAAGTGCCTTGCTCAAGGGCACAACGGTGGAAGCAAGCAAGCAAATGTCCAGGCTACTGCATACTAGCCCAGCTCCTTAACCACTACGCTACCACCACCCACTACAGCATCTGAGGCATCAACAAAGCAAAGTGAAATGAGGCAAAAAGGCCGACAATTGGTGTGCAGAGAGAGAGAGAAGTACAGGATGGGGGATGGGCGGTGGGGGTGGGGGTGTTGACAGGCGGCAGATTTTTTATTCTTTTTTACATAATTTCCCCTCTGCTGACGAAGTGTAATGCACCCAGCCCTGTTCAACAGTTAGCTGAAGATTAGAGGCTAGATCCGATGTCAGCCCTGTGGCTGCCGAGTGCATGTCCACACACACACACACACACACACACACACACACACACACACACACACACACACACACAGACAATTCTCTCACACAAAAGTTTCCATCAGTGCCTCTGGTACAGGTGTGGTTGTCACCTGTGTAGTTCTTACCTGTCTGAAGCAGAGGGCCCCTGTGCTGCTGTGGCCGTGACCACCCCCTCAACATACACACACACACACACACACACACACACACACACACACACACACACACACACACACACACACACACACACACACACACACCAGTCCATTTCAGTCTATGGAATAGGATTACCGTCCTCCGCAGTGAAGTAGCTCATCTATAATGGATGTGGGAGGCTCCTGTGCCATATCGCTGAGCTGGCCTCTGTGAAGCCGGGTCGAAAGGAGCACTGCCGGGGTGGCATGTGGCATCACCACGGGCACAGAGCCACCGTTAGCCTCGCAAACACTCTTTCTCCCCCTCTCTCACTCCCTCTTTTCCTTCTCACTCTCTTTCATTCCCTCTCCTCACTCTCCTCTATCTCTCTCTCATTCTATATTTTCCTATCTCTCTCATCCTTTCTTTCCTTCTCTTTCTCTTTCAGTTTCACTTTCTGCACTAACCCCTTATTGTTTATTCTCTATCACTCTCTCCCACTCACTCACTCTACCTCCATCTCTCCCGGAACCTCTTTTTCTTTCCCATTCTCTAAACAACTTCTAAACAACTTTAACATCATTAATTTTTCTTCTCTCTCATTTTTTCTCTCTCTCTCTCTCCATCCCTCCCCTTTCCTCCTGTCCTGCTCATTTTTGGGAAGGCACCATAAAGTGAATACTGTATCATGGTCCTGCTGAGCCCTATGGTCACCCGGGGAGCGTTCTAGCTATCAAAGACAGCATGGGCCTCCATCTGCACATTAAGTCCGCAGCATCTGCTTCATAATTGAGAGTCTGTCTTTGATTCACTCACAGATATTGTGTTGTTGTTGTGTGTGTGTGTGTGTGTGTGTGTGTGTGTGTGTGTGTGTGTGTGTGTGTGTGTGTGTGTGTGTTTGTGTGTGTGTGTGTGTGTGTGTTTCGCTTATGGGCTCAACCTCTGGGTCGACGTCAGGCGCAAATGAACACAGTAGTCTTCCCTCTTTTCTGAGGACGTTCTCTGGTCTCCTCCTCTGGTCTGGTCAGTGCTGCCGTTCCATCTGTGCTCCACCCGGGGCTGAACCCTGGAGCTCCGGGCTGCCCTCTCTCTCCTCACCAGTGGGCTAAGCTCTGGCCTCCAGCATTCTGCTTATTTCACTGCACCTGCCTTGAGCATCACTTGTGTTGCACACAAGTCCACACACACACACACACACACACACACACACACACACACACACACACACTCATTTATGTTTAACACGTTGTCCTTGGTGCTCTTTCCATTTCTCTTTTTCTTTATCTCCTCTTATCTTCTCTCCTTCTCCTACATTCTCTATCCCTCTCTTCCCTCCTTACCTTTAAGTCTATCATTCTCTCACCTTTTCTCTCTCATCCACTCTCTCCATATCTTCTCTTTCCTCCGTCTCCCTTTGCACTTCTCTCTCTCTTCAATGTCTCTATTCTTCTCTCTCTCAATATACAGTATTTCCTGCCTGTACACATGTTTTGTTCACCCGATATCATTTAACAGAGTGGATAAAAATCCTAAGGACATTCATCCTAGCACACTGGGAAATAAACACTCCGCACAGTCTCTCTATTGTGTTGCTAGGGACTTCCTTAATGCCCCCTTCAAATAACAAGGAAATAACACGCCTTTATCCTCTGATAAGGCTTTTCTTGGTCAGTCGTCATTTTCAGTTCCCGCAAGACACCCACTCCTTGTTTTTTCACCGACATTGCTCATATGGGCGCAAGTTGATTTGCGATTTAGATAACGTCCATGGCAGGCAGGATAATGACAACTGCGTTGGTCACAAGCTAGCAAAGCAAAAACGCTTGTATAGCGCCTGCCACCGCAATGCGCAGGGTGGAAGACAGGGCCCTATATCCTTCTCCCTCTCTCTCTCTCTCTTACCCTTTCTCTCTCCCTCAATATATCCTTTATTCTCCCCCCTCTCCTCTCTCTCTGTCCCTCCCTTTCTCCTCCTCCTCCCCTCTCTCTCTGGCCCTCCCTTTCTCCTCCTCATCCCCTCTCCTCTCTCCCTGGTCCTCCCTTTCTCCTCCTCCTGTATAGGATGGAAGTGGACATGATTACATTAATCCCTGCACGCGGCTGCTTTAACCCATATATATTTGGAAGGCTGCTTACCGCAGCCGCGTCCTTGTGCTTACGAGGGATTGGCCAACAGACGCCAGAGGGCCCTGACATAAGAGCGCTCGTGGCAGTGCTGTAAGCCCATGCCAAGGCATGCAAAGTCCAGCCAACCTGTCCACCACGCCACCAGCTTCACACACACGTGAAACGTCTTGGCCACTTCTTTCTTCTTACTTCACCTCCCGATAGCTCCGTTGATCAAATTCTTGCTCGCTCTCTTTTCTTGACTCTGAACAGGAAGTGCAGTTTGGCTTATTACAGTTTTAGAAAGTCTTCACCTCCTACACATCCGCCTCTCTCTGTCTGAGCTGCCCATTCCTTGTGGCGTCTCAGTTCTCATCTCTCTCTCTCTCTCTCTCTCTCTCTCTCTCTCTCTCACTCACTCACTCCACACACACACACACACACACACACACACACACACACACACACACACACACACACACACACCACACACACACACTCTCCAGTCGAGCCCTCAGCAGTCTCTGCCAGTGGAGGCCTCCGGGTTCTCCTGTCTCTGAGACCCCCACATGGATGGGATGGATAGGCTGACAGCCTTTACATGAGTGACCTCAATTTGTTCTTCTGCCTTTCCCTCACCGCCCCTCCCTCTCACCCCTCTTTCCCTCTATCTATCTATACCCTTTAAACTCCCTCCTCTCCTCTCTCACCTCTCTTTCCCTCTATCTATCTATACTTTTAAACTCCCTCCTCTCCTCTCTCACCCTCTCTTTCCCTCTATCTATCTATACCTCTTTTAAACTCCCCCCCTCTCCTCTCTCTCACCCTCTCTTTCCCTCTATCTATCTATACCTCTTTTAAACTCCCTCCTCTCCTCTCTCTCACCCTCTCTTTCCCTCTATCTATCTATACCTCTTTTAAACTCCCCCCCTCTCTGCTATCCTTGCATGACTTCACCTTAAATGCCCCTGATCTCTCTTTCTCTCTCTCTTTCTCTAACTTGCACATTTTTGCCCAATCTCGTAATCTCCTCTCCTCTACCATCCCTTCCATTCCTCTTTTCTCCTCTCCTCTACCTTCCCCTCTGTTTCCTCTCTCCTCCTTTCCTCTCCTCCCATCTCATCTCCTCTCCTCTTCTCTCCACTCTCCTCTCCTCTCCTCCCCCCATCCTCTGCATCCATAACTGGATAAGCGGCTCTTCGCTCTGTGTTTTGCTCTGAGCTGTAAACTGCTCTCGCGTCTCTCCCTCGACTGGCCTTGGTCTGACTTTGGCTTCGTACATTCTTTGACACGATCCTGTCATGTTCTCCTGGGTTAGTACCAGAGAGAGAGAGAGAGAGAGAGAGAGAGAGAGAGAGAGAGAGAGAGAGAGAGAGAGAGAGAGAGAGAGAGAGAGAGAAATAGAGATGGAGAGAGAGATGGAGGGGGTGAGAGAGAGAGAAAGAAAGAGGGAGGAAAGGTGAGAGGTTGAGAAGAGGTACGTGCAGGGGGTTGGTGGGGAGAAAGGGTTGGGTGATGCAAGCGCACAAAATCAAAGCCAAGCCTTTACCATCCTGGATTGCATTCGGGGAAGGCAATAAAGCAGCAGCTAAGAAGGAGTGCACCCTGTTCACACTACGCTCTGTGAACGACCCCTAGCCAACCACACAGAGGAAGTTCACAGCATTTCATCTGTTAAAATGGATGTAACAGGTGGAAAGAACACCGATAAGCACTGAGACTGAAGCTAACCACTATCCCCAATCACTGATTAGCGTCATCTCAAATAAAATATCAGCCATTTCACAGCAACTTTACTCTCTCTCTTGCTTCTCTCTCTCTCTCTCTCTCTCTCTCTCTCTCTATATATATATATATATATATATATATATATATATATATATATATATATATATGTATATGTCTGCAATTACAGCTGAATGTCAGTTACCCCCCTCTGAACCGAGGCTTGAGGGAGTAGAGTGCAGTGCACTATAAAGAATGCCTATTTTGGTAGATGCTATCCCTGTTATCAACAACTGCTTTAGATGGGAACATTAGTTCTCACCTTTTTTTTAATCTCCTTTCTTCCCTTCCTTTTTTTGAGACTGAACAAGTTTGCTTCTGATTGTCAACACACACACACACACACACACAGGTGCTATATTTATCCGGTGCTTCTCTTTCCCATCATGCAGGTGATGATGCTTTGCACCTGGACTAGCACAGGATATGCAGGATACTGGCATTGTAATGACCTGTGTATCTCTCTCTCTCTCTCTCTCTCTCTCTCTTCCTCCTCCTCTCCCTCACTCTTGCTCTCTCTCCAGGACTCAGGGCCCACCCCCCCCTCCCCTCTGCTGGGGCAGAAGCCACTGCAGTTGCTGGAGGTCAAAGCCAGGGGGCGCTTTGGCTGTGTGTGGAAGGCCCAGCTGCTCAACGAATACGTGGCCGTGAAAATCTTCCCCCTACAGGTATCTACCATACTGATCCCTGGAGGCGTTGCTTTGATACATCAGCCATATTATGACCAGTAATTACATTTCAGGTTATGATTTCATATGTTATTCAGTATTTTGACAGCAGACTACTTCTGATTGGGTAAATATTAGTATGTTATAGGGGTTATCACAATCTCAATTGTAAGTCAGATATTGATCGAAATGACTTGTAGTTTCAAAATAAAAAACCCTCAAAACAAAACTGGATATAAGGCAAGAAAAGTAAACAACATAAGAAATGCAATAATAGTAATATGATTTAAAAAAATGATTGGGACAGATTCTCACAGATTCTTAAACAGATTCTTAAAATAGAAAATAAATTTGAACCAAGGAGAGTTCTGACACCCCTAGTATATTATAAGGGTGTTTTTTCCTACCTGACTTTTCACTGTGTGTGTGTGTGTGTGTGTGTGTGTGTGTGTGTGTATCCTGCAGAATAAGCAGTCGTGGCAGAACGAATATGACATCTACAGCCTGAGCGGCATGAAGCATGAGAACATTCTACACTTCATCGGCGCCGAGAAGAGAGGCAGCCACCTGGACGTGGAGCTGTGGCTCATCACAACCTACCACGAGAGGGTGACTGACACACACACACACACACACACACACACACACACACACACACACACACACACATACATATACACAAGAAACTTGGAGAAGGTGACTAACACACATACACACACACACACACACACACACACACACACACACACACACACACACACACACACACACACACACACACACACACACACACAGTACATACTCACACATATACACTAGCAATCTCCACATAGGTAACACACACACAGATTACATACACACACACACACAGATTACATACACACACACACACACACACACACACACACACACACACACACACCATCTGGATGTGAAAGGTAGGAAGGTAGCAGGAAGTAGGACATACATATAACATATCATCGTGCTTGTGCACGCAGGCACGCACACACACACACACACACACACACACACTCACACACACACACACACACACACACACACACACACACACATTCCTTCATACATTCACATATGTATGCTAAGAAATGCAACAGCTACACAAGCACATATGTTCAAACAGAGATACACACTTACACACAGATGTTATTCACTGTGGAGAATGCACACACTCTCACACTCACTGCAGAGGAAGCCCTGAGGAATATTACACCCATATGTGAGAGAACATTGCAGACATCAGTATGTGTGTGTGTACGTGTGTGTGTGTGTGTGTGTGTGTGTGTGTGTGTGTGTGTGCCAGGATCCCGTCACAGACCCGCTCTGAGGTCTGAGTACATTATGTACCAACAGGGCGTGGATCTGCTTAGGTATCACACACACACACACACACACACACACACACACCCCTACAGTAGGCAGACCCACTATACACTGCCAGAAACACACGGTAGTCACAGAGAAAACTATGATGCGATCAGTTATCATATATCCCAAATCTGGACCACATGAGACAGTCACACCACACACACCCACACAGGCCTCTTCTGAAGGCTCAGTCATCCGGTCTTATAGATTTCACCCTAAAGCACAGAAAGGGAGAGTATTCCACTGTCATCTGAGTGCTTTGAGGACACATGACATCAGTAGCATCGGCTGTGGCGAGCTGCGCCATCAGGTGGTGGTACTGCACAATGACAACTTCAAACAGCAGTACTTATGGCAGAAATTGGTATGTGAGGAGATTTGAGCTGTGGGTGAATCTCAATAACCCCCACCCCCACCCCCCACCACTGACTCGCAGACGTTGACATGCGGTCCTGCTAGCTTTGTGAGGGCTAGGGCTGTGCCACTGTGAAATTGTGAAGTGCATGAGGGCTCGCTCTCACCCTTTACTTGACATTTATGCAGACTTAACCCAAGGGAATTACCCACAATTCATAGCATTGTAACATGAACTGCCATAAAACAGAAATGGAAACGTGTTTGCAACACGTGTGCCAATTTAACAATTAGGTCACAGGTGCCGTTCCATTCCTGTTATTAGCAGTTTGAAACCTTGCAGCCTCTCAAATGCAATCACTTACCAATGGATGTCAGTTAAGTTTTTGAGGGTTCAGAGCTTAGACTTTAGGGGGGGGCATCAAAATTCAGACGATGTGTGTGCTCACCTATGTGTTTGTGTTCACGTGCTACCCCTGGTGGTGGTACTGTGCAAGGACAACTTCAAATAGTTGCACTTGCGGTGAACCTGGGTATGTGAGGAGATTTTAAATGTGTCTGTGTGTCTGTCTGTGTGTGTGTGTGTGTGTGTGTGTCTCCTCTCCAGGGCTCGCTGACTGATTACCTGAAGGCCAACGTGGTGTCCTGGAACGAGCTGTGTCACATTGCCCAGACCTTGGCCCGCGGTGTTGCTTACCTCCACGAGGACATCCCCGGCCTGAAGGACGGCCACAAGCCCGCCGTCGCTCACAGGTCAGCCCCACTCTCCCATTGGCTCTCCAGTCCCCTCACGCTGCTTGCATATTGGCTGCCCCCCTCTTGTGCTCTCCTGCCATTGGCAGTCTTGCGCACATGTGCTAGTGGATGTGATTTCACCCCATCATCATTTAGAAAATGAAGGAGAGAGTGAAAGAGAGAGGGAGAGAGAGAATGAGGGAGGGAGGAAGACTAGATTGATGTCTGCAGGCAGGAGTTTGTCCTCTCACCCACATTAGTCACTCAAATATTATGAGCAGAAAAAGGGAGAGAGAGAACAAGCAAAGAAGGAGAGAGACACAGACAGTGGTAGCACTAGGGTAGCCTTGTTAACCTCAGGCATATGCTACTGTAGACTAATCTCACTCAGCTCACGCCAATACACAGTCCAGCCAGACAGACTTTGGGAATTATGAGTGTTTCTTTAGTTTGTAGATGTCCTGTCTGAATGGCACTAGTTCTATAGATTCCCTAACAACAGACGGTTGCAGGCCTGTGCTAGTAGGATGCTGTAGCTCTATGATCATAGACTGCATAAATAATGCTTATGATATGTAAAAGTCCATTATTTACCTTATCCTTGCACTGTTGCTCATGTTGACTGATGTTGTCCTAATCTAATAACATGGAGTATTTAATTATTTTAATGTCTGTGTTGTAGGCCTGTGCAAGTAGCAATATATTGACTGTTATAGGGATGTGCTGAAGCTGCTGTAGCCCTGAGTGGATGCTAATAGGTCTCTGTAGGCTCAGCGTTCACACTATGAAAGGTCCCCGTAGGCCAGTGCTATTGCTAGTATAGGTCTCTGTGGGTAGGCAGAAGTGTGCTATTTTCCCCAGCTGTAATCACAGACACTCTCTCTGCCCCACTTACATTTACTTCTACAGCCAACCATCTGACACCCATCCGCCTTCATTATACACATTCACTCACTTACCTACAATACAGTACAGCAGGCCGCGCTCACTGGATCTTCTTCACTATACTCTTGTACACGCATACATACACACACACACACACACACACACACACACACACACACACACACACATACATACACACAGACACACACACACACATACACACACACGCACGTACATACACTCAGGCGCATCACTCTCCTCCACACAAAGACACCACTAACACTAACACACAGATACACACACACACACACACACACACACACACACACACACACACACACAACACACACTTGCCCCTTGAAAACCCACAAAGCACACATGTACAGTAGGCATCACGTCTGAGGTCACCTCTTTTCTACCTCCCCTCAGGGACATCAAGAGTAAGAATGTGCTCCTGAAGACCAACCTGACGGCCTGCGTGGCTGACCTGGGCCTGGCGCTGAAGTTTGAAGCAGGCAAATCAGCAGGGGAGACCCACGGACAGGTGAGGAGCACCCAGCGTGCACACACACACACACACACACACACACACACACACACACACACACACACACACACACACACACACACACACACACACACACACAGACACACAACCCTCACATATATGTGTACTGTACATAAACACAGACACATACACACGTGTACATAAACACACACACATACACACACACACACACACACACACACACACACACACACACACACACACACACACACATACATACACACACACACACTCTCACTCATGTACAAATGCACAAACGTGTATTCGCTCACACGCATACATACACACACACAAAAATCCATGCAAACATATACACCCCCACATACATACAAACACTAATAGCTAATGCAACAGACTTTAAAATGGGCCTTGTGGGGCAAACTGGTTACAACGCCCGTACCATTCAGCTCCACGGGGACCCGGGTTCGAGTCCGGCCTCGAGTGCAGGTCATTTCCCGATCCCACCCCATCTCTCTCTCCCACTCGCTTCCTGTCTCTCTCTCCACTATCCTGTCAAATTAAAAGTATAAAAGCCCCAATTAAAATAATGATAATAATAACATAAATGGTTATTTATATACATTTATATAAATTGGTTCTCACCTTGGTAGGCGAACCTTTCAGCAGTCATTCAGCTCTCTGGGAGCTGACCTTGGAAGCATTTTGTTATTTTATTTCTAGTGTTTTGCAATACCACTTCAGCTCCAGGGCATATATGCACACACGCACACTCTGACACACACACACACACACAGACACCCCACCCCCACCCCACACACACACACACACACACGCTCGATAGCCCCCACCGTCGACTTCAATGCAGTGCTGCGACAGTCGACCTCAAGCCACCTAACCTTAATCTTAACTCTAACCCTAACCCTTGCCAAACCCTAGTGCCTTCCATGCAGCGCCGCCAGGAAGACGACATTTTGCGCTTAAAACACCATAAATCCCCCCACACGCACACACACATACACACACATGCCTACAAACACACACACACACACACACACACATAAACACACAGCAAAAGAGAGAGAATTTAATTTGACTGGAGCCATTAGTGCAGCACTGGGGATGAAGGGCACTGGAGCAGCAGACTCAGATTGTGGTCAGGAGGATGATGGTAGTTTACTGTCCAGCCTCAGGGCCAGCTTCTGACTTACAAGGAAGGACAACAGGGAACAGTAAGCTTCCGACTTACAATTAGGACAAATGGAACAGTGAGCTTCCGACTTACAATTAGGACAAACGGAACAGTAAGCTTCCGACTTACAATTAGGACAATGGGAACAGTAAGCTTCCGACTAATGGGAACAGTGAGCTTCCGACTAATGGGAACAGTGAGCTTCCGACTTACAATTAGGACAATGGGAACAGTGAAGACGGAAAGTGCATCACGTTGTTCTTTGTAACCTCCCTCTTGTAGAAGTTACCTAGTGTGAGCAGGTGAGATATGGATGTGGAAAGCTGTTACTGTATGTGCTTTTTATCTACTCACCAAAGCACTCGCTCAAAGCGCTGTACTTTAGAGTGAACAGCTGGGATATAATCCACACTCTCTCACAGAGCCTCAGCACTTCCCTCTTCACCACCAGAGAGGCTAAGTCAAACTCTCACATTCATAGGTCTAGATAAGACCAGCTTCACTGGAAAAGTATTGTAAAATGCTGACAATAGCTTGCCTAGCGGCAGTCTGATTGAGGCGTCAAAAGTGTAGTAATAGTTGTAGAAGATATGGGGAAAGGGGCTATACCAACAATCTATGACTTTGTAAACCAAGCAGAACAGTGCACTCACTGCGAGAAAAAAGGTTTATCTGGGACTTGAATTCCACTGTATTCTCCCTTACACATCACAGATACACTTTGATATCTCGGAGCATGCTAACCTGTTACACAATCCTGTAACAGGTACCATTAGTTGGCATGGTGATGACGTCTAGTATCTACAGTAGGCTACATAGGTTTGGCATAATGTTTAAATACCTGTGTTGAAAGTCCTTTTAACATTACACCTGTGTTTTTCATGTGTATGTTTTTCATGCTTATACTGAAGACTGAAATTGAACCAGTGTCAACTCTGACCTTCCGGTCCCTTCCGCAGGTGGGCACGCGCCGCTACATGGCGCCTGAGGTGCTGGAGGGGGCCATTAACTTCCAGCGGGACGCGTTTCTGCGCATCGACATGTACGCTGTGGGCCTGGTGCTGTGGGAGCTAGCAGCACGCTGCACTGCTGCAGACGGTGAGTGTGTGTGTGAGTGAGTGTGTGTGTGTTTTTGTGTGTGTGTGTGTGTGTGTGTGAGTGTGTGAGTGAGTGTGTGTGTGTGTGTGTGTGTGTGTGTGTGGAAGAGATGCAGTAAATGTGTGCATGGCCGCAGACGGTGTGTGTGTGTGTGTGTGTGTGTGTGTGTGTGTGTGTGTGTGTGCACATTTACAACAAGAGATGTTGTAAATGTGTGCAAGTGGGTGTGAGAATGAATATGGCATGTTAGGGTGTGGGGGAGAATGGGTGACGGAGGCTTTGGAACAAAGCTGACTCTGTGTATATGGAAGCACACAGCTTACAGTGCAGAATCTGATCCCCAAAGGCCTGTTCTTCACATCAGGGGACCGGATACACATCCTCTCTCTGAGTGTGTGTGTGAGAGCATGAAAAAGGAAACTGACTGAGAGAAAGAAAGAAAGAAAGAAAGAAAGAAAGAAAGAAAAAAAAGGATCAGTGAGCTGATGTATCTCTGTAATCGGCATCTTGAATTTCAGTAATTGAATGTATCACCGGTGAGTTACAAATAACCTGTTTGTGTGTGTGTGTGTGTGTGTGTGTACAGGGCCTGTGGATGAGTACATGTTGCCGTTTGAAGAAGAGGTGGGACAGCATCCATCTCTAGAAGACATGCAGGATGTGGTGGTCCACAAGAAACTCAGACCCACACTCCGGGAGTGCTGGCAGAAGCATGCAGTAAGAACACACATACACTCACACACACACACACTCTCTCACACACACACACACACACTGTCTGTGGCCATGCACACATTTACTGCATCTCTTCCACACACACACACACACACACACACACGCACACGCACACACACGCGTGTACAAGAAACCTTTTTCTCCCTCCCACCATCTGGGTACTGTTTACATTGACAAAATGTTCATGGCTGCTGCAACAACCAGAATTAGCCACTGAATGTCTTTATACTGATATTATATAACAGCCCTTTGAAGATGTGCCTGGTTTATATGAGAGGGTTGGAAAGTGTTGGAAAGCTTCAGGATTTTCTGCATCCTCATAAATGTGTTGTCGTTCATTGTCTGATTTTGTGTGTGTGTGTGTGTGTGTGTGTGTGTGTGTGCATGCGTGCAGGGTCTGGCCATGCTGTGTGAGACCATCGAGGAGTGCTGGGACCACGAGGCGGAGGCGCGTTGTCGGCGGGCTGTGTGGAGGAGCGCGTCATTCAGATGCAGCGGCAGACCAGCCTCATCGCGCCCGAGGAGATCACCGTCGTCACCATGGTCACCAACACAGACTTCCCGCCCAAAGAGTCCAGCCTATGATGGCTGTTCGCAACGTGAAAGGGGGCAGGGTAGGAACAGATGAAGAATGAGTGGAACTGACCAATCAGACACCGACACCATCTTCACCTCCACTTCCTGATTCACCCTTAGCAGAGAGATGACGTTTCTCTGACCTCCGAGACTGGCAGCTGAGGCAGCAGCGATGGTGTTGAGTTTTTGTTTTGTGAAGCGTGAGGTGGAGTGGGATTTCACCTGTCCTGCCCTGCCTCCCCCCTCCAACCTCTTCACATTCAGGAAAATCTACACCCACTCAAGGGGGCGCCCTCGTACCACCACCACCACCTCGTTTCAATAATAAAAACCTCTCATCACCGTTCATGTGTGCCTGAAGAGTACAGACAGGACTCCAGGGCAAAATAATTGCCCCAACAGCAGGGGTAAAAGAACCCTGAGCTCATGGGGCAAATCACCATTGAAACAAGAGGATATGTGGATTATGTGGTGGCTAGAAACAGCCCTCGGGGGCAGGTGTTGTGTTAAGATTTTATTTTTTATAAGTATATAAATACATCGAAATATGACATCAGAAGGAAGGGACTTCTCCATTGAATATACTCCTGGTCTGGGGGTTAACCGGTTGAGAAAACAAAAACAACTAAACAAACAAAAATATGAAATAAATTAAGAGGATGAGACTCTGTGAAAGACTAGGTGAGGGAGAAAAAGGGCAACCCTGTTTTTAAAAAGACAAAAAGAAAAAAAAAATTTGCTGTTCACTCTGGTGTTTTTATGAAATGACTTATGGTAATGCCAATTAAGATACAGCTTCTGAATGTTTGGTGTACTAGTGTTGTACATATATCAATGGAAAACCAACCAACCTACATGCTAAATCAAGGGTTTATTGCTTGTCAGTTTTTTCTGGAATTTTGTTTCTTAGCATTACATTTTAGAAAGGAGAATAAACCTCCCTCAACAAGCTATACCTCAGTTCCACATCTATGACAAATAACGCGTGCAGACACACACACACACACACACACACACACCTACACATACACACACACCTACACACAGACACACACACATACTCTCTTTCTCACTCTTTTTTTTTACTTGAAAGAAAGACAATGTGAGGAAGAAAAAACATGGGATTGGGAAAAAAAAATGTAAAATGTGAATCTCTAGCCGTTTTGTGAAAACTAAACTGAGGATGCCAACTGACAGAAATGCTAAGGCCATAAGACTTCCAGACCAGTGTTTGACCTTCAGTTATTATGCCTTTTTATTTCCTGTGTCACCTGTTTTGTTTTGCTCTTGCACCTGCTTCCTTTCGCCCATCAGAGCCACCTCACACTTAAATCTCTCAAGCACTTTTGTTTATCCATTTTGTTTTTGTTTGTTTTCCTTCCAGAATACTGTACGTACGCTCATCCTCACCATGAGGAGAGGATTTC
The DNA here is from genome assembly GCF_017589495.1 of Alosa alosa. Taxonomy (NCBI): domain Eukaryota; kingdom Metazoa; phylum Chordata; class Actinopteri; order Clupeiformes; family Clupeidae; genus Alosa; species Alosa alosa. Next base: position 17,273,477 of record NC_063211.1, on the reverse strand, counting down.
ATCATTTTTTTTTTTGTTCATGTGAAAAGTTAACACTAAGATTCTGTTCTGGTTTTGGTTTGCTGTGACATACATAGCCTAGTTGACACTTTATTTAACCGTCTTTATCCAATCATTTCAGTTTCCTTTCTGCTGAGTTTTTGTTCGCTGTCATGTTTTCCTTTTTCTGTTTTCTTCTTCATGAGACCCTTTGTTGAGGTTAGTCACGGGCCTTTCCTCTGATTGGAACAGTGATGTCATTCCCCGTGTCCTGTGTTTTGTAAGAGCCCTTGAGATCTGCAGGTATCACACTTTGTGAGTCGCCTCAGGTAGCTGTCATTGAGGACACCTGGACCCAAACACACACACACACACACACCCACACACATATATACACACGATCATCCATGAGCGGCAGCTCTTTTGTTAATTCTGGTGCCATCGGTTAAGCCCCCCCCTCTTTTCTATCTTACACACACAAACCCCAATTGGCGTAACAGCAACTGGTATTCTTGAGGCGCTTGTAGTGTGACATTCTCAGATCTTTTTGTTTTCTCGTCAAGAAAAGTTCAGATTGCCATGACAGGTCTTACTTCAGTAAGTTCTGTCTCTCCCTTTTTTTGTGCTGCCTGACTGTGGCGGCGCTGCACCTACCTGTTCAATTTCTCTTCTTCCTCTCAGCAGTCAGCAACTGAAACCACACATCAACCATCATCATCATCATCATCATCAACAACAACAACAACAACAACATCAGGGATACAGTACTATGCTTTTCTAAGTTACAGCAATTATGCAACCAACCGTGGTTACACTCATTATAAGGAACCACATACAAACAAAAAAACTTCTACAGACTGTAGCATTTTTTTAAATCAAAACAAACAAAAAAAGCAAAAATAATTTATTGCGCTTGATGAATCGGAGGGTTTTATTTAGCCCAAATAATCTCTGGCCTGAGCAGTGTGAAGGACCAGGCCCGTGCCAACTCTTTTCTCTGGATTAGAAAAAAAAGACAAGACACCAACATTATCCTGACACTCTGTGTGTGTGTGTATGCGTGTGTGTTGTGATGTATTTAATCTTTTGTGCCACTGGCATCTGTGTGTGTGTGTGTGTGTGTGTGTGTGTGTGTGTGTGTGGGTTTAGGAAGCACTGCAGTGTGACAGGAATGGTGGTGTATGTGACAAACAGGCCTCGATTCTCCCCTGGCAGGCAGAGTGATGCGTTTGCGATCACCGTGGTGTATGTGTCGCTCCCCCTTCTGCAGACCCCCTCCCATCTCATGTAGCCGGTAGTGTCACTGGACCCGCCCACGCCCCAGGCCCCTGCCTCCTCTCTGTGTCAGTGATAATGAGGTACTGACACAGGTGTTTTGCACCAACCTCTACATCCCCAACCAATCAGCACTTCCTAGACAGACTCTCCCAGCCAATCAGCACCTTGACACCCCAACCCCACCCTTCTGAGGTCCATCCTCCTCCCTACAGTCTCTACTGTACAGTATGCCCCAGCCCAAGGCCTAGCTCACTAGAGATACAGGCCTCCTTTTGTAAGAAATGTCTCCCTTCCTCCCTTTTGGTGCAAGCCAAGAAATATACATATATATATTAATAATAATACGGATGATAACCCAACTGGATTGGCTGCATATTATAAAAAATGCACATTTATGTACATATGAATGTTGTTTTTAGATTGTGAATATAGCATGAGGTTGTTTCTATTATTTTCAAAGATATCACAAAGAAAAACAGTCCTTTATTAAAAAAAAAAAAGATTATTATTTCATAAGATTTTACTGTTGTTTATTTTATATATCTATTTTTAATTGTATTAATTTATATCAGTGACCCAGCCCCCCACCCCTCTCGAAAGTCACTTCTCATGGTGAGGCTTTCTTCCTCTCAATTTAGTTTTTTTTTTCTGCTCAAACAACGATCAGATGTAACCTTACCAATGGCGCCGTGTTTAAAAAAGTAAAAAATCAAGTCATAATTTACCTCAGACATCCCAGCTGACATTAAAATAATCAAAACCACCGATCAGCCTCGGTACAGTGTTCCAAGAGCGTGTTGGTGTGCCAGTAGGCATCTGACCTGCAGCAGTGTTGGTTTCTTTCTCTCCTTTTCCTCCTTTCTACAAACGCATTACCTCTGAAACGCGACCGGCTAGCTCTGCTCATCTCGCCTGCTTGGGGCGGGTTTTCACATGGAGTTCATGTCGCTAGAACCCTCAGTCTGCTCTTGGTCAGTTGGCCAGTCCGCAGCACCGACCTGAAAGGATCGGATCGACCCAACGTCTTTTCAAATGGACTCGCCATTTTTAATTGCTTTGCAAAAAAAAAGAAAGAAAGAAAAGGATATTAAATAAAAAGTATTTCACCAACTGTTTCAGAAGGCCTGGTTGGAAGTGATTGTTAAATGTTGTACAGAAAAATGTATGCTCTTCCTTTAAAATAAAGTATAGTGACTGCTCTGAGATATGACTCCTGTTTTTAGTGGTACTTTCACATTATTTTACCTCCAGTAGCACAGTCATCAGACAAGGTTCCCATCCCTTCGTAAACATCAAATTCAAGGACCTTTGAAGTACTTTCCTGGCTCATTCCTCACAAATGCAAGGACCCAAGGTCTCACAACACCGACAATTTTATGAGAACTATCAGGCTTTAAAGGTCACAATCAACAATTCCCAGCTTACACCGATGTGCCCTTGAGCAAGCCACTTAACCCTGAGTTGCTCTGGGGAGAAGGGCCCTTGTAATATAATTAACATGTGTAAGTCGCTTTGGATAAAAGTGTCTACTAAATGAATACATGTAATGTACATGAATGGGAACACGTCTCAATTGTGAGGAGTTACAGTGATGGCAGAATAGGAGATCTTGCCTATTCAGTAAATACACATTCAAACACTTTAGGGCCCATGAAGACCCACATTTTTCACTTTCAAACTTTCATGGGAACTCTGATTATATAACTAGTGTTAAGTGGACTATAAACCCATCACAAGTGTACAATAGTTGTCTTTGTTTAATTCAACAATCAAGTTTTTATTTTTACATTTTTGCCATGAAAAAGTGTGATGCATAAAAAACAGAATATTTTTGTATGTCAACACAACCTAAAGTCCAAGGCCGTGTATGTTTTGGTCCATAAGTGGTCATCCATCAGTGATCCACTGTAACATTTGCCACATACTGATGCACTATCTGCAAAGAAACCCCTCAAGTCAACACTATTGAGAATGGGAATCGCCATAACAAGCATACAGTCCAAGTGTCAGGCAAACGCGGAGGTGGCCCACTGCCGAACATCTGTGGGGCATTGTGGGTAGCGCTGCACGGCCTCCAGGACCTGGGTGTGGTCCAACATGAGCTTCATTAGCTGGTAGTCCTTCTGGATCTTTGCGCTGGACGCCTCCACAGGCCGAATCAGCTCCAGCTGCTGGAGGTGCTCAAAGGCCTGCACACACAAACAGGGCACAGAGCTGATGGCTTCTCTATTCACCATTGAATACATCACACACACGGGTAATTCTGAAATACTTACTATCAAAATGGAAATGCATGTAAGCAACAGTGACACATCCAGTTTTATACAGCAGGTCAGTTCTGTCACTTGATGCATGCAATGTGCATGTATATCCACTAAATGGCAGTCAAGCACTATCAAAACATTCAGTCATTTTTACCACTAAAGAATGAAGCCAACCTACATATACACACATATAATTTCAAGTAACTCTACAATGTGATCCTTTTTAATTTATGGTATGAGCAACTATGTTTTCATCTTCAAATTAATCTTGATGGTTTAGTATATGGTCATGGTCCAGGACCAATAAACATAGCCGTTCAGGCTATGCATTATGTAGATTTGTTGTTTGAGTTAGAACATAATACAAATGTAAGAAAACCCATCTTTGACTTGAAACTTAAATTAATTCATTTCAATGACTTATGGCATTTCATGATTATGAAAACAACATTAAGCAAGATACAACTTATTCTATTTTGCAACAATGTTTTCATTTTATCCTTCTGTTCTACAGTATAAATAAAACAATATAAATAAAACAATATAAATAATATAGTTTTTTTTGGGGGTTTTTTAACTTGTATTTTTTTTGGGGGGGGGGTGTTCAGAAAATGGTTTCCATAATCATTGTTTGTGAGCACGATTTTAGCCCCAGTTAGCATATTAACAAGCAGTGCCAGTAGGGTTTGCAAAGTTTTTAGGTAGAGTTGGAGGCTGGTAGTTTTAGACCAAAACTCAGTGTTGTTGTTTGTTAATAATTAATACTGTAACAAAGTCAACTTTAAATGGGGTAAAGTCTTTGAGGTTTAACTTACCTTGATGACAACTGGCTTCTCAAAATTATGGATGGTGTGTGATTTCCTGCTGATGAACTTCTTGAATTCTGGAAAGGGGTGATAGTTTTGAGATTTTTTTGTTGTTGTTTTTGTGTGTGTGTGTGTGGGGGGTATCCTTTTTTTATTTAAATAATTCTGATATATGATTTTCATGTCCAATTCTGTCCAGTCCAGTCTCACCATTGTGTACCATCTGGAAGTTGAAAGGCTCTCCCTCATAGATGTCATTCAGGTGCTTCATAGCAATGATGAGACATAACTCCAGAATAGACACACCTGTTAACACACACACACACACACACACACACACACACACACACACACACACACACGCACAAAAGTTACCATCACATGGTGGCTACTGTAAAATTATTATACAACAGATTTTTCTACCGATTCCATACATTACTTGCCATACTACACACTAGGGTTCTAGTTTGAATGATGGGCAAAGTGGCAAGTCTTAAATCTAACTAACGCTAATTTAACACCATAGGCAAGATGTTAAGGCGACGCAAACATTAATCAGAATCAGAACACATGGCTGTGGTCAATACACTGTTTTGTTTTTTTCAATTTGCATAAAACACTGGGAAAGTACTCCAACGTCCTTTTTAGCAGCACAAATTACCAGTATTAATAACAAATAAGTAATATCTGACAGCTACAAAGAAATAAACAATAAAAACAGTCTAGTAATGGGCAGAGGCACTCGGGTAACTAGACATCCAAGATTAGTCTTGGTGTCAAACTACACGTTCTAAGAGATTCTTCTCAGGCACGCCATATTTCAACATCTTTAAACGTTCTAAACAGGGCCTAAAGTTCCTTCTTTTACTTGTTATGTTCCGTTGTGCTCCGTGCTCCATGTTCTATAGCGGTGCATAGTGATTGCGGTGGCACTCACCATGGAGAATGTTTGCCTTTGAGTCCACACTACTCCAGCGGCCAGCTTCCAGCAGGTCCACTGGCCTGATGACCGGGTTTGACACAGTTACGCGGCCCAGAGCCAAGAGCTGTGGGGCCACACACACACACACACACACACACACACACACACACACATCATCATACACAGGCAGACACACACACACACACATACATCATACACAGGAAGACACACAAACACAAACAAACAAACATGCATATACACACAAACATGCATATACAGTACACAAAGACAGACATTCACACACACAAGCAAATTAACCCCCAGTGCTAGGAGAAGCACAATGGTCTACCATATAACACTCCACACAAAACGATCAGACAAAAGGTCAATGCAAATCTGCAACACTATAGAAGTAGATAACCGATGAGGGAAGGTGTAGACTAGACACCCAGCATATTGTGCATACAGTAAGACACACACGACCATACAAACACCTACTCTAGTATGGGAAGAACTCCTATGAAAGTGTAACCTACTGAAACCAAGCATTACGCATACACACAAATGCACAAAAAACACAAACAAACCCACACACACACACACTTAAACAAACGTGTCTAAGAACTAAAGTAAAGTAGGTCTGCTTTACCAGCAGCAAATGCAGTGATCGGAAGTCCTTGCTGCTGTTGAAGTGTTTGCGTAAAACCTCCTCCACTGATTTGTCCTCACACAGTTTCTAATTGAAAAGACAAAACACATCTTTTTTGTCAAACTGGTTACGGCCCTTCAAGAAATGATTAAAGTAGATTTTGACAAAAATCTCTCTACATCTGAAGATAATTGTAAAAAGCCAATCCCTTCTAAAAGATGTCAAATCATCATCCCTGCTTTGCCGCATGGCCTCACCTTAACACTGGCGTTCCACTCGTCCGAGAACTTGCTGTCGGGGAAGTCCAAGGGGACACTGAGCTGAGAGCGCACCATCTCCAGGTATTGGCTGAAGCCCATTGAGCTGAGCAGGTGGATCTGGCGGTGGGAGAAACGCGACTTGACCCGCTTCTCAAGCAGCTCCAGCACATCCTGACCACACAGAGAACCACACAACCAAAGTTAACATATATAAGAGAGACCAGAGAGAGAGAGAGAGAGAGAGAGAGAGAGAGAGAGAGAGAGAGAGAGAGAGATATAATAGGCCATTTTTCAGTGTCAAATGTTACTCATTGCTACCATTCCTCTGCAGATGTATGTGTTAGTGGCATCTGTACCGCCCCATACTGGGAGTGGGAAAGGGTTTACTTAGTAGGGGAGACACACCAGTCGACAAGTGAGGCCCACCACAGCGACAGGGGCCTGGGCCGACTGCGAAACATCCAGCAGGTTGTACAGAAGCGTCTGGTTCTTGTGGTGGGCAAAGAGATCAAACTCATCCAGCACAAAAATCACTGGACGACTGCTGCTCCGGTCACCTAAAGAGAAATGGGGTCAATGCATGGTGACTTATCCACACAGGCACATACACAAACACACACACACAAAACATGTTTATGTTTAAAGGTGCCATGTGTAAGAATTGAGGTAAAAATATCCAAAAAAATAAGCTACACGCATCAAAAGAATGAGAAGAAATAAGGTCGAGATGACATTAAAAAAAATTACAAGGTATAGTGCTGCAGAGATATCAACCTGAATTAGCATGCTAAATTACTAGCCACAGCCCGACAGGTACAAGGATACAAGGATACAAGTAAGTTTATTGTCACATGCATATAGTTACTGGATGTAAGAAATGCAGTGAAATTATGTCTGGTGTCAGCCTATTTGTGCATTTATGGGGGGGGGGGGGGTAAAAAGTGCAGTAGAAGAGGGGTTTAGTAGATTGTTAGAAGTGGCAAGGGCTGCATAAGAAAGGTGGAGGAGGATTGGGAGGGGGGGGCACCAACAAGGAGCACCCAAGAGCAACAGGGGCAAGGAAAAACTCCCTTACTAAGGAAGAAACCTTGGCCAGATCCACGGCTCAAGGGGCTAACCCAACTGCCAGGGGTCTTGGTGTGTGTGTGTTGGGGGGGATGACAAGGGAGATAGGATAGTGTGCTGTGTATGTGGGGAGAGGGCACATAGAGGTGTCATAATACCAGTTTCGGCCATGGGAGGCAGTATGCTGGCGACATAACCGCCAGCCAAACTGCAATACACGTTTCTCGTTTGTTACTCTAGGGTAGACCAACTCACTTTCTGGAGGTATACTGCCCCCATCTTTTATGGAATGTGGAGTATGAATTGATTTTTTGGCGGACATTACACATGGCACCTTTAAGGAGGACATTATTTCCATGTCATGAAGTTTCACCTTCCGGTTACACTTTACTTAACAGTATTGACATAAGAATGACATGACACTGTCATGAATGTGTCATAAACAAGTCATAAACGTTTCTGACATAACGCTTCTGTTATTAAGTGACATCCGGTTTTTGTCATAACAAGTTAGGGTTAGGTTTAGGGTTAGGACTAGGGTTAGAGGTTAGGATCAGGGTTAGGGTTCATGTGTCATGACAGTGTCATGTCACTCTTATGTCAATACTGTCAAGTAAAGTGTTACCCACCTTTCTTTAGTGCTTCCAGAAGGAACCCAAGGTTCTCAGCAAAACTGCCCTGAAATATTAAAAGATAAGCATGTCATCATAGCATGCAGTAACACTCCACTGTACAACATGGTAGCCTCTTTGTAGAGTAAAGAACACACAAAGGATAAAACTGCATCATTCAGCAAAGATTTTTGAGAGACTTATGTGCCCAAAGCCACACTGGCTCTCCCACTTTGGAGGTGCATTACTTGATAGTAGGGTTGGGTATCGTTTGGGTTTTATCCGATACCGGTGCTAAATCGATACTTTTAAAACGGTGCCGGTGCTGAAACGGTGCCTGAACCGGTATTTTCTTTTTAAAATGTTTTAAATTAAAATGGTCTAAAGCATGAATTGCTTTTTTTTATTATTGATAAGACAAATTTGAACATGAAATTTAACTGTTATATTCAATTTACTATCAATATCTCATTGCTCCTACGAATAATACATTTAAATGTTAAAACAGCTTGCCATGCATGCACACACAATGGTAGGCTAAAGCTCTGCTTTCTAGTTTATCAAGTGTAGGCGGTTTGCCATAAGGTATGTTAAAACCGCTTTCCATAAAAACTGCCAGGTCATGGACAACGGCATTTGCAAGCAAGCTAATCTAACAGGGACTCTACTTTCCAGTTAATTTAGTGTGTTCCCAAATGCTTCAAGAAATGTCAGGTCTTAACCCATAACACGCAATAGTTTTGAACATGTTAGGCTACATGTCGGTGTTGAAGTGTTTAGATTCCCAGCACTAGCCTAGTAGGCATTTTAACAGCAACTATGGCTATGCGCTAACATCAGTCAGCTGAGTTTAATTAGCGATAACATACAGGAGATGGTTTCGTAGCCTCTTTGACAGCTCAGTGACATCAGATATGTAACCTACATATTTATGCTTTTACCAGCTAACTTTTAACATGATCTTCAAATTCATTGTGATGCTATATGGGCCTCATGCACATGAAAGATTAATATCATGCCATTATGTTGTTTAGAACACACCGTGAAATACAGTTTTCACCTTATAACTTTGCTGATAACATTTCAAATCAATGCCAGTTAGCGCATTAGCAAGGATATTGTGTAACATATAGGCTACTGTTGATGTTGTTTCATAGCCTTTGCTTGTGTGCAGTTAGGCCCACTGCTAGATTTTGACAGGAGCTCGCGATATCGCTTTAAAGTAAGCTACTTGGGCTCACGCAAGATGTCAAACACTGTCCACTCACCTATGTGGTGCACCCCTCTGGTTTATACAGTGTTTATGTTAGCTATAGCTGTGTGCTATCAGAGCAAGACGTTAGAGATGGCGCATGACATGCAGTGATGCCTCGTATAATTATTTTTTTTTTAAACACCGAAATGAGGCACCGAAATCCACGTTGTTATTCGATGCCATTACTACCGTTTGCGTCGGCACCGGTACCATATTAGAACTGTGTTTCGGTGCCCAACCCTACTTGATAGCATCGCAGAACAACTACCTTCACTAAGTGGTTTATAGACCTTCATTTCTAACACCTTGGTTGTTCAAGGAGGCTTTCTGGAACCATAGTGCACTTTTGCTCATTATGCCCTTTGGTCTGAAAGCTCATTAGATTTCTCTTCACAGGATAACTTGTGGAAATCACTTACAAAGACTTTGTCCCCAACAACGTTCTCCAAGTTGAGCTGTCTTGTGATCTCTTTAAGAGCAATCCTATCATCGGTCTGCAGCAACCCTGTAGACACATAGAAGTGTTATAGTCCATGAAGCAAACACTATCAATGTATAATGTATTACATAATATGCATACAGTAATTTCCCATGTATTAGCCGCTTTGTGTATAAACCACAGGACAGTGTTTTATGCAAATAATAATAATTTAAAAACACACACCTGTGTACTACTAACCGCAGTGTCCAATAACCCAATGAATTTGAATCAGATTAGTGCTTTAATCAGAAAGAAGAATGAAGTGAAGAAATGTATTCCCATGTATAGCCCTGTATTAACTGCACTGCTGAAGAAATTTGCAAAATCAATGTATAAACCTTGGCTAATAAGCAGGAAATTACGGTATATACATAACATGCATTTTTTTTTTCAATTATAACACTCGATGTACAAAATAAGATGCATGTTGCACACCATTCAAACGAACCAACATGATGTTACTCTTAACATCTTTCTCCTGTAGTAGTTCCTTCAGGACGTAGTTCAGCAACTAAGGAGACACAGACACACAGACATATGCAACCATCTTTCCAATTAGTTACTGTACATGAACAGACAATGCAGAGAGTATCCTTTCTTTAAGTCTTTAAAAAAAACCTGTAACACGATGACTTGGAATTATTAAAAAGTATTAGGCTGCATTTGACAACATAAACAGAGATCATTTAAAGGTAAATGACCACGGGAGTAGGAGGAATTACTGAACTTAGGCTACATGCATGTTGTTTCTTATGCCACTGTATATGGAGCACATCACCTGCATATCCAATACAGTCACTGTTACTAGTGTTTGGGGGGTCTTGTCTTAAATGTCAGAACTCAGAAGTGATATGGATATTGAAGGTGCTCTAAGTCGAAGCTATGTTATGCAGTTTCTAAGCTAAAAAAAATGTTGTCACATACTGCAAACATCACCTCACCATCCGCTAGTTGCCTGTGCCCTGAAAAAACGTGGTCTCTGTGGACAGCCCAGGCTCCAAAAATGGCAACAAAAACAATTTGGTCCAACCTGGACCATAAAAACATAATAAACTGTTCCAGCAAATCCCAGACGAGATGCGCGTTTAGGAGTTTCAATTGCACGGGAGGGAGTAGCGAGTTAGTTCTCTGTTTGAACGTCAACAGAAGTGAACCAACATCGCTTAGAGCGCCTTTAATTTAACACTTAACACCAGAAAAGATAAAAACTCAACACAACATATTTCCAGCTACATACACTATTCATAGTGGGAGACACTCAGCACACACAATAAGCCAGCGCTCCGGTTTCTGAAAAGGGTGGTATGGGTCTGTTACTGTTATTTCAGAACACTTCCAGGATTGTCCCACTGAGCTTTCCCAATGCACAGCCAGGGGACATTGGATCAAGCATCCAACAGTTGGCAGACAGAGGACAAGACTACATGACAAGAGCTGCTCTAAAGGCTTCTAATGTGTGTGTGTGTGTGTGTGTGTGTCTTCTACAGTAGCCATACGGCTGAGTGCAACCTGGGTGGGGTGGGGGTGAAGGCGAGGGCACACAAACACGAAAACAGAGCGCCTCATTCATACCATTGTCTTGCCCGATCCCCTGGGTCCCACGATGAGTACCGAGTTACTCTCGCCGTGAACAGCCGTTCTCCTCAGCAACTCCAGCAAGTGTCTGAAAGAAGTGGCAGCAGAAGACCACAAGCTCTGTAACTCTAACCCTTCATGCCTGAGACCCCCCCACCCCACCCCCCAAACCACACACAGAGCTCAATGACAAGGACAGGTGGTTGAGTTGGGAGGTGTGGGTGTGGGTGGGGGTTGGGCTGGGGGTAGGCAGTGGGCACTGGGCACACAGCACAAGGACCCAGACTACCGTGAAGGGAAGATTCAGGGTATGGCTGTAAAGTAGTGTTACTGCTCACATCAACTATGAATGTTTCTCTGAGTTCAAACACATGTTTTTTTTGGATAAGCTGTCCTAACATAACTTGTCATCCAAGTTCTGAATCCTGCTGAAAGATTAATACCAATCACCTTAATGTTAAAAACAGTTGTATAAAAGGTAGTAGTAGTAGTAGTAGTAGTGTAAAAGTCTGAGATAAACAAAAACAGAAACATACTGAACATAAACAGAAAACCCATTACATAGTGAAATTTCACCTTAACTTAAGATTCTGATACCATCCTCATCCTAGAAAACATTCAGTATGTTGCTAGGGGACAGTATCCAGGGTGTTGCTAGGATGGAATCAGAATCTTAAATTGGTGAAATTTCACCAGAGAGGGTTGAACGGACCAGTAATAAAGGATTTTTGATTTCACCATGTGTTTTCCCAGATCCCATCACATATTAGCAGCAGCAGTAGCGGGGTTCTCATGACACTTACTTGTGCTGAGATTCAAGACCCACGGGTGGAGTAGAGATCTCCTGGTGGCAAAATCTCTGCCTCAAAACCTTTTGTGCCTACAGAGATACACACAAACATGCACATCACCAAAAATATTTAAAGGAAGAATTCATCTATTCATTCACTGATATCCAGATCAATTAGATGCATCATAATACAAACCTGTGAGACACATTGCCCAACTGTCATATGACTCTCTCTTGATTTTCTTTTGCTCATGGCACTGTTTGCTTTCTGGTCGGGATGGGGAGAAAACAGGATTAGCCACTGCTGTTGTCAAAACTCTGATGTGCTAACACTGTCCTTGGTATAATACCAAGGAGATGCTGTCACACTGCGACAAGAAAACTATATTGCTAACATAGCTGCAGCTCGCCTATTTGTGCAGGATTAGAAACATATTTACTGTGGTCAGTGAGTATTAATCTTAATCGGAACTATAAACACATGTCCATTTTATCTAACAGCCTGTTGTTCAGCAGAACCTTGATCTGACAGCAAGCAAAAAAGAGCGTTACAAATGAAGCCATGACTATTTTGGTTAGCTAGTTAGCAAGCATACTTACTGAAGTTTGCGTTTCAAACGTGAAAGAAATGCAAGACAGGAAAACGAACTGAAATGGGCAACAACACAATTCAAACGCCTTTCTCTGGTTTCCGCGCCATTTGTGAACTTTCAACCTAAAATGTTGCCACAAGGAAGTCTTCGGAACCAGAACAGAGACTGTGTAAAATCAAGAATGGCTGTCTAGAGCATATCCGGGGTTGTCGGTGTGGCGTCAAAACGAGGCTGGTAACCCTGTTGTCTACTTAGTAATTGTAAAGCTGTGCAGTCTCTATGATGGGCACTCAATAATAATATTTATAAATGTATTTCGTGCATTTAACCTGTTATATATTTACATAAATGACATAAATTACATAATTTACATTAATGACATAATTTACATAAATTACATAAATTACATAATTGACATAAAAGTATTCCTTGCATTTAACCTGTTATATATTTACACTGCCAGCCCAGAATTGTATTGCTCTAATTGAGGTTGGCTACTTGGTTATTGGGTATAGGCCCATGTGTATGACTGCACTGCAGAACCTTTGTATCAGAGTGGATGGTATCTTAATAACATGTAATGCCATTAAGATACAATCCACTCAGATACAAAGCTTTGGCAGATACACATGGGCCCATGTAGGAAATGCCTTACATTGTATATAAACTTGCCCTTGCCTTTATCTTCAGAGTGTCACTAGCCTAGGTCTATATCCTTAGGGAGGAATGATGTGTTTACTGTGATTAGCCTATGTGGAGTATTTTAGCTGTTGAAATGCATATATGAACTTACTCTTGTATATACCTTTGGGATGGAAGTAGTAGCATAACCTTTGGGAGAAATGTATTAGGCCTTTGAGTTTAGCCTACTGCAGATTTGTGGAATATCATCTTAGTATATTAGCTGTTGAAAAGCCTATATGAACTTACCCATGCCTGGGGTAGTAGTAGACTAACTTTTGGGAGAAATTCTTTAGCACTATGGATTTACTCTGGATTTTTGGAATGTCATCTGAGTATTTTATTTTATAAGATGTTTATCTAATTAGTTCACCTTGTAGTCCATTTATATTTGTATGGCTGCTGTTATTGTGACAATTTGTTATTATTGCTCTGTTAATTTGTCCAGTCTATTACTATTTACTCTTAGTATATTTTTGTATTATAATGTTATTGCTGCACGTCGCTTTGAGCAAAAGCATATGCCTAGAACCATAACCATAATATGTGACTGTTGCAAAAAGCATCGATATGAATCAGTCATGCAAGGCATCATATGTGTTCTATACAGTATGTCATTGGTCGTAAACACTGACCATAACAGGTCACAAATGTGCAGTCTTCAAAAGTTCTTGAAACTTTATCATCTCTGATCTTTGTGTCCTGTCATCTCCAAATGCATGCTGGAACAACCCGTCTTCTCCAGGCTTTCGCAGCCGCGCAAGCGCAGTACAGAGCTCCATCTTTCTATCCCAAGCTCAGAAAGAACCAGCAAAGGCAGTTGATGGGGAAGCTTTTTATTTTTATTTTTAAAGGGACAGAACCGATTTTTAACAAGCTTAAACGAACTGTTTCAACATAATTAGTCGTTCGGGAAGTTATTGGACACGGGAAAGATGAGGGTAAAGACTGTTAGGACATGAAAATAAGAGGAGGAATCCTAAAGCCTCTCCTTTCGCTGTCTCTTGCTCTCAGCAACACTACCCTTTGCTAACGTTAGCTACCCTTTCCCTGTGTTTCTGCCTTGGCCCTGGTTGGAGACATTTCAGTGGACAGGGCTCTCGGTTCAAATAAAGCTAGCGAGAAGACAAACTTAGTTGTTTTTCGGATCATGTTTTATCATCCCATACAACTAAGAAATCATTAAGGTACGTATGCGATTTAATAATTTTTGTTTATTTTGAATTGTTTTGTTTTGTTTTTCACTCCTGTTGTTTTTTTTCCCTCTTGCTCCCACTGCTGGGTCAGGCCACCAAGCTAGCTTGTTAGCCTCCGAACGTCAGCTAACAAGCTAGCTTGATAGCTAAGCTATCTGGAAACGTTAATAACGTTATGCTAGCTTTAGTACTCCATTGCTGTTTGTTGTATGGTTGAACCTTAATAGGTTGGTAACGTTAGTAGTGGCGCTAACGTTTTATGATTTTCAATCTGACTGGAGTTTGTGGTAATTGTCTCGAAATATATTGCGAAATGGTCACTGTTCCGTTGAGTTTTAAACCTGTGCGTTATAGCAACAGTCATGAACTGGGCTTAAAAATATATTAGCTATCTGCCATACCCCAGAAGCTGATGAGCTAGCTGACGATAGTTAGATTTATCGGCTACCTAGGTTGTTGGCTAGCTACGCTAACGTTCCTGATCATTTCCCACGAGCTAAGTACTGTAGCTACCACGAAATTAGTCTGAGTTGGCCATGTAGTTTGTCAATAATACTATCTTATGTCTGATTGTTGACTTGGCAAGGTTGCTAGTTTGTTCTGAAGTGCCCTGTATTAAAATGTGGGACTTCACTGAGAGTCATGGAGGACGTTTAAAATTGTAACATATTATCAAAGACGTTTTAATAAACGGTAGCCATGGTTGGTAGCTCCTTGCTAGCTGGCTGTCGATGATGGGTGAGAGACAGAGGCTAGCTTGCTTGCTAGCTACTATGCAAACGCAGTTAACTCTTCTAGTCTTTGCTCACAAAGCTTGTTAGCTGGTTGATTTAAACACCCGCTAGCACCAGCTCAAATGGGTTGTTTTTGATAGGCGGTTGTTATTGTAATCTGGAGCAAGCATTGATCTTATTCCAGTTAAGTTACATCTCTGACATCGAAAATGGTATGTAATTCCAATGGGAAGAATTAGAGTAGCTGTAACACATCGAACGTTTGTAGGTAGCGGTTCTGAAATCTGTCGATAATGGTGTGACATATGGCATGGACGGTTTGGCATTAGTACACTTCAATGATAACTCGTGTCTAAAGACAACTGTCATAAATATCATTGTTCTTTGTTGTTCCATCTCATTGGTTTTTACCTTGCGATTTGACAATCAGTTGCCCCCACTATAATATGGGCCCATCAAAAGGTTAACCTTATATTCATGCCTTTAAAACCTCTAGTAGCCTTGACTTGTGACCTCTTTGACCCTATTCTAGAAGCAACAGCTACACATGGATGTGGATAACACTATTTTGATCATCTAACACAGGCATAGACTGTGTTACACTAGTCACTAGTCTAAACACCCCTGTAGATTAATCATGTGAGCCTGACATCCCATGTACCAAGTTTATTTAATTGGCATCTGTGTTATTTCTCAATCCTTCTTGTGGCCCACAGTAAGGTTCATGTCAAATTAGAGACATTCTAGTCCTAGGTCAGCACCTTAGTTCAAGTAGAGAATGGGATTTACCTTTGTGACACCCCATGGATGGTTTTATATGTACCTGTAATTATCTCTCACAGGGGAATTACTGACATAGAGATACCAAAAGCCCTCAATGGTACTTTTAAACCATATTCAGGAGACTTGAAGCGTTTTACCAAGCAGTTGTCTCACCAACTTAGAATTGAACTTAGAAATCAACATTCTCCTCCGGTGGCCTTGTCAACTGTCCAAATGTAGTACATTGACATTTCTTCAATCTTTTCCTTTAGCACCAGCCACATTTGAGCAGTCATGTCTTGTCCTGATGGTGTAGTAGGGCATGCTAATGTTTTCTGGGCTATAGGGCCAGGGCCAGGGCCAGCGACTATGTTAAGCACTACCAGTGTTGTTTTAAACTATGATCTTTGAGGGCTGTGGTGCTTTGATTAGATCATGCTATTGTTATTTAGCTTTTTCCATTTTGTTTTGATTTTAAATTATTTTAGAAAAAAATGTTATGTGTAATAAAGTGGGCCATATTGCGAAGGGCCCTGTAATTTCATTGTGCTGGTATTAAACAACAGTTCATCGTATTATTACCAGTGGAGAAGGGGAGATGGGAATGTGAAGAAAGGAGGATCTTAAATGTAGAAAGCAGTGCACTTTGACGTTAATGTGGTACCCAAATCTGTCCCCACACACCTGGAGATCTGTGAAGCTGTCAAACGTCTTACATAATAGTCACTAAGAAGCACAGGTTCACAGTTTAAAATCGGCATTAGCCCACCCCTTTTTGTCTGGGTACGGAATGTGAAGACCACTTTTTGCTAAAATGTTTTTGATTTCTGTACTGGTCATCATCTGTCTGCCCAGCCCCTGAACATGCTTTGTTATTTACGCTAGTTAAACCTTTATGTAAGCCTAGGCCTTGTGGTTGGTCTGTGTTCTGTTGGACCTGTCCATATTCGATTCCTTTTATATAATGTGGAAAATGGCTGGATAGGCCTATATGAAATGTGGCCTTGCAAGTAATGTCATTGCATGTGAACATGCTTAATCTGAGGACATGGCCTTCACCTGCCTTCAGCACTTTCCCTAACCACCCACCCACAGACATAGAGGCAGAGACACAAACACAAACACACACACACACACACACACACCTCCCTGTGCGCTCTGCAGTCAGCTGTAGTTGGCCCGGTGGTGAGTCAGCGTCCCTGGCTGAGATGAGACACTGACATGAATCTGCCCTCAGGCACACAAGCCTCACTCCCGACCCTGGTCATCGTCTCACCGAGATGTTGCACCTCAGGCACACCTGATCACCTCACGACACAACGGAGGCCCCCCAATCACCACCCCCCTTCCCCTGTCACTTTTGCCATACCCAAGCCTTATGTCCATCCAAATATGGTTTCATTTACAGCCTCAGTAACCTGCATTTTGTCACTGACGTGAATATCTTTCATCTACTAAATCTGTTGATTATTTGATTAGTTGATTTAATCAACTGAGATTATAAAGGAAATGTACATTATTATCAGTATGATACATGTCCATGGTGGAGTGAGAACTTTGTCAGACATGCTACAAAACGCTGTCTACTATCAACGATCTTACTGCGTCCTCAGACAACTCTGAAGTTAGAAGTCGTAGTTCAATTCTGACTCTAAATTCACAATAGGTTAACTTACCTGGAGTTTACCAGTAGGACGTCTGACTTTGAGTAGCGCTCCACTGTACTTTTTCTAGTAGGAGGTTGGAAATCTTGACTTGATTTTGTCTGAAATGCATTTGGGAAATTTTAGGGCAGAAATGTTGAACCTCTGAGTTGTTTGGAACAGCATTAGTACTTATTACCATCCTGAAGTGCTTTGGCTACAACGCCGACCTGCATTTGGTCCCAGACTCACGATGAGTGTCTCAGCTGCTATATCAGACAGACAGATCGACATTAGACGGGCCGTAGGCCCTAATTTAAATTATGTGCAATGTCACTCAATGCGCAAAGCGTCTTTTGCGTGTAACAAAGCCATAGTGTGGCAGATGGAAGCATTGAGGGGATCCACCAACGTTTGTGCTTAGGATCTTACTTTTGGTATTACACTAGCAGATAGATTTTGCCTCAGTATATAATTAGCTTTAGTTAAGCTTTTCTCTTTGCCCACCCCATATGGTTCAACTGATGGAGCGCAGTGTTGTTAGGCTAAGTCATGAGTCTGACCCCCATGATTCTAGGTCCTAACTATATGCAAAATTCTGTAAGTCACTTTGGATAAGTGCATCCGCTGTATTAATAAATGCAAACTGTAAATGTAGAACAACAGAAACTGAATCATATGCTTTCAAAGCCACACTGTGTGTCAATTGTATCCTCCACTCTAAAGTAGCCCCGAGACCATCGGGCCTAAAGCCCTCACACTCGCACTCCTCCTTGTCCGCTGAAGGCAACGGTCGAGCGAATTCCGGAGAAAGTTTCCAAGCATCTTTTCTGTCTGACCCTAGTGTGACCAGCCCTACCTGGTTGGACTACTAATGTGCTCCTCATTGTGTGCCAGCAATTTACCACAGCAGAGCCAGCAAGCGAATGAAATATCTTAACACCAGTCAGAGTTAGGAGCTAGCAGCTTTCTTCCAGTGCATTCTCACCCTGTTCCACATTTCTGAATATTTGGTGTGGTGTAAGTAACACTGTAAACTTGTCAAATAGGCATAGAATCTTGGAGTAGTTTTCTGGTCGAGGAATTCATTGGTTTTGATGTTGTGAACTGTAAGGGGATGAACTACAGGACAATTGGATGTGGTGATGTTTACCTTAAGATGTGTTTAAGATGAGGGTGTTGGATATGTTCATTGGGCAGTCAGCCCTTAATGACACTGATGTAGGTGACTGATTACAGGTGACTATTACAATTGACATAATTCTCATGGGTCATGGTTACAATATTTGTGTCAGTGTCTGTCTGTGTTCATAAGTATCTGAGTCTAGGCTACATATGTTCAGTGTGCACCAAAAGAAGATACAAGCGACATGAAAAATGTCATGATGACCCATCAGAACAGGATCACAGTGTACCTCATAAATCACTTGTGTCCCACAAATCGGGACTAGAGATGGTTTTGTGGTGTTTCCATGTTTCATCTTGCCTGTAGTCCATGCCATAGTAACAAAAAGGATTGCTGAGGCAGTAGCCTATCTGTAGATGTCCTCTTTGATTGTGGTTTAAAGGAAAAGTAAGCGATTCAAAACCAATCCACTTTTTCTCACATTTAGCAAATATTGCCTCACGATCCAATATAGCCCTGGCTCTGTACATTTTAAAAACAAACATACATATGTGCACCTGCTCACACAACACTATTCCAGCCAATCAGAAACAGGTGGTGTTAGTTTGCACCCACAAACCTAGCAATGCAGGGAGGTGACTATTTGTTTGGCTGTTGAGTTCAAATATCAACAAGTCTCTCCAGTACTGCTAACCTGAAGAAGTGTTTGTCTGGCCTGAAGATAAGCATAGTTACACTGTGGATTTAATCAATAGGCTAATGATTTCAATAACGATTTTGGCTTCTAACGACTACAAAAACAATGTAATCGAGGGGCTGCAATGCTGCATTCCAGTTTGCAATGATGTCTTAGAAGGTCAACCAATAAAAATATTTTTTTTTTTTTTTAAAGTTCAGTGAATGCAGGATATTTCCAAAGTCAATGAGTCGTCATGCTAGATTAATGATTCAGGTTTAGGGCTGGGATAAACGATTCTTTTTTAAACGATTAATCTAGCGATTATTTTTTCGATGCATTGATTAATCTAACGATTCATTTTTTCAGTCCGATTCGATTTCGATTCGATTATCTCCCCATTAATTCACTAATAGCAACTTATACATGTTTATTTACACATCTGAATTAAAAAAACATGAATTCTTTAACATTGCAATATATGTTTATTGCTCTTAAGATTCCAAAATAAAAGACTATACAAGTGCAAAGTAATGCATTCTTAGTCAGAGGTAGCATTCAATAAAGTTCAGTAGTGTATGTCTAATTGAGTGCCATTTTAAGTCATTTTAAGACGTTCGTGTGGGAATCCTTGCAATTAACATTAACACAGTTAAAAGGCTGCTGATGTGTGGATGCAATTCATAACATAGTAAGTTCAAATAACGGTTCGTACTTCTCCTTTGGACAAGCACTTTTGAGTCTTGGAAAACACTTTTCCATTTACATCAGGATTTTGAAAACATTCAGAGTCAATAAAATGAGCCCTGCATGAGTAACGAATAAGCAGCTGCAAGTAAGCATGCTAAACTTGACCCCCAAACAGTATTCTAACGTTAGCTTTGAGATACTGCTTGATTGCATACTGTAACTTAACTTAGTTTAGTCTCCTCAATGTACTGTGTTGTGATAAGACCTTAGCAGAGTTTACTCTAACTTTAATTCAGCAGTTTTAATGCTGCAAATTTGCGCAGCATGGTCACGATAAGCTAAGTGGATTTAATAGCTATTTAGCCCACTGTGTTCTATGCAGTGCTTCTATGTGGCAACAACAATCCTTCAACAATCGTGAATATTTTGTTAAATGCACATGCAGAGGAGGAGCAGCGGGCTTGTTACGAGAGAGAGCGGGCGGGGCGAGGAAAGGCTGTGTGAGTAAAAAGTGCAGCTCAATGAAATTATTTTATCTTCAATGAAATTATTTTATCTTATCTTTAATTTAAATAGTAGGCCTACAACATCAATGTGTCGTGGCCGGTTTTAATTTCGTGGTGCCCAGCCACAGATTAGTCAACGTATGGAAAACACTGAAGGTGTAAAATTAAAAATTATTTAGCAGCACACGTTATGCTTGACGAACCAACGCTCATATTTTGCGTCAACGTATTTTTTGCATCGACGTCATCGATTACGTCAGACGCGTTGTCCCAGCCCTATTCATGATAATTTAAATGTCGTACCATATTGTATCCGGAGCAGGGGCATGCTAAGGCAGTGGCCTAGGCCATAAGTCGATGTGTTCGGCAGTGTTGTAGGAAAGTCACTATGTCTCGAGTCCAAGTCCAGGTTCGAGTCTCCAGTGTTCAAGACGGAGTCAAGTCCAAGTCATTAAAAAAAAAAAGTCCAAGTCGAGACCAGAGTCGAGTCACTATTAAATGCAAAACGGACGACCTTCGGGCATTCATGTCTCCAGGCATTTTCCTTATTGTATTGAAAATGGCATAACGTATGACATGAAGCAGTAACATTCCATTGCACTAATATTAATACTCAAAATAATTTAGATATTAAAATCATATACCAAATAGTATTCTAATGACATATTACAATTATAGCCTAATGATGACATTACCAAAAAAAGTCCTCGTCTCAATTTCCAAGTCTGAATGGTCTGAATGTACAAATCCGAGTCCAAGATTGAGTCATTCAGTGCTCAAGTCCAAGTCAAGTCACGAGTCTCTAAATTTAGCTTATGACTCGGACTCGAGTACTACAACACTGGTGTTCGGTGATAGTTCTTTAAGAGAAGAAGCAAATGTGTTTCACTGTATCATAACTGCACACGACGCAAGCAAGCCTCAGTGACAAAATCAGTTTGATCATATTATATCAGAATGACCTAACTGGATCTGAGTGAAGCAGTGTTGTGCATGGTGATGCACTGCAACATTTTGAGCAGAACCTTTGTAAGACACCCTGGGCGACGCAAAACCTGGCACAAAGTGCGTTGTTATCCCGACACAAAGTTTATTCCTAACGTACACTCGAGTTTTTCGCCATGCCCGTCTCTTTTGTTGAGCAATGCGCCAAGAGGGTGTGGCAGTTAACAACCTAAGGAGGGGTCTAACACATGATCTAAAAATCGCTATCGCACACTACCTAAAACGCATTACGCCACTGACCAAGAGAAACCTAGTCAGAAATCCCTGGCGAGTTGTTTATATGTAATTTTAAGAGCACTTTATAAACAGTGATACATATGAATGTCAAAATATAGCCACCTGTTTCTATTCTCTTTCTCTCGCCCACATTCTGCTATATAGAACTCTGAAGTTCGCCCAAAAAAACAACAGCTGGGTATTTGCGGGATTTTGAATAATCGCACTTGTTAAACTTTTACGGTGACGAAGTCTGAAATGCAGACATTTTGACCTACACACTTTTGTCATCTGCCCTTGAGTGGGTTTTGTGATCTTCGGTATGTTAAAGGGATACCAGGCAAGCCTGAGGCTTTTTCTCTATGAAGCTCCCCCTACCGTCTGTACATGTCAATACGTGTGCGAGCCCTCGCTCGGTCTGAAGATCTTTTCCTTTTCTTTGCATCTTCCGTCAAGGGTTTTCGCTGCTTATTCGCCGGCTCTGCCATTATACACACGTTTGCAACAATCGCTAGCGTTTCGTTAGCCTGCCTCTGTGCTGGGGATGCAGGATGTAAACTGATCCTACTTCTCGCGATGTCTGAGACTTTGTGAGACTGAAGGTCGGTGGGTAGGATACACCGAACTTGCAAGTGAGATATTCTTTCTTACAGGCAGTAAGGGCGGGCGAGAGAGCCTTCATTCGCCCCGTAATGAGTCATTTAACCATATACCGACTTACGAAGATGATTAAACACGAAAACGTTGCCTGGTGTCCCTTTTAAGACGGCGAACTTTGATTTTTGCTACATGAGAGCTAACTTGAAGTGCAACTTGCAATAGGTAGTTAGCATCGGTTAGCACCTGGATAGCTTTATAATGGCAACCATGGCAGCTTTGGGTCCTTTTTGTAGGCGAATTTCAGAATTCTATTGAACAAGAAACATGACTCAATGCAACAGGATATGTAACGGATTCAGTGCTACACAACAGTCAGACACTCGCATGCAGTTAGGAAGACAAGCTGTTAGTCCGGCCCGAGGATTAGAATATTGTACGGGGAGCAGCGCTTATGTGGAAGGGCTACAGCATGTACTACAGACCTCCCCTGGGAGAGTCTCCTCCTTGTAAGAGTCGCTGCTCCATTTTTTTTTTTCCACCCTGTTCCTCCCCTTCCCTTCCTTGTTGGCCTTTTCCTAGAAGCCACTAAGCATTTCTGCCCTCAAACTCACTGCACGCGGAACCGTATTGAGGTCTGAACTTCATGCATACAATTTAATTTGTCCTCACCCCCCACGCGCCATACTGTGTAAGCAAGCAAGCAGGCAATAACCCGCAACCCCCACCCCTCCCAGATCAAATCTTTTTTTTTTTTTTTTTTTTTTTTTTTCTTGGCACACGAGGAAATGCACAAACAGTACAAAAAATTAAGGCAGGCAAAGTAACTCCCAAATCGCTGCAAAGGAGAATGCCACAAAATGTATCCCGCTCGCTTGTTTGTTTTTAAAGAGTGTAGAGTGGAGCTTGTATGGCTGGGCTTTGCTGCTCCCTCCGGTCTGCATTAGTCATCCACAACAGGAAATGCACGGCAAGAGCATGATTCATCCACTGTGAGAGAATGTATGTAATATAATATCAGCCAAGGTTCAGCCAGTGCATTATCTCTCTGTCTCTCTCTCTCTCTCTCTCTCTCTCTCTCTCTCTCTCTCTCTCTTTCATTTTGCCTCACCATCTCTTGTTCATTCACTCTCACTCTTTCTCTCTATCTTATTTTCTTTCACTTTTGCTTGCTCTCCTCCTTTGCCTTCTTTTCACCATTTGCACTCCTGTCTCTCTTCTTTGCTCTATCTCTCTCTCTCTCTCTCTCTCTCTCTCTTTTTCTCAAACCCTCACTCTCACGGTCTCTGCCTGATGACATAAGAATCAGACTAAGAATAATTTTTTAAAGGATCCTCTGCTTCATCTATTCACTGTACTCATAGCTACAGTGTAGCTATCTAAGAATACTGTTTTTTGAGATTTTCTTAATGTGTGCTTACAAAACTTATTTTGTAACATAAGCTCATTCACTGGTGTAAAAAGGATGATGTCTCACCAAACTGATTTTATGATGCTGACCTGTTGCATCTTTTTTTTCTCTTTTCACAGGGAGCATGAGGACACCCCATAATAAGCCATCATAGGGCACTGCATAGTGTTGACCCCAGCCCCCCCTCCACCCTCAATGGGTTCCCTAGGAGAGTCCACCTCAACTAGCTCAGGTTAAAACAAAATGTCGAAGCACCCTCTCGTCTGACCAGCAGCCCGTTGTGCTGAAGGGTCCCTTTAAGGACAGTCATCCCACCCCCCTCCCCCCAATCCACCCCATCTCCACATCCCCCAGTCCTAAGCCCTGCCCCCTACTCCGCCCTCCGCCCCCGACCAACCTTTCGGCCTAAACTATGTTCTTGTATGAACTGCCTCCCTGTATCTGTGTGGTTCCCTGTTCTATGAAGCGCTCTCTTTGTGTGACATTCTGAGGAACTGCTTCAGCCTCCATGGCTGTGGATGCCCGAGTCAGTTGTGGGAACTTCTGCCGGCACTCAGCGAAGTCATGAAACAACGGCAGCAGGGCGGTCAGCTTCGCCCGTGAGTCTGGCCTCAAACACCCCCCCAACTCCCTCCCCAAACCCCCCCTCACCTCACCCCCGTGTGTTGTCTCTACGTTGACGACACTTGCGTATTTTTGTGTCAAGGGGCAGAGAAAGCATAGTTGTCTAGTGCGCAAGCCTCCCCGGGTTGCCCCTGCTACCACACGCCACCTCTGCCACTGCCGCCACCTCTTCCCGAAGAAGACAAAGATGATAAGTCGTCCGAGGACACTGAAGGACGTGTGATCTCTCCCGAGGAGTCATTTGCTAAATCCCCAGAACAATGAATGGAGGGAAAGAGTGCGACGGAGGGGAGATGGAGGGGCAGCCAAGCCTGGCTCAGGTGCCCATTGGCTGGAAGCGCAAGGTGGATCCCACCGGGGTCCTTTATATAAGGTACCTCAGCGCCAGATGTCTTTCCAGAACTAATGTGGACTGAGGTTAAGATATTTGCAGTGGTTATATTTTAGCACTGTTTAATGATACCTGTCTGTTTCTCTCTTTCTCTCTCCCTCTCTCTCGCTCTTTCTCTCTGTGTGTTGTGTGTTGTGTGTGTGTGTGTGTGTGTTTTCCCCCTCAGTCCCAGTGGCTCTGTGCTGTCTAGCCTGGAGCAGGTGAAGTCCTACCTGCTGACGGATGGGACCTGTAAATGTGGTTTGGAGTGTCCCCTTATCCTCCCTAAGGTGCGATTATTCTGCCATGTGCTTTACTTTGTGCAGAGCTAATACTGCTTTTTAATGCCTACTCTGCAAAAGGTAACATGAAGCACTCGTTTGCCAAGTGTTAACTTTAACAGCTTAAGTTACCATACTTACTACATGTTAGTTGTATGTTTTCAAGTAATTAGCATTAACATATGTGTTAAAATCAGTGTAAAATATTTAATTTAAAAAAAAAGAATAGCAATGTGGTGTTTTTGATGTAAACAGCAACAGTTTTCTTTTATGTAAACAGTAACAATAACTCATATTGATGGTAAACTAAAGGGTAAATATGACTTTGGTGCACCTTACAGGAAATGTGACTCCTTTTGTCATTTTGCCACACTTTGTTTACCCTTTTAAAACACTAAATCTTAAATTATTGGTCCTGCTCTGTGAGCACCGAGGGGCTACAGCACGAGTGTTACCCATGTCAACACAAACTCTTACATTGTGTGTGTATAGGTCTTCAACTTTGACCCTGGGGCTGCGGTGAAGCAGAGGACAGCGGAGGATGTGAAGGCCGATGAGGATGTCACTAAGCTCTGCATACATAAGAGGAAGCTCATCGCCGTGGCTACTCTGCATAAAAGCATGGAGATGCCTCATCCCCCGTTAGGCCTGACTAGTCCAGGAGGGGCTACAGGTGTGTGTGTGTGTGTGTGTGTGTGCTTTCTAGAAATTGAGCACAGGTATATTTTCAGATTTGTCAGACACTTTCATCCAAAGCCATAGGGACTTGCATGGCCAGGTTTCTGACTCTGAACCTGGCTTTCTCTGGTGGCAATTCTACCTCTGCTCCACTCCATTGTAGGTCACAATGTTTAGTTGTAAATATTGTGCACAGTAGCTGCAGCACAAGTTTAAAGTACATTTTTGTGTCATAGTTAGTTAGACACATATTATGCTTTTCTATTCTTATGATTTCCTGTGAGTGATTTTAGTCATGAAAGGTCTGCAGTAGGTATTCCCAAAAGGTTGTATGTTATAAAAATAATTATTTTGACAAGTGCAAGACTGCATGAATTGCCTACTGTGAAATCACACTTAAGCTCAGATGTGAATCTGATCTATGTAAGGGATAACGGCCGCCAAGGAATTATGGAATTAATGGAGGAGGCGGAGACAAAGACCTCCCCGATGTGCAGCGGAGCCGACTTCAGTTTGTTGTCCAACTTTCTTTGGCCCTAACAGTGCTAGCGTGGACAGTTAGCTTGTTTACAGTTGATTCCCGAAGCCTGCTTCCAGGCTCAAACATCGTTCTACTATGGTTGTTATAGTTACCATTCATAAGCATTGATATGGAACGGTGATTAAACTTTTTTTACCAGACCTACTACATAGGTGCCCCATTATGTAAAATATCACCCCACCAGCCAATCAGAAAAGAGTACTTTTTCTCTACTTTGGGAAAGCCCATTCAAGTCAATGGAGCATTCTATATGCTTTGTGAAGAGCCGTGTAATAACCCTCATTAATACCCCCCTCATTGTTTCCCCAGGACCTGCAGCAGGGGGCGCTACACGTTCTGCAACCCCAAGAGCAATAAGGAATAAGTCCCACGAGGGCCTGTCCGGGCCAGGCCAGGCGTCCGACTGCAAAAACCCTTTCAAGATGATGATGGCGGCAGGTGCTCGGCCGTACCCACACCCACACCCCCAAGACATGAGTGCAGTCCACCACCACCAACTGCAACTACAACTCCAACACCAGCAGCAGCAGCAGCAGGAGCTGTATGCTGGTTACCAGAGGCAGAGGCTGGCGAGCGGCGAACCGGGGCCCAAGTCGCCCTACCGGGCTGGGGGCCACCACCATGCCGGCATGCTCAGCCCGACCTCCAGCGGCTCGCAGGTGTATGGAGACAGCCCACTGTCCCCAAGGACTGATCCCCTGGGCAGCCCGGACGCCTTTGCCCGGGCGGGGGCCAACCCTTGTGCTTTCCAGGGGGGCAGCAGCCCCATCCCCATCCACGGGGGGAACAGCCGGACGCCCCTGTCGCCGCCGGGAGTCATGCTCCACGGCTCGCCCGCTTCGCAGGCGTCCTGCGTCATGGCGGGAAGGACTAACACACCCCTCTCACCCCCTAATGTCAACAAGAGCCCCATCATGAAGAAACCCATGTGCAACTTCCCCCCTGGCATGGACATGCCTCGAGCAGTATTTCACCATGGGAAGGGCCAGCCCGCGCCCCACCCTCCCCCCACACCCCCTGCCATGCCCTCGGCCTGCATCCTCCAGAAGAAGCCGCTGAGCTCCGAGAAGGACCCCCTGGGGATCTTGGACCCCATCCCAAGCAAGCCGGTCAATCCCAACCCCATGGCCAACCCCAACTCCGGCTTCCCTCCTGGCGTCCACTCTCAGGTACCAATGATGAATGTAAACATCCCTCCTGCCATCGTCCCATTGCCGAGCAACCTCCCGTTGCCCACGGTGAAGCCCGGGCCGGTCGGCCACGGCGGCCACCTGCAGAGGACTCAGCCAACGTCGGCGGCGGCCACCTCCATCTCCCCGTCCCCCGTCACCTCCCCGGTGCACATGGCCGCTCCTCCGCCGCACGGCCGCCTGGAATCGTCGCCACAGCGCTCTCGCTCATCCTCCACCTCGTCCGATCACGGGAGCTTCGCCATGCCCTCGGGGCCCCAGGTGCCCTGTGGCAGCATAAAGGTCCCTCCTCGCTCACCCAGGTCCTCTCTGGGCTCCCCCCGGCCAGCCATGCCTTCCAGCCCTTCCTCGGCCAAGCCGGACGCTCTGCACCAATACAAAGACATGCCCAACCAGCTGCTGGCAGGCATGGGCAATTCCCTTGGCGCCCAGCACAACCCCATGTTCCCCCCTCCCACCTCAGTGGCCAGTGCTAGTTGTGGTACAAGTAGTGGCAGTGGCGGAAGTGGTGCAGCTGGTGGTAGTGGTGGGGGTAACACCCAGAAGAACCACCCAGGCCTTCTGGGAATGCCCCTCAACCAGATCCTCAACCAGCATAACGCAGCCTCCTTCCCAGCCAGTAGCCTTCTGTCAGCGGCAGCCAAAGCACAGCTAGCGAATCAAAACAAAATGGGTGGCGGCAGTGGAGGTGGGGCGGGCATGGGCAGCAATGGCGGTGGTGCAGGCGGAGGTACGGGTGGCGGCGGTGGGCATCCTTGCGGCAAGGGAGTGGATGGGCACAGCACTTTAAACCCAATGCTCCCCCCTCCCAACTCGGCCATGCTGCTCAACTCCGTGGGCGGCGAGAGCGGGCAGAGTGGCCGCGCCGCCCTGAGAGACAAGCTGATGGCGCAGCAAAGGGACCCACTCCGCAAGCGCAAGCAGCCCGGCGGTGGTGGTGGTGGTAGCGGTGGCGGCAGCAGCAGCAGCAGCGCCGGGTCCAGTCACCACGACAGCATGGTCTTCAGCATGCTCAAGCCCGAGATGGCCGGCCACCCACGCATGCCCAGTGGCCCCCCTCCCCCGCCTGAACAGATGAGGAAAGCGCCGTCGCGGCTCGCTGGCTTGCCCCCTAACACCTCCATGGCCCAGCTGCTCCAGTCCATGAGCTCCCAGAACTCGCACATGGTCCAGAACGTCAGGATGGGCCCCGGGCCTGGCTTAGGACCTGGACCTGGACCCGGACCGGCTCAGATGCACTTTGGCGACGGGGTGATGTCGGGCGGGCCAGGCCACCAGAACCTGCAGGCACAGCAGAGGCTCCATGGCCCGGGTGACGGCATGCGCTGCCCCAGCATGAGTGTCCCGGGCCAGGGCCCCCAGATGCCCTACAGTGGCGGGATGATGAACCAGATTCAAGCCTCGGCTATGGGGGGCGGCGGCGGCCCCATGGGGCAAGGCGGCCAGCACCCCATGAATAACCCTTCAATGAACCACCTGAGCGCTCACCCACAGCAACTGTCTTACCTACAGCATCAACAGCAGCAGCAGCAACAGGGACATCCCCTCAGCCATGGACGTGCAAATGTCTCAGGGATGATGCTAAGCAGCAACGATGGAAGCTGTGGCCAGGCCATCTCTGAGCCAGGTAAGCGAGGCTGTCGTCTCACCCAGGGAGCTCTACACCATGGGGGTCTCAAATATCTTCTATCTACCCCTGAACAGTCTAATGGCACTTTATCTTTGGGGTACTGTAAATAACATAACTTTCACTACTACATGTGGTAGACGACTAACGTATACCAGATAGCTTTCTTGTAACAAAAGGCTACTTTTTGTGTTTGTGTGCTTCTGGTCCAAAGCTTTTATACTGTATCTGTTGTGAGATCCAGGCCCAGAGTTAGGAAGCCATTTGACTTGGGCAGTCAGCCAAATATTTGCATAGAGGAATTTCCAAAGTTATGTCTCATATGCCGCAGCAATAGCTTTGACTGGCTCGCTTTGCTTTCCAATCAGTTTAATTGCTTTGTAGTTAGTCAGATCTACTCTATATGAAGAATGGCTTCCGGCAGCCTTCCAGGATGATGAATTCCAGTGCTTTTCTTCACCATGTTGATAAACATTTGCTCTCCCATACTTTATGCAGGATGCAGGAGAATCCTTTCTGGTTGGAATACAGAGTAGTATTATGATATCTTGGTTGTTTTTCGTAGGAAGTAGGAGGTTTGTCCTTCAGTGTTTTCCCTTGGTGTGACTCATCCTCTTTGGTTTTAATGTGTCCACTGCGTTTAGATTTGGACTCGAGATAAGATTATATTTCCTTTCATTGCGCTTGCCTGAATCACCAGTGCCTCTTGGCTATGTAATATGTCCAAGATTCCATGCATACATTATCTACTGTAGTGAAACCACTTGCCCCAAGGACTAACTTTCTTGGAAATCCAGAGGAGACTCTGATGCTATTTTCTCAACGGATCGTCTTGAGGGGCCTTTTTCCTGGATGTTTCCCCCTATCTTTTCAGTTTACCAAACAGTGTGAATTTGTCTTAGAAGTAGAACCTTCTCTTCTAGAGCAAGCTTATTTAAATGTAATGTTACATTCGTGAGTCAGTACAAATGCTAACTATTTTGATGAGAAGGAACTGCCCTGCCATCCATCCAAAATGAAAACTATCATTGGAGGATGCAGCAGATGACAAGCCTTCCACTAAAAGCTTGAGAATCTGTAGCCCTGCATAAGGATAGCACAGATAGCCTAACCAGCACTTTCATGGTTGTTGCACTACTTCTGGTAACCTGCTACAGTAGTGTATCAATCACAGCTAATGCTTACATTGTGTATGTTAATGTGAACCAGCCTCACAATGATGAGGTTGTGCTTATGCATCAGAGTAGCTCACGAATTGATTCGGTCACAATACTTGCGAAAATGATATCAAGATACAGCGATTCTGCAATACTCAGTACATTGATAGAAAATGAACTATGATTCATCACTGTATCTGTGTAACTGCAGAAGAAAACAATACCCTTAAGAATACCTCTAAATGGGCAAAAAATAAATATTAATACTTGACCCTGCCATATCAATAATGTATATCTGCTAATACAATATTACTATTCAATACTATTAAAGGAGAATTCCGGCCATTTTTCACATAGATCTCTATTTATCGAAGTCACAGAGTACAGTCGGTACGGGGGGAAAAAACGATGATTATTATTATGCCCCCAGAGTGTAGCACTATAGCTGCCTGGCTGCTCTAGCTGTTGTCTGCAGCAACTCGAGCTAGGTAGCACCAATATTTTTTGTACCAACAGTACTCCGTGACCTTTAGAAACAGAGATTTATGTGAAAAATGGCCGGGATTCTCCTTTAATATTCAATATTTTGTCCCAACCCTTTTATACATGAGCTAATACATTGAAATGGTAAAAAGGGATGGTTTTAGGGTTTGACAATGAGTCGAAATTTAACCGATGCTGCCATATTTAATCTCTTACCAGTCATTTATTGCAGTAAATTAGCTGTCAGGTTTGTTGCAATCAACATGCAAAATCCTTCATTTTGAATTGCATCATCATTTTGCATCATCACTATCATTTTATATAATGTTGAAATTATAATTATAAATCTGTGAAATTATTGTGCCATATTTACACATTTTGCCTTAGCCTGGTATCTCCGTACCCATTCGTTTCGTGAATAGTATTATCCCGTGTACTCAATAGGCGGACTCCGGTCCGCATCCGGACCCAAACAACATTAAATACGGGCCGTCACCTAATCGCTATGCTGATTTACTGAGACTACCTACACTAAATTTTCCGCAAACGATTGTATGATTCCGCATCGTTTTGGTGGAGAGTTAGGACATCACAGCAACTGTAAAGGCAATGTCAGGCTACTGGCGGCATGCGCTAGCTGTCTAGCACTCGGTGGATGGTAATCTCTCATGATTGTTTGCGAGTTGCATTGCATAGACGTAGACATTCAAACTGAACGATTGACATTTTTCCTTCTGAAAGTGTGAAAATGGCTCACTCAAAACTGGCCAACAGCAAGAAAAAATCGTTGATTGTGAAAACCGAGGCCTGGCTGGCAGCATCAAATGCGTCAATCACACAATGAGACTCAGGGCCGAGCATAACGTGTTATTTTTTATTTTTTAAATTGCTTTAATCGTGAGCTGCCAAAGTTTTTATTTTATATCACTTGTGCTGTTATCAACGATTGTCTTTGGGTGCTATTATTATGACCCTCTGATTGTCCTGATCTGATGCACCCTTTCTTACCCTCAAACTGCTACAGACACTTCTTAGTAGGCTTTTGCCTGGTCCTCCTGCTGAAGGCATGGAGATAATAAAGAGCCACATAGTTCTGAATGGCTGGTGGTCACTTCTCCCATTATAACACCACATTGTTTTGTGTAGTTTGAGACTTCTATGGATTTACAGTACCGGCTTTTTTTGCCGTTCTGTAGCCTACTTTAAAAAAAAATCTTCCGGACCTTGGAGTAAATGGAAATTTGATGGACCTTTCAGGTTTACTGTACATTTGAGTACCCCTGCTGTAATGGGTGTATCATTGGTCCAGCCTAACCAATTGCATTGATAAGTGATTCCTAACGTTACTTTCCACTTTACCAGCACTAACCTTTGCAAAATCTCACACACACACACACACACACATTGGCAGTAAGGAAGCAATGTATTTAGCTTTGCTGCATAAATTTACACATTCCTTTGGCTGCAATTCTTTGATGGTTACTGCAACCGTTTTATTGCTTCTTCCTTTAGCTCTCCCACTGCTTTTGATTTTGAAACTAACGTCATCCCGTCGGGTCGCTGATTGGTTTGCCATCCTGGTGGCTAAGGGAAGCGTTGGTTTGCCATCCTGGTGGCTGAGGGAAGCATTGGTGCATTGGGAGTTGCCAGACTTTTAATCTCGAAAAGAAAATGAGCTGAAATACAGGCAGAGGGACCCATGTTAACATTCCCTAATGCCTAGCCCTGATGATATTCTCATTTGGATGAAGGTAGCTTAATCTGTGTGCCTGGTCTATTGAGTCTTTTGGCTAGTGGAATCAACCAACTGAGGTACATGCACACTTTAAGTTACATCTCACTAGGTCACTATGGATAAGGATGGTCAGTGTAGACTACATTGTGTTCTCTGCTGTATATTGCGTCCTGCTATGGTTGTGTGTAATAAGACAAGTGAAGTGTAACCTGACCGTTAATCCGATCATATGCTAGTCCATTTAGGGAGAACTTACCCTAAAATATTCCCAATGGAGCTTAACTTTTTGGTGGAGTCCAGTCGGACTGAAGCAGGGGAAACTACTGGTAAGCCTATTCTGCAGGCAAAATGGCAGCTTGTGGATTCAGTGGGTTTTTTGTTGTTTGTTTTATCAGGGCATGTACTGTGAGTATGTAACTGTCTACAACATGTTGCCCATCATTGGTTCACTAATTTTAGGGCTGATCGGTGTGTGTGATTCAAGGAAAGGCTATTCTAGCCAGTGTGTGGCTTTCAGTCCACCACGGTCCCGGCTACAGGGCACTACATCTGACCCCCCGCCACCCCCTTCCTTGCTCCTCCCACCACCATCACCAGCCCCCACCCCCGGCCTGTTAAATCATGTCCCACAACCCCCAGCGGCCAGGGAGCCCGAATCAAGCCTCGGACAGCGCCACCAATCATCCTGCAGTTCCCATGGCAACCTGCTCGGCAACTAGCAGCCATCAGTACATCATATGTGGAGTCCGCGCTGGGCGAACCCTCACAGACGGCCACAACAGAAATGGAGAGAGAGAGAGAGAGGAGGGAGAGAGTGAATGAGAGAAGAGGAGAGGAAAGGAGGAGAGGGGTTGAAGGGACAAGGGGGCTCAGTGGGCTGTCCAGTAATGCAGCAGCTGCTGGGTCTGCTGGCCAGCACTCGGCTTAGTCACTGCCTGGGCCAAGAGCCACACACACACACACACACACACACAGGTTTTACTGACAACCTTACAGTGTAAATATACCTAAGAGACACATGTTACTGACAACTTCCTAGTCCTACCTTACACACACACACACACACATTGCTGACAGCCTTATACCATACCTAAATCATACATAGGAACACACACACTCAAAAAATTCTGCACACTTGCCTGAATCACGTCCAAATATATGTTTTAAATATTTTTTTTAATCATTTTTTCGCTGCTGCTTGCATCCAGAACAGTTCAAACTGCCAAAAAAAAATTACGTTTTGTCTGTAGTTTGTGTGCTTGGGGCAGTCAATCTCCTGATCTTAGTGCATTTCCCCTGAGCAGCAGGCGCTCTCCTCTGATGTGACATTTCCTTGGTGGAGTGTCTGGAATGCGTGTTGGGCTCAGTCCAGCAGCTCCCCTGCGATAGTTGTTATTGCTCCATGTTAAATTTGTTTGTTTGTTTGCGGGTGTTGGCTGGGCTTCAGTCACAAAGAGTCTCCTGTGGACATCTCCAGAGATTTGTAAATGTTGTCTTGGGTGACATTTTCAAAGAGGTGCTGCACTGTGAGGCTCACGTTGCGGTCTTACAAGTTAAAGCACCACTAAGGAGTTGTGGTCAAAAGCTGATGTGGTAACTGTCTAAAAGGCATGTACCAAAACCGTTGTAGCACCAACAGCAGTTAGCACTGACTAAATAATGTGTTGCTAGAATGCTAACTGGTGACATCATACTGTAGCTTTCTTGCATTTTCATTGGATGGTCATAAAAATTTAGCCAGTCTCCAAAAATGACCACACAGTTTTGCTTTAAAATTCCAATCACTAATGTCATTGGAGTGTGAACCTTCAGTATTGTGCTTAGGGCTGGGCGATATACCCAATATATCACAGTTTGCTGTACGGGAGATGCATTAAAGTGTTATATCGCAAATATCAAGTATTTCACGTTAACAATCACACTCACCAACCAATCCTGAACAATCTATTCAGATGAGGGTGTGACGTTTAGGTGTAGTAGACGGGAAGAAGTGCACTTTCTGTTCAAAAGCAGCAGTAGCATTTCTATCTATGGTAGCATAGGCTAGTGTTGTTCAA
The DNA here is from genome assembly GCF_017589495.1 of Alosa alosa. Lineage (NCBI taxonomy): Eukaryota > Metazoa > Chordata > Actinopteri > Clupeiformes > Clupeidae > Alosa > Alosa alosa. The sequence continues at coordinate 17,238,963 of NC_063211.1, read as the reverse complement.
CAATGAGCTAGGTTAATAGATGAAAGCAGTTCTGATTTGGTTACACGAAACAAAATGGCAAGGGTTCTTTAAAGTTACAACGATATCTGTGTCTGTCTATGTGCATGTCTGTTTCAAAACAACGACACATCTCACTCTCCACACATGCATTTCTCGTGCTAAATGTTCATCTATGCTTCCCTCCAGATTGATTTTTAAATTAAATCTATTAGTGATGCACTGATATTGAAAGTCTGGACCGATACCGATATTTAGAATTTCACTTTGGCCGATAACGATACCGATAGTTTTATTGACATTTTTTTGATACACCTTTGCTGGCAAAAAAGTATTCAAAATACATTTCAAATTTTTTCAAGAAAATTAAAAGCCCTTTCAAGAGGGCTTAAAATTCAAGAGGGCTTAAAATTAATTTTTCAAAATGGGGGGAATTCTCCTCTCAGGTTCTTCATGTAGGGGGGATTTACACAATTTGGTGTGGGGGGTGTCATCAGTAATATTGAATACTGTAGTGTGGTCGTTCACACCAGTGGTGGCCATCCTAGATTCTGCTTGACTCTCCACACAAACACACATGGAAAATGATGGCTTGTGTCATATGTTTCTATTTCATATATTTGGAAATTCATATAAAGTGTATTTCTAATAATGTATAGTATTTTATAATCTGCATAATTACTAGTAGCTAAACATATTTAGTCATTTGAATACTTCATATTGATTTTTAAACTATTACAATTAGGCATATCTTTAAAGTGGAAATGAAGCAGTCAAATAAAACAGATGTCTATAGCACTAGTTAAATATTTAAATATACCATAAATACAAATAAAGTCAGAAATATGACCCGTTATTCAGAATAAAGCACAAACAAGTTGCATTAATTTCAGTTGTGCGCTGCCATCTTTGTTTTCAAAAAATGATGACGTCACAAGAATGGTTGGTACAACATTCTATGCTGTTTACACAGCGGCTGTCATAGACTCACAGTTAGCTTACTGCCTCAACAAAATGGATATGGACGAATGGGATAGACCCACCAATGAGGACAGGCATCCAATTGCCTATGCTTTTGAGCCAGTAAGAGCAGTGGGAGTTTTAGTGCCCCCCACAGAGCCTGACTATGGAGGAGAAATAGATGATCGAGAGAGAGGTGTATCTGAGCGCACAGAAAACCATCGGTGGTGCTTATGTGGGGGGTTGGGTCTCTATGTTCACTGACATGGCAAACATGGAGAGTGCCTGCTGCTAGGAAATGAACCTGGGACATCTCATCCAAAATAACAGATATATCAAGTCCAATCCTACATGCCAAATGCTATCATTAAAGCGAGACGTTGGAGGTCGCAATGCGGTCGCTGAGGGACATCTGAGCCGAAACACTGGAACGCCCAAAAAAACGCAGTTAACCAACTAACACACTCTTGATAGGTTGTGCGGAGGGGGTAGGCTAGGGGACTACACTGATCACCTGAGACTACACTAATTTTTACACCCATACTCAGTTGTTCTGCAATGTATTATCATGGTAGAAGCTGCGATACAGTACTAGCATAGCACAACATAACAAGCACATACTGTAACTAGCATAGCATGAACCCTAAAATCTATGGTTGCTACAAGCGGCACATCCGTGCATTTATTTACTTAAAGTGAACAGCTTGTTATTTTATGTCAGCTTACATAAACAAATAAAAACTCAGACGCCTAGCCTACAGTCCATAAACAACGTCTACCCACAAAACCATGCCTGTCACAATCACAGACCTAGGCTACTACAGAGTAGCCTACACAAGTCAGATGTAGGCTAGCGTACCCACAACAGGTTCTCACCAGGTTCGCAAGTCTGTGCAAATAGTTTCCACTACTACTTGAGCGAAACAAATGCAATCATCGATACTACTCAATCACAAAAAGAAACATCTTACTCACACATGAGAAGTTCGCTCACCCGAGTTTATTCACCAATTCATCAACGATGCAACTGCATTTTCAGGTCGCGGTAATCCACAAGTTGTGCGAGAACATCCAAACACATTATTGCAACTGAAATTAAATCTAATTAAGTACTGTCTCTGATAGGCCTACAGGCTACATTACAGCGGCCCTTGTCCTTGTACAAACACAAAAACAAACATCAACATAATTTGCGTAGGCATATTGAAATAAAGTGAACGTCCGCCAATGGATAAAACATACACGAACAAACACTAAGCATTCTAATGACGTAGCGCCTGCATTTTTAAAACATGGCCGCGCCCTAGTGGCGAAAGTCGTTATTGACATGTCATTTTCCAGTGAAACTACTTGAATATCGGGTTTAATGAAAATCCATGTATCTTCAAAAATTAAAAAGCAACCAAAAAGTGTCACAGTTCTCACTGCTTCATTTCCACTTTAATGTGGTGTGTAGGTCTAATTGAGTGCACATTGGTGATGTATAGGTGTAATTGAGTGCCTGTCACTTTAAGAAATCCCCAATTCTGTAGTAAACTTTAGGCCCTGGAGAGAGAAGAAAAGAACTTTAATCTCGTATATCCCTCTGCTACTGCTTATGAAAAGTTTTCAGATCTTCACTCTTAAAATAGGTCGCCAACGCTTATCATCGATTTAGTCATGGCCAGCAAATTTGAAAATATCGGCCACTAATATCGGCCGTTTCGCAAATTGCCAATGGCAGCAAAAAAGGCCCATATCGGCCGATACCGATAGCCTGCCGATATATCGGTGCATCCCTAAAATCTATGAGATCTGCACATTGAGGCAAATTAGGCTACTGTCTGAGTGCTTGACTGTCTCAAAACGAAAATGCAACCGTGTCTTATTTATCAACCAACAACCGAACGACTAATTAAGGAAGCACACACCACCCTTCTATCCGATGTAAACCATCATCATTCATATGGAGACATATCAGTGACTAGGGATGTAACGATTACTGGTATAATGGTAAACCGCGATAAAAATGTTGACTATAATAATTACCATTTTCATTTCAAATATCATGATTATCACTCTTGATTACCGCGGTGTGGAAACTGTGTGTTTAATCCTTCCCAGCTTCATCCGAGCCTGCTTTTGACACACAGTAGGCCTGGTACAATGGAACAAAACTGGTACCCTACTGACTCTGTTGTCTAATTGATGGTTTTAACTACGATTCGGATTAGGCTACACCTGATTTTAAAAGGCGGAACTTTTTCACCGCAAAACGTGCACTGTATCATGTATCCACTCTGCGTCTTTTTATGTTTGCGTCCACAGTAAATCCATTCCACTCACGTTATGAGGAGAATACAGTAGCCTAAAGTTTTATTTTGAACGCTTACTTTGGTCTCACTCATTGCATCCAAATAACAGCAATAGCAAACTCCAAGTAATGGTAGGGTAAGTTAAGCTATGAGCGCACAGCCAATTAAACATGAAGAAAAAAGTGAACGGGACACTTTTTGAAACTATTTCAGCTTGTGTAGGCCTATCAGTGCTTTCTGAACATATTGAACACACTTTTAGAAATATCGTGATAATACCGAAAACCGTGATAATTTTGGTCACTAAAACCGTGAGGTTAAATTTTCATACCGTTACATCCCGATCAGTGACCGATTAAAACAAGCTTAAATTATTTGGAAAGTTAACTAAAGCCATGAAGCCATGCAAAAGAGAAGTGAGTTAGGCAGAGCTTTCTTTAGCCTTTCAAAGAAGGCAGGGAAAGAAGAAGAGAGAATGATAAAGCCTAATAACAGTCCGTTATGAATGCTCTGCAAATAGGCTAAAATAAATCAATTGATGTACCCTATTTAGAAAAAGAAATACGCTATATCCATCGGTGTATAGATTTTGTGGCCATATAGCGTATTTCTTTTTCTGCAACTGTTTAAAACTGTGTAAGACCGTAGAGCTGTATGTTGGCAGTGTGCTTTCCATCAGACTGTCCATAAAAATTGTGTTTTTTGCTGAGTCAGGATTTCTCTGCTTTCTGACTGACGTGCCACCGATTCTACTGCCCGAGTTGCTGAGTCATCTTTCACATAAAGCTAGAATGCTAGTATCTCACAGATTAAAAAAGAAAATCAAAGGCACCTTGCCTCTTCCTTGTGAGTGTTCCACCATTGTCTGTCACCATCATGGCAGTGCTTGATTGCTTCTTGCTGAGATTTGGCAGACAGGAGATATTGATGTTTAATCTCTGGGTGGCAGATTTAGATGTCAATCAAACAGATTTCTACACATATTTTGAAGGTTTAAGCTCTACTACAGGAGCGATGTGTAAATAGTGGGAATTCTGTAAGATGTTTTTTAATGGGCTGAAGTGGAAACACAGGCTCAGTTGTGCTTGCCTAATATGGTGGGAGCTGTGGACGCCTGCGCTGTTCATAGATTAAGCTATTGTCACAGATGCGTTCACAAAGGCGGCCGCCCTATTGGTGGAAGGGCCTGGCAGTGTTTGGACATCCTTTATTCTGAGAGAAAAGACTCTCACCAAGCCATCTGGAGGACGCAGAGGCCAGAGGACACTAGAGCGCCCTCTGTCTCCCACATACTGGTACTACATCAAACCATATGAACCCAAACTCTCACTCTGGGGTACGATTCTGAAAAGGACAGTTGCTGACTGTGTTAGCAGTTTACATGGTTGGAGTTATGCTGTTGTGTTTCCAAAGTGTTTCCAAAAAACCATAACTCGAACTATTGAGGTGCAATTTGCATAGTGTGATGCACTGTTAAGCGACACAGGTGTTTCTCAAAACCATATTTCTAACAGAAATTCACAAACACTGTTGTTGTTGTCGTGTAGTTAGAACTACAGATCCCGACCTGTGGTTGAAGCATAGTTGCGGGGATCTTCATGTCTTAAGACGTTACTGATGTCAGTCATTTGTGTTCAGATTAATAATTATTAATGCATTCAGGTTAGTGGTTGATATTTTAAAATTTCTAACCACCATACAATCGTATTTATAATTGCCTAAAAATACATGATTTACTTGCAGCAACGTACACACCTGCAGACAGCAATGCAAGATGTACACATTTATAATATTTCAGTAGACTTTGACATTGGTAATCATTTCGCTGACTAAAGCTTTCCTTCAAGCTGGATTCAAACTCATCAGACAGGCTAATAATAATAATAATAATAATAATAATAATAATAAGCTTTATTTGTATAGCACCTTTAATACACAGAATGCAATGTACTATGTACCTAGTACCATGCCACCTTCATGGAGGCAGAGGAGACATCATGCGCCTTAGCCCAGCCCAGCCCAGCCCACTGAGCTGACAGAAAGCTTGAAAAAAGAAGACATTTCTTTTTCTTTTTTTATGTCTGGTCAGGTGTATGTAATATTCACTGGCTTTAAGTTTTCTTCTGTCTGTTCCAACCCCTCACCCCCACCCCTTTCTCCACCGTTTCCCCAGGTGACGGGTCGTCTATGAACTGCATGCCCAACCCCCAGATGAGTGGCCTGCAGGCTCACGTCAACACCTCCAGCCACATGTACCCTCCACAGGCCACGCTCCAGCAGCAGCATGCCCAGCAGCAGTCTCTCCACCCTGGGCTGCAGAGCATGCACGGGGGCCCCCCCGCCTTCCAGGGCCAGCACGTGTACCAGGAGAACCTCTACATGGACGGCTCCTCATCCAACTCCATGGCTTGCCTTTACCAGAACTATCAGGTGAGTTAGAGATGGATGGTTTCTTGGAAATCCCCCCCACCACCATGAATCTCAACAGACAGTGCAATCATGGCTTCATCCAATTCTATAGCTTGCCTCTAAAGCAGTCAATAAAGTTTGAATCCAGTTGTCAGTCCGATTTGATTCCAATTGTTAGTATAGTGTGAATCCAGATTTAATGCAGTGTATGCTATTACACCTGGCTGTGATGTTTGTGATGTATGTATGTGTGTGTGTGTGTGTGTGTGTGTGTGTGACTGCATTGTTTTATCTGAGTGCCTGACAACGCCTGTATGTCCCCTCAGCAGCCCCACCCCCAGATGAGCTCTCAGCCCCTCAGCTCTCTCCCTGAGGAGGACCCTGGGATGCAGCACTCTCTGCAGCAGCAGTACCAGGCTGCCCATCACCACCACCAACAGCAGCAGCAACATCTACAACAGCAGCACCACCAACAACAACAACAACAACAACAACAACAGCACCACCAACAACAACAGCAACAGCAACACCACCATCAGCAGGCGCTGAGAGACATGAAGGCTCAGAACCACGAGTCCATGAGTTCCGCTGGGACAAGCGGCGGTGGTGGTAATGGCGGTCCGGAGTCGGTAGACGCCATCTACCGAGCGGTGGTGGACGCGGCCAGCAAGGGCGTGCACGTAACCATCACCACGGCGACGGCGGGCGGCGGCACGCAGGCCAGCCCCGTGACGGTGCTGAGCGCCATGAGTGCATTCACCGCCTCTATCGGCGAGCCACACGGGCCCGCGGGCCTCCAGCAGCACCACCCCGGCAACGTCAACGCTGCCGCCGCAGCCGCCATGCACGGCCAGCAGGGGGAGCCCTCCGTCACTGCCAACCCCACCACACGAGGCCCCGGCGCTCGGCAACCCCGGCCCGGCCGTCCGCGCAAGAACTCGGAGCAGGGTCGGAGTCCCCCTGAGGCGGCCGACGTGGTGCCCCACGAGTACTTCCGTTCTCCGTCGGGCGGTAGCGGGGGCGGCGGAACTCCCAGAGGCCAGTGGGATGGGCTGGACACGGTCGGACAGACGCAGTGGCAGGGGGAGGAGGAGGAGGGGCGGGGGAGGAGTTCTTAGAGTGCTCCACTCACGTACGCAGCAGCCCTGCCCAGCCGCCCTCAGCCATTGCTGATGGCGGGCCTCACGACGTGGGTCTCCAATCAGGACCGATCGTCCGCCTCTTACTTGGAAGAGAGCTTCCGCTTCAGCGGAGGAGGAGGTGGTCAACGCACGCCAATCAACTTCAAGGAGCGGCTGGAGCAGACGGTGGAGCGCTGCGCTCACATGAACGGCGGCGGCGGTCCCCCGGTCCCGACCGGTCGCGTCGTCTACAGCGACCCGCTCGGCCCCCCGCGCCACGAGCTGACGGGGGACGACCAGTCGCCCAGCTCCTCCACCAGCCTCGAGGGTCCCCTGGCCAAGGACTACGGGCACTACAACGGGCACTACAACGGGCACTGCGCGCCCAGCCCGTCGGACACGCGCAGCCTGAGCAGCGAGGAGGAGCTGCGCCACCCGGACTCTCCGGCTCCGGAACTGCTGCACTACCGCCAGCGGGCCTTCAGCATGGGCGAGCTGGTCTGGAGCCAGATCAAGGGCTTCCCGCCGTGGCCCGCTAAGCTGGCGGGGGCTGAAGAGCAGCTGCACAAGCCCACCATGCAGATGTCCGAGCCGGGCAAGGTGAGATGCCAGACCGCCTTGTCCTCTTCCCTATCGCTAGAGCCCCTTTCACACACAAGGTAAAACCCAGGTTTCTAGTTGTAAATTAACAATTCGGTTGTTAAGTCCTACGTCATGGGCCCAACAGCTTTTTCACAGTTTTTTTTTTTTTAACACATATTGTGTAAGAAATACACAGAGATGTGTTAAAAACAACGCAAGTTGTGTGGTTTTCTACACATTCGTTTTAAGAGTGTAATGTTCTCTTCGTGCACTAGTTGAAGCTAAAAGACAAGCTGTTCTAACGTTATATTAGCTATCTAACCATAAGTTCTCTGAGTAATTCGCCTCGATTGACAGTGATTAATAGCAAACTTAGCAGAGAATGTACTAGTTACAATTTCGGCCTGGTTCATGATGCTACCAACTGCAGGAGCACGCACACACACACGGATCTCAAAACTGATTGAGTGGCCTGTGCACAGATGGGAGGGGCGTGTCGAGTGCGGGGCTTAAAGAAGTGGCGTTAATCAGTGCTCTGTATCTGCGTTGAAATTGTATGTACCGGTATTTCAAAAAACCCTATATCTTCACAGAATGTGGCAAAATAATTGTTTTTTTCTTGATTATACTATTTTTGTGATTGAAAAATAGCCGAAATTGAAATTCGATTAATTGCACAGCCCTAATGACAGTATTAATCATTATACTGGCCTGGACAAGGTGGGACCTAATGATATAATGATGCTATGTTGAAATATGTATGTTTGCCCTGCAACGAGGATAATATTTGGTCCCTGTCTTTCAAATTAGGGGCCCTAATGTTAATCATAATACTATATTATAATCATATTTTGACCAGGGAGAGACTGGCACTTCTTTTCCCATCTTTTTCATGATTGTTACTGCTGGTATTGCTAAATCTATACTTTAACATTTTTTATACATTAAGGGGATTCAAATGCAGCTAAGTTCTCCCCTCTATATAGCTATCAAAATTCTCCCACTATCTATCTAGTGTCTAAAAGTAAAAAAAAAAAAAAAAAAAAGCTCAGTCTCCAGTCCTGTATCTGTAAAATAGAGAGAGAGATATCAGGCCATGCTGAAGCAGACTTGGAAAATGAGTATCTCTAGATTACTGTGCCAAAAGGTGGGAGTTCTGAAGAACAAGATGCAGCCAAACTGGCCACATAATTACAAGAGTCCCCCATTGATGGGGAGGAAGATGAGCGGAAAGACTGGCATTTTTGATCATTATGAAACTCCTACTTCCGGACATCCATGCCGATGGGCACATCTGAAGTAGTGGGGTTTTGTCCCTTTAGTTCTTAAAATACCTCCCTAGTTAAGTAGGCTGCAGTTCAGTCTTACGCAACACATGATAAAATGTGTTTTATTTTTTTATTTTTTGGGGGGTCCATCTGTAAAATCAATTGTTTGTACAAGATATGAAATGTATTGCAATGCATGATGTAGGGATTTTTGTATAGCCTTATTCTGTTCAGTATAATAATCTCTGCATAATATCTTATTTCACTCTCATTTCTAAGGTGGAACCTGAGAAACTAAAAACACTAACGCAAGACCTGGAAGCTTTGGAGAGGGTTGCCAAGATGAATAGAAAGTAAGTCCTCTGCACTTAACCACAGACACACACACACTCTCTCTTTCTCACACACACACACACACATACACACATAAGGTACTTAGTTACTCAACATCATTGCTGCCTATCTGACTGCTCTGCCTGTGATCCCAGCTGCATGATCCTCCTGTTTCTGTGCCCTTAAAGAAGCCCTTTGGTTCCTCCAAACCTCTCTAGCTTCCTTTGGGGCCAGTGGCACCAGCAGGCTGTGTGTCCTGTGATAATGATGTTACATAACACCCCCTCATACTCGTGGCATGACCCACTAGCTACCCGCCAGAGGAGGCCTGTCCATTGAGGAAAAAGGAGAACCACCCTGCCTAAACGGTCAAAGAGAAATTAAATGTAAAGGATTGAATACATTGAACTAACTGGCTTTTTTTTTTTTTTTTTTTTTTTAAAGCCATCACTGAAATTTGTCAGTCGTGAAAGTGCCCTCTATAGTAATTGAAAATGACACAGTGGATTTGGGGAGAATGTATTGAGATGCCGGACTTCCAGTTTGACTCATGGCGGAGTACTGTAGGTTGCAAACTCAAGGCGGAGTGGTTGCAGAGGAAAACTCTTGAAATCCGTACATGCTACCTGATTATTAAAAGTATAAGTATATATACTCTTTTGATCCCGTGAGAAATTTGGTCTCTGCATTTATCCCAATCCGTGAATTAGTGAAACACACTCAGCACACAGTGAACACACAGTGAGGTGAAGCACTAATCCCGGCACAGTAAACTGCCTGCAACAACAGCGGCGCTCGGGGAGCAGTGAGGGGTTAGGTGCCTTGCTCAAGGGCACTTCAGCCGTGCCTACTGGTCGGCAACCCTCCGGTTACAAGTCCGAAGCTCTAACCAGTAGGCCATGGCTACCCCTTGCATTAGTGTGTGCGTGTGCATGTGCGTGTGCGCGTCTCTGGTGTATGTATGTCAGTACCGAGTGCTTATCTGAAACCTGCAGTATGTGTGTGTGTGCATGTATTCTTGCATACGTGTGTGTGTCTGTCTGTGTCTCCACTGTGTAAGTCTGAAGCCTGTGGTATGCCTCTAAACTGTGGTGACAGATTCATTGCCTGCTCCAAAAAATTGAATTGCATACATTACTCTGTCATTCACTGTCAGTGAAGGCTACTTGTCAGCATTGAGAGGGCCACACATCCATCTTCCCAGAACTCGTAAAGCCACCATGTGCCAGCAGCTATGGGCCAACATGTTCTCAAGGTCATGTTACAGTGGACTTTCAGTGACTGAACCTTATACACAGTGATGAACATGCATGTAGTATATTAGAAGTTAAACCAAAGTTGTTTTCATTCGGTGCTTAGCACTGTGTAGTATGTGGTAGGTTATTATATGAATTGCCTGTGTGAGTCGGTGTTTCTGTGGTGGCCATCAGTGTTTCAGTACGTGTGATTTTTTATGTTGTACAAAATAATTATTTTCGAAAGTAATTATTTGTTGTGTCAGATTATTGTGTGGTTAAAGATGTACACCTTAAGCCATCCTTACACCAGAAGATTATTGAAATATTGTAGTATTTTGAGTAAAGCTTGAATAGGGGGCATTAGTTAAAACACTCCAGCCTTTCAGGAATCTTTCTTAAATCTTTTCTAAGTCTTCTGATGTATGGGTAGCATTAACTGTAGCCAGTGATTGGTGATCTGAATGTGTTGTACTTTTCTGCTCAGATCTGGGAAGCTGAATAATCATTTGGAAGCTGCTATCCAGGAGGCCATGAGTGAGCTGGACAAGATAAGCACTGTGAGTATGGCAGGATGGCTATGGTTATAGGGCCTACGTGCACGAAAGGCTCTCTGTGCACTCGTTTGTTTCCGGTGGAGCCAGGTGTGTTTGAACCTGCCTCTATTGTTAATGCAGTTAGTGTCTACATGGACCCGGTTGGGTGTTGCACTAGGGAATCAGCATGTTACGACAGAGAAGGATGTACTGTATGTGTGTGTGTTGAATTTTTATTATTGGGCAAACAAGATATTCAGTGTTGCAGTGAAGATGTAAAGAGCAGAATATAACAGAAAACACCATTATAAGCTCAATAATAACAATGTTAACACACACATAAATACTCAGCCTTTCGTGCACGTAGTCTATCGACATTGACTGATACACTGCCATCTGGTGGACAGAACATATAGAACTTAAGTTTGCCAATACCAATATCGAATATATATATAAGTTTGGCAATACCAATATCGAATATATATATTCGATATATATTCGAATTTCAATATCGATTATCGAATATAATATTAAAAATCAAACAAACTTCGAATAGGATTTTTAGGCAAAAGTCAAATCCCTATAATATTCAGTATTCATTATTGAATGCTTATAGCTGGAAATGATGTTTTTCCCCATCATACTATTTTTTAAAGCTGACTTACCTGCGAGCATGTAAATGGGCTACAGGTTATCTACAGGAATAGCATGTGCTAGCACTGCACTAAACACTTAAAATCAAACGCAGCTTCAACCGGAAACAGAAAACCGGATTCGAGTGCCATGGCAACGCCCATGTTTGGTTCTTGAATAAGGTGGATAGTGTGGATATTGCTGGGTCTGGTTTTGAATTAATTTTGAAATGTTTGACCATGTGGCAAGCTTTGTTATTGTGGTGTGTTTGTGTAAATGCAGCATGTCAAGTAACGCATGGTGACACATCATTATTTGGAATATGTAGAATAATGTGATGTGATTATTTTGTCGTAATGTTACCTGTGTGTGTGTGTGTGTGTGTGTGTGTGTCCAGGTTCATCAGATCCCGACGCGAGACCGCCAGGTCCGACTGCCCAAACCGAAGCGGAGGAAGATCTCCAGATAACATTGAGTCCTGTGGGGTAGCAGTCAATGCGGTATCCAGCCTCAAAGGGGGTTGTGTTTAACACACACAAACACACATACACACACACACACACTCAGTCACACACACTCTCATTCACACACACACACATCCCCTCTCCATCCTCCCCTTCCCCCTTTAGGTGCTACGACCCACAGTGGTGCAGTGGTCTCCCGAATCCTTCTCTCTCTGACTGACTGACAGTGAAGGTGCTGGATAAGCCAATCAGAAAACTGCAAAGAAAAAGGTTTTTGGGAGGAGAGGGGGGAACACACTCAAAATGGTTGCAATTTGTCTACAGCTCGCTGAAGAACTATTTTTTGTAGAACACAAGATGATGACAAAAACTTGAAAAAAAATTACAAAAAATGAAAAAATATTGCATTAAGAAAAATAGACAGTCCAAATATTTCTGATACATTTTCAATATGTATATAGAAAACAGAAAATTTCATGGTGAAATTCAGAGAAGAAAAAAGCAAAACTGTAAATACTGTACAATAATGCCATGTACAAGCAGACTTAATGCACACTCTATCTTTTATTGTACAAAAGAAAAACAAGAAAACTCTCAAACCAAGCAGAGGTGTACCAATGTCTTTGGTTTTTATTCAGCACGTGGGCAATATGGCCACGTTTGCAAGAGAACGGACTGAAGAAGAAAACAGAAGACAGCCTACAGCTTTTATATGATCATGACATAGAAAAATGCGCTGTTTGTTGTTTTGTTTGTTTATTTGTTTGTTCATTGCAGTTTGTTTTTTGTTATTTTTGTCCCTAATCAAGCAAGAGTGGGAGGAGTTAGCCTGCTTACCCCTACTCCCCAGTGTATGGCCAACCCCTCTCACTCACACACACTAATGCGTGTTCATATGTGTCCGAGTCCAAACAGAATGAACTTTACCAGCTGTGCCAGGTCCTCGGAGAGGGCCTGATCCGACAGCACTCACACTTCTGTGCTGCTGCAAGGTCTCTGCACCACAATAAACCCATATAAGAGGAACTTTAGAAAATACACTCAAAATTGTTGAAATCATCACCAAAAGTGGCCCCACACACAGACACAACTTTAAAAGCCTGACTGTATGCCTATTAATTAGCTGAAATTAAGTTGTGCTATTTATCACTACAAATACCAATTGCCATTGACTGATTGATTTAATAATGGCCTATTACTTTGGTATCAGCTTGACTTTCCTTCGCGTGTAAAACACTCAGTCAGATTCCCTGTAGGACCTTGTTTCACCGCTCAGGAAGTGCTGTATGATGTCACCAGCTGGTTCTATATCAGCAAGGTGGAGGATATTTTGTCTGCATTTAGGGGCCTTATAATTTTTGTCTTTTTGTTGTAAATTATTTATGTACAGTATTCTGATATTTATTTGAATCACACATTTAGAGTCGGCAATAATACAACCCGAGAGTTTGAATACTCCGAGAAAGCCTTATACATGTATGTACAAAGCATATATATAGATATATAGATATATATATATCTCTTGCACAGAGAGGAACAAACTTTGTATTCAGTATTATTCACTTTTAGCTGTTAACAGAATATCTCTATATATTATTTTCCGTTTTATTTAAAGTGTTTAATGGGTGCAGTTGTCATATTGTGTTGCGCAGTTTTCAGCACTGTTACTTCGTGTCATGGTAGTCTTGTGGCAACTCAAGTGCAAAAACAAATTTGTTGCTTCCCGTTGACAAAACTGTCTCCAGTAACCGGTCTCGCGTTTGTCTCAGGAAGACCAGTCATCGGGGCTACATTTCACAGACCAACCCTATCCTCACAGAGCTGTATTCTTTAGGTTGTGGGTGCGTGTCTTCACCTGTGTGGCTGTGTTACGTGTGAGAGTACAGTACTTCTACTTTTTTTTTTTTGAAAGAAATATATAATATACATATGTCAACCAGTCAGTATCCTATTAGTAAATATACCGATCAGTTCCCTGGCAGAAACTGAGAATGGTATGTTAGTGGGATGTTTGTACTGTACGTTGCTTTGAGACGTAAGCCCAGCTCACTCTTTGGCTGAAACGGTCCCTGGGCACTGACCGCAGCCAAGAGTTTTATTAGAAACACTACGCTTTTCATTTCAAACCATACATCCATGTAGTGTGTACTAGACTATACGGATGCAGATGCGTTAGTCACAAGGTGAGGATCTTAAATTCAGAGATTTGGAATCTTAATTTTTTTTATTTCTAACTACAAAAAAACATCAACTTTGTGTGATTAATGTTTATGAAAAAAACTTTTTTTCAACAAATGCTGCTATCAAACCAGCTTTGCATTCATCTTGTGACTGATGCATCTGCCAATCTCAGTTGTTGAAGCTCTGGACCTTTTAAGACTTTTAAGATGAAGTACTTGTCCAAGGATGTGTGCACTTGTGTGTCAGAGGTGGATAATGAGGGAAAAGTCAGTATATAGCAACACTAGCATTAAATAGTCACTGACGTGTTGACTTGTTAAAACTAAGCAGACACTACGAGATGGGTCATAACTGTCAAAATGAAAACCATAGCATAGTAGAGAAACTTTACAACTTAATGTGTCTTGAAATGGAGTGTTTTATTTCTTTCTTATTTTTGTTTTTCCTAAGCATGTCCTCATGGTGCCACATAAAACTAGTCACTACTAAAATGTCAAGTGCAATATAACGTAATGTAACGTATCTCAGTCATGTTGGTATACTATCAGAATATTTGTAGCCTCTTTTAGTTACAATATTGCTGTGTTCTGTTTTTCTTCTGTTTTGTTACACACCAATGTATTCAAATTTAAGCAGACTACAATATCCTCCAACCATGCTTGATATGTACAGAGTTTAAGGAGAACTTGACCCAAGCTTATATTAACAGTCCTTCGGCACTGTATACTACTTACGTTAGAATATGCTGGTCCAGGATGTATTGGGTTCTGTTTATGGTGTTGTCCTGACAGTCTTACTAGCAAAAGGCTCTTAATCCGGCTCAGCGGCCAATCAAAAACACCTTTCCATTCTATGTTCCTGGAGCAATGTTGGTGCAGGAGAGACCCCTAGTGGTGATTGGCGTAAATAGCCGGGGCCACAAATACCAAGGAACCACAGGAATGCCAGTTTCTTTGAGCACACACAACAAGTATGCAGTGCCGAGGACGCCTAATGCTGAGTGAGGTCTGCCCAGCAAAGGTGTACCTTATGAAAGTCATCAATTCTGGTGGTAAAGTTCATTCTGTGGTATGTGCAATGACATGGAGACTAACAGTCCCATGTACAACTCCCACCTTGTGTGGAAGTTCTGGTCTGTTTCATACAGTACATGTTCGTTTTTGGTGTTGATGTTTTTGTTGATATGTCTTTTCAAATTCTATTTTTTGTTAGAAGTCAAAAAACATTCAGAATGGTTAACTTTTGTCCATATGTGTTACCTGATGAGTGTATGTGTGTGTTTGTATGCTGGGAGGTTTCTTTCATTTTTAAATGATTGTAAGCTTGTGTGTGAGTGAGTATTTTTCTGTTTTCTCTTTTTTGCTTGCTCCGTTTGTCCAATTGGTATGACCAACCGCTTCTCTTTTCTTTTTCAGTGTTGCTGCTTTCCAACATGTAACTAAGTATATATTTTTCTCACCAATATATACTTTACAGCCGTAGACTTCGTAAAGTATGTTGTGCACTTGATTTCATTTGTTGCCGATAGCATTGATGTGGGTGTTTTAGAAATAGTTTGTTGAAGTCCATAATTTCTAATTGTTTCAGTTTTGCTTTTCTGTTTTTGTTTGTTTGTTTTGTTTTTTTAGATTTGTATGATTTCTTGTAAGCAGCGAGTTTGTTTTTTGTAAATATTGTGAACCTTACAGGACATGCAGTGATGTAACATTGAAATAATGTTGCACCGATGTTTCAATTAAAAACTGGTCACTCATACTTGAAAATAGTTGTGGAGGCCTTTTGGGTACATTTCCGTTATATTGTTTGTGTTAAAGATATCATCATATAACTGATATCCCCTTTCAACTTCCAAAAGTAACATACTGTTGCCAACTTCATGATATCTTTTTTGTTTTTGGGGATGATGAGGATGCACCTCGCTGCAATAAAATATTTATAAATGCATATTTTATTCAAGTTATATTGGTTTATAATTAGTTGTTAAATGACTCTTAATTTAAACTCTCCAAGATTGAAAGTAATAACAGTCCTCTGGGTATCTGCACAGTCTGGAGTGCGTTTGAGCTAACATGGTATGATTCATCATTCAATTCAATCTAACTAATGACTCACTAACTTCTACTAAATAAGTTTGAACCATAATAGGTGCAAAACTTTAGTCTTTAGTTGGTACTAATGTGGATATATAGTGGGATGTGGAGTGGGACTCCTGCAAATCAGAGACTTGACTTGAATTATCTTCTTTTCTTTTTTTTATTCTTAGGTCATCAAGTTTATTAGTTTGTTCATATAGGCTTACCGTGTAAAATTAGCCTTGTTAACATCAAACCACTTCACAGATTGAGAATGGGTCTGGTAAGGCTTCATCAATTTACGACTTCAGGGGCGTAACCAGCAGTGAAATTAAAGTTAAATTGGTGCATTAAACTCTTACCAAACCGTTTCAGAAGTGCAGCAAATCTGTCATTGTATAAAGCCTGCCTCATGCCGGATAAGCGATTGTGATTGGATTCTGGGTTTTGGGTGATTTGGAAATGGATGTCAATTGGCTCCTTTCCAGACGGACCTGCAGAGCAAATTCAAATTTGCTACAGGTTTGTCTGGGTTCACCCAGGCTAGTGTAAAATGAATTACTGGAAATTCACTTTTATCCTATACACATATCATTTAAGCTAAACGTGTTTTATCACTTGGCTATTTACTTGAGCTTGATGTCAGTTCTGTGGCTCAGTGGGCTAAAGTGCATGATGTGTTTTCTGCTTTCTCAAAGGAAGCATGGTAATAACCTGCCTGATGGTTTCGACCCCAGCATGAAGTATAGCTTTAATTTGCAAAATGTTATTTATTTATTTCCTCTATTTATTTCATCTATTTATGTCCGTAAAATCCTGAAGTACACAATATGGCATCTAGTGTTCAATACAAAGAATTGCATTTTAGAGAGATTGGTAGCTTCCGGGGTACACAGAGCATTAAGTCTCCAAAAACCACTGCAAAAGTTACATTTGTTGGGCTCTAAGCAGATTCCAGACCACAAAAAAATGGAAGGAGCAAGGAGGAACTTTGTAAACATAAAGGGTCCCATAGGAATGACACCTTGCTTCCACTGGGCTGGCAATTTTGTCTGTAAATACGTCTTAAATATGTGATGTTCAATACAAAGAATTGCATTTCCTTAGAGAGATTGGTCGCTTCTGGGCACACAGAGCATTGGGTCTCTCCGAATCCATGAAAAAAGTTAAAATTTTCCGACTTAAGGGTACTACATACCCTATACTACATTTCCTCTGTCGCAAGAGAAATATCAGCCTTGCGCAGGCGGGTCGTGCACAGGAGATTTTTTTCAGATGCCCGCGATAAGCAGGATGAGCTTGAAGCCAAGATCAGGGAGCATGCGTGCTTCTATACAGACATCAACCACATTCAGGCATTTTTGCCTAGCCCACATCTTAAATAAACATGATGTTTGAATAGTCAGTTTGAGAAAAGAGGGAAATTAACCTGGCTAGGTTACCAGCGAGAGTTCGTGATTTTTAAATAGTTTGCTGGATAAGTTAATGAAGCTACCAGAGAGAGATGTAACAGGGAATTAAGATGAAAGAACTAGGACCCAGGGACATGCCAATAATCCAGCAAAAGGTAAAGATATTTCTTTTCAACCAAAGGATATCTGCCAAGACCTAAACAGTATCTTCCACCTTAGGAAATGACACAAACTCATCTCTCAGCACCAGCCAGCTAGCTAAAATTTCCCTCGGGATGAATAAAGTAGCCTATCTCTATCTATCTATCTATCTATCTATCTATCTATCTATCTATCTGCACACACCTTGGAAACTAAATGGTAATGATGGTAGTTGTGAATAGCAGCAACCAAAGTCTGAAGTATCATCACAGAGGGTAGTTTTTACTGCCATTGAGGCCAATGCCAATTCAGGAGAATATTGCAACTAGTGTCCCACCACGCACGAGTATAAATGGTTACGGCGCCCCCGTGACGTCACATTGTCGCACTACCGGTCGGGAGTGGCGCTTTGTAGGATGCTTTACTCTAGGCAATTTCTAGCCTAGAAATCTAGATGCACCCTAGCGGCAGCAAATGTAATAAGCAGCCAGAGTCGTCTAGCAACTTTCCGTTGGCTTGTGAGCTGGAAAAGACAAACTCTGGGCAGGCCAATCACATTGTGTATAGAGTCGGTGGGCGGGCTTAACACAGAGTTGCAACGGTTACGTGTGAATTCCCTGCTACTTGAAAACAAATAAGATGGCTGCTGCTGCTTGCGAACAGCGGCCTTTCGAATCGGCTTTGGATACGACTCTTAAAGACTTGGAGTTAAGCTTTTCTTTGAGAAAAGAACAGACAGCACTGAAGTCATTCATAAAAAAGAAAGATTGGTTGTAGCGCTATCCTATTGTGTGCAGAGGTCATTTGAAAGACAACCGTTTATCCCGCCCCTCGGATTGAGCCTTGCCAATGGTGTGTTCCCAGACCGAACATCTTGATGTGGGTCTGGCTTGTCAGGCTAGGCAAATTCCGGACCGCAAAAACAATTGGAAGGATAAGCTTCGCAAGCGCACCGGAGCTCAAGGAGGCTCCCATTGGAATTAATCGATGATGCCGTTTTTGCACACGTACACGAAGCTGTGAGGAAAAAGGAGGATGACAAGGACAACTAGTCTAAATTTTTCGATTGTACACACCACCATCACATCTGGTGTACCCAGTTCCATTGATTATAGTGGAAGCTAATTGTTGCAGCATATGCTCCACAAATGGAAAGCTTCAGGTGTGCTTCAGGTCTGCTTTACGTTTCCCAGAATTATGCTTCAACCACAGGTCGAGAACAGCAGTTCAAACTTCAAAACCTAGGGTCTATATTTGGACATCAATGAGTGTAAATTTTCATTTGGGACCAAAACCACATCAATTGGTGCAGTTTTCAGTAGGCCAAATCAAAGTCCTTTTAGGCAAGTCCCTCCACTCGGCGGCCATATTGCAATGCTTTTTGGGCACTTATCAGGCACCTATTTCGGCAGAAATGTGCGTGCGCAAGGCTTCACGACCTCAACCTTGCTCCAGCGGCGAGATCACAACACATGATTGGCATGATGTCTTCACACACCACATTATTGGCTCAATGTATTCACAACACACAACATGATTGACAACTGAATGTTTGCATGCATGTTTGAGTGAACTATGCCCTTGGCGAAAGAGACTGTTACTCTCTCATCACATTTTAAACAAAAGCTTGGTACATGCTCCCCCTTGCCCCCTCAAAGCACTTGATGCTGACTGTGCATGTTCGAAGTGATCCCAATAATATTTTCTCAAACAACACAGATTTCTAAAGACTTGGTTATCTTGGCTGCTTTAAGAGAACCGCTCTGCTCCCTAAACAGTTGGACACTGTATGATGTCCGTCCGGGTTCCAAATTCATGACGGCGCCCAGCCTGCCCCCTGCACATTCTGATCACATATTCAGGATTGCAAAATATTTCTTTTCACCCTTGCATGCACTGTGCTCCTTCAAGTCAGAGTCTGTCATAACTGCTGGCTTGGGAGCTAAAGTTCAGCTATCTTTTGACCTTCAAGAAGGGATTTATTGTCAGCATCCTCCATAAGGATACATGTTGGTGCCATTATTGTTTTCTGTACATGGGGTTAACGACCGATTATTAGTTATTTTTAAGATTTTGCAGGGTTTTTACATGAAGAGATTGGTAACATTTTAGGAGAGGATTCCAAGTGGTTACCATCTGTTGTTGCACATGTCAGCGTGTCCTCAGAGAGGTCTCCTAGACTGCAGAGGACACAGCCAGAATGTGCACTACAGCAAAACAATCCTTAGGGGCCTCGGCCAGGTTCACGTCCTTAAATCAAAGCGCTCTGGTTTTGTTTACAAGTCTGCATGGTGAGAGAGACCTCGGTTATTGCATTTTGTTATGGGATTATCAGGGGAGAAAGGGTACTTTAGAGGCTTTTTTTATAGGCTTTTTGTCTCCTTTTACATAACACACTAGACTGGCCAGATGTCACACACTGCGCGATTTTAGCAATGTTTTTGTTAAATACCAACTCGTAGCCTACTGTAGGAGTAATTTGCATGCGATGTAAAGTCAAAGATCACGATTTATGTTCTCACACCATACGGTCTGATAGTCCACTGCTCACTCGATACGTGAAATAAACCCCCGAACCCGGAACTGTGTCTAAGAAGAAGTAGTCAAAGTCAAAATGATTTCTTAAGGAAATCAGTTTGTGGCTCTCCAATACCTGACGAGCCAGACCCACATTAAAATGTAGGGTCTTGGGACTCACCATTCGCAGTGCTCAGTCCGAGGGGCAGGATAATCGGTTGTCTTTCAAATTCCCTCTGCACGCAAGAGACTGAGAATGTGTCGTCATCATGGCATTTTCCCATTGGTGAACGCAAAGCATTTTGGGGATCCACAGCAATCCATGCCCATGTAAACCAATGTAAATGGCCAAACGTACCCATAATCTTGGTCACGTGTCTTAGCAATCTCTATAGGATAGCGCTACAACTCATGAGTCCCATGCCTTTTCCAACCAGCGGAGCTAGTTGGGTTCAAACTTTTGCCAACTTAAAAAAGCTTAACTCGTGTCACGCTGTTCGCCAACATCAACATCCATCTTCTTTGTTTTCAAGTAGCAGGGAATTCATAGCCTGGTCCTTACTGCCTGTGACTATGTTTCTCTTCGTCATACAGTCTGGCACAATGTAATAGGAATCTGTCTCAGTAGTTGGCGGATGCTTATTTTGAGGTTTAAAATCATTGGAGTTCCCTTAACCAATCAGCAACGTTTGGTAATGACGTATGCTGTGCGCCGGAGTTCAGGCTCTTACGCTTACCACTTCCGCTCTCAGTAGTAAACAGACCATCTGATAAATCAAATTTTTCCCAAAGCCAGTTGGAAGGAGAGGTACGACGTCCTTGCCATTTATAAAATTGACAAGACAAGCCTCTTGTTCTTGCTTTTAATTGCGTGATGCTCTCGAGAGTTGAAACAACTTCGCGGATAGCTTCTAGCATCTCTTCTCCGTCGCCATTGTTGCTATGCTGTTTAACTACAAGCTTCGCTGGACTACAAGCAACTCGGCAGGCGAGTTCCGCGTCATCACTCAACTGTTCGCTGAATGGCTCGGCTACATGCGAGCCGTATAATGTGGGTTGGGCCAGACTACGTGCGAGACCGAAATCAAATTTTGGGCGGAAGTACTTAGGATGGTAACGACCAGGCTAGGGAATTCACGCCGAACCGTTTCAACTCTGCCATCAATCATTATGTTAAGCCCGCCTAAAGACTACACGTGATTGGCCCTATCTAAGTTTAATTTTACCAACTCGCAAGCCAACGGAGAGTTACTAGACTAGCCACTAGGGTGCGTCTAGATTTCTAGGCTAGGATACCCTCACAAGGGGCAGGCGATCAGAATTTCTGTCATGTCAGAAATTCATCCAACCACCCGAATGCCAGTCAGGAGTAGATAATCATCTGTCATTACCCTCTGTACCACATCAAAGGCACAACAAAACTGAAATCCGGCTCAATTCAAAAGAGTCGTATAACTCAAAAATCGTTTCAGTAGGCTATTCATTTTTGTCAATTAATATATTTTACATTTGGAAAAGTTAAACATACATTTATTTAGCATATTGTAGGCTATTATGTGGACTACTGTCTTTATGATTAATGGATGGAAGATAAAGTTGGACGGTTTGGCTCTCTAAATGTGATGACTTATTACTTTGTTGTGTCCTTCAACATTCAGTAACTCTGTAGCCTATCAACTTGAAATCCTGAGGGTCCCTAATACAGTTTCCTATTTAGACCAATGACGTGGAAAAGGTTTAGGAGCAGCCACATATGTCCACCACCATTGAGGGGATCTTTCCATAGATGATCTGTTCTTTGCGGTTGAAATAGAGCATATTGATAGGAGACATTTTGGTGGGAGTGCAGCAGGGTCCGGCGGTACCCCGCGGATTTGCCTTGTTTACTAGGTGAGTATGTGGGTACTTCTGCAGGTGCATGTACTCGCATTCTCCCGAGCAGTAGTTAGCCTTGTAGCGTTTAGGCGCAATAATCCAGTCCCAGCCGAAGTCCTCAAAGTCCACGGTGAGAGGGTAGCGGCAGCAGCGAGATTCAGGGGAGTTCTCGTCACAATCCAACCCTGTGTCCCTCTTCAACCGTTTGGGCGTCTCAGCTATTTTCACTTCCATAAAGGGTTTCTAAGATATGGAAAAGGCATGATTAAACAAAACAAAAAATAGCCGTCTACTACAATTTGTGCAAATGCACGATTTTACAGACCGAACAATGAGCATGCGTCTCTTTCTTACCTCTGAACATCAGAAAATCTTTACAACTCAAAGGACGTTTAACAGAAATCTCACCAGTCCCTCCGAGCCAGATTCAGCAGAGGTAACGGCCAGGTCCACTCCTTTGGAATCAAACGCCTTTATTTCGATACCAAGATTGGTCTCGGGTTGTTTCAGCCAAGACTGGAGGAGCTGGTTCATGTCGATACTTTGCCAAGAGCTGGCCTCTGCATCTACCTCGATTTTCAGGGACCTAATAATAGCCCTCGTGTTGCCTTCTGACAGTGGTTTTAGACGAGAAATTTGCAAGAAGACAGTAGTGGCTTCCTCGGTCGGCCGGAGGTGAATCCACAGCTGCGCTTTTAATATGTTGTTGGGTAATATCTTCGGGCTTAGAGAAAATAAGCAACATCTTGGCATTCCGTTTTTTTGAACGCTGGATTGAGCTGAAAGGAAAATAATACAAGGCCACCCTTAATGCTATACAAAGAATAAACTATATATATATTTGGCCCTGGTCAATGCAGCCTAGAGCGCAAAAGACAGGTGCTGGGAGAAAAAAATGTGATTTATGTTCACAATTCAATTCCAGTTGTATTTAAATCAGTTTCAGGAGTATGGCGACAAAAGCTCTGTCCTTGGTAGTACAATTATTACGTAGTGCTCTCCGTACGCGCATTGACCCGGCGCAACGGTGCGCACTTTGTGTAATACCAAACATATATACTGTATATGCGTAGTTGACTGTACGTTTTATCTTTTACTGTATTATTTTCATAACCAGCTGCCCAATGCATGCAAATATAAGCAAACGTTAAATAACTGTATATACGTTTCTGTGAAGAGTAAATATGCCGTGCGTAAAACTTACGCTCGGTGGCCATGGTAATGATGGTTTCAGTGGTGGCGTGCTCCCCATCATCGGCCGTACCAACTTTCCTGTCATCCAGCTGGAGATCATACTGACTGAGTAGCTCCTGCAAGGGCGGCGCTTTCGGCAAGAGCTGTCTGATCATGTCCCGGCTTATGTTTGGAGCCTGTTCAAGTCGGAGGATACTAAGAATTTGGGACTTGATGGTGTGTAGTCTCATCAGCTTGCTTTGGTGCCTGAACTCGCATGTGGAACATTGCTCGGTGTCCTCTGTCGTCACTGGCTGAGGTGTTGTGGAACTGCCTGAACAAGTTGCTCCAAATGCGCACAAGAAACACAGGTACACAAAGAATAGCATAATGTCTGTTAAGCTTCGGTTTGTTCTGATGCGTAGTGATGATTTTGGTGATTCCCTCAGCCCCCTGGTTCGCCTCCCTCAACAATGAAAGGCATAGTGTTGCACAACGAACAGCTTTATACGACTACTTCCTTGATACGTCGTCAAAATCCCTTGATTGGCCGAAATTATGTCAGATGTAAGTCGTCAAAGTTTATGGTCTAATGCCAATAACTAACCCATGCGCTCGAGCTACAAAAATAATAACATTTTGGGAATAGACCTAAAGGTTTGAAATGAGTCTATACAGATAGTGCTTCTCGCTATCCTCGTGATGTTCTTTGTGAAAACATTATTTTTGCACTACCCATTGTTATTAGAATAACGGGACACCTATGAAGTAGATGCATCGTCTTCTATTGGCTATTCCTCATTTCATTAATATAATGTTCAAAACCTTTATACAAATGGACTCTTAAGCTATAGTGATATTATTTAACCAGTAACCCAGTGGGATATTATGTGTTTTTACATTATTATGAAATCCGCAACCGCATACATCGGTGTGAGTGTTTTGAGTTCATTATCACTGTCACACCGGTTGAGGACGCTACTGTTGCGCTGATTCCTGTCTTGGTTAAATGTCCAGTTTCGCTGAGGTGCAGTGATTGGCTGTTCTGGTGCTTTTGTAGCTAAGAAAAAGCGTAGGAGCGTCTATGCACTTTAAACGGCTTGCCAACTTCTGTTTCTACTGCCGAATACCACCAAGCGCATGGATTCGATAATGGTGAATATTGTTTGATTAAATAAATAGAGAAGCCTATGCTCTATGTAATTAATTATGTTAATTCTGTAAAACGGATACAATACATAATGTAATGTAGTGGACCAATCATCAAATTGGTGAAACCGTGCTCGTTTTTAGTTAGTCATAAATTATTAAGTTATTTGCTCAAAAGCATCATAAATGGCTTGTTGCTTACAAAGATGTGTGTAATCAAGTAGCTTAAGTGCCGAACACGTTTCTTTTCATACTCTCTGTGTCTAGCCTACATTACAGTGAAGACGAGTGAAGTATTATATACAACTTTCTGGCACCCACCCAAAGTTTGAAGGAAAGCTTGCCTGCTGCTGTCTTGTGGACCGCATCACTGGCCCAAACTTGTAAGCTTCATCGCCGTCCTCTTCAGAAATGGATTAGTTGAATTAGTTTTAGGGTACTACAATGGGATGCTTCCAATCAAAACACAGAATCCCCGACGAGGCCAAAAACATCGAGGGGAAGGCCCTCCTTGTTACTGACTTGATAGTGGACGATAGCACAGCCTTATTGTTGGACTACGACTCTGAGCTTGTGAAGGGCTTGCCACCGGTTTCCCCCACTAACCTGCTCTTGCTGGATTACGCCCAAAGGATGGCGGAGGAGATTGTTGCCTTGGCGGTGCGGCAGTGGGATGAGTTAGACAGACAGTATAGAGACATCCCTTACATCGACTCTGACATGACATCAGCCGCTGAAACTTGACTCTTCTTCCCCAAATGAGTGCATGTTTTCAGAGTTTTAGAGTTTTCATTTATTTATTTTTTCATTCTGTTGGCTACTTTCATTCATGTTTTTTTGGGGGGGACTCATTATGAACAATGTGGCTGTTCAGTCATTGCTCAATGCTCCCTCATCTCTGTTGCCTCCTGCTGCCCTCGCTGTCTTTGTTTGTTGTGTAAACATGAGCCAAGTTCAGACACTGGGACTGGTGGTGACATTCCCAGAGTAGAACACTTTTTAGAGTTTTGGTGATTGTCAGTGTCCTGTCTGGCTGGTAATTCCCAGGAAGGAAGTTCACATGCAATGGTGTGCTTGCTCTCATCCTGTGCCAAGTGGAACAGAAGGACATTGATGCCTGCCCCAGGGTGCCCCCATACCTGTGCCTCAGACCAAGAGATCTTCATAAATTAGAAATGAGGATAGGGTTGACAGGAACTGTGAAAGGTTGGGGTAATAAAATAAGCATTAGAAAACTTTAACCCATTTCATGTTTTCAGAGTTTCTTGACTGTTTCAGACTGCATTTTTTTGAAGATCTTTTGTAGCATTTCAGGTGTGGGTATGTTGTTATCGAAGCAAGCTGTTGAAGCCTGTTTCCATAAATATATAGAAAATAAATTACCCAGATTTGTAGGGCAGGCAAGCCTGCAAATGAAAGTGGATAAATGGGACATATGCTGAAATTACATGTCATGTTACTCTGTGTGGCCAGACATGATTTGTTTATGTAATGTGAAACAGTCTGATACATCTATCTCGTATGTGCACCTCTAGTCATTTGGCTTGACAGACTGAGGAACATACTGAATGTCGTCCTGAGTTCGGCCATCTGTCAAATTTATGTCACAACTTAAGCGTTTCCGTTTAAAACCACTGATGGACAACACTGTGAAATACAAGCACAACAGCTAACAGATAGTCATCACTCCGGTAAAAGGAAACCTAATGAGTGGGACTCTTGACTCATGCATGTTCTCATGTTTTCAAAGCTACAGACATGCTCCGTCCCTTCATTCTCTGTGAGAGAAAGACCTTGGGGGTATTCCAAGTACATGGTTTAGTGACAAACCTGCACGTTAACTCAGAGTAAGTGGTAAACCTCCTAATAGAAGAGTTGTATGGCTTCATTCTCCTAACATAACAATGTCATAGGTCTTGCTGTAGGAGGTTTACCACTTACTCTGAGTTGAGTTAACTTACCTAGGTATATCACTAAACCACGTACTTGGAATACCCCCCCTTTGCTCAACTGGTCCACCGTCTCTCTCCCTCCCATGTTGTTTGCCAATGAAGGTGGCCCATGTGGACATGAAAACAAAAGCCAGCTCGAGGTCATCTAGAGGATGGGTCAAAGACACCGTGTCACCAGAGGAGGCGGAGAGTCAGGGACACTGACATCCAATCATAGAGAGAGCGGAGGACCATGAATACAGCTGAAGTGTTTCTGTGGAGTTGCTTTGCATCCATTGATTGAACCTAAATTATTGCTCACTGCTGCCACCTTGTGGACATGTCTGTCTCCTGTGCATAGCATAGCAGGCTGCATTTTAAGGGTGTAATGGGTTTCATCTGGCTGACAAAGGCTTTATATTTCTTCAGTCAAAGCATACCATCTCAAGATAGGAACCTTATTATGAAAACCGTATGAGCTTTATAATGCTCACGTTATCTGTGTATGAAATAAGTCAAATTATACATAATTATGACAATAGCATTACCATCTAGGCCTACAACTGGACATTTGCACAATTGTTGCCTATACGCTGCTATGACTCATTTTAATATCATGCGATCATGATAACTGAGCTTTTAAATTATACTTGGTGGTTATTTATTTACCTACAGAACAACTTGGCTGCTTTGTACAGTGCTGTGAAAAGTATTTACCCCTTCCTGATTTCTTCGATTTTTGCATATTTGTCACACTAAAATGTTTCACATAATCAAACTTTAAAAGTAATTTTAATGTTAGACAAAGATAACCTGAGTAAGCATCAGTGTTGGGAACGTTACTTTATAAAGTAATTAGTTAAAGTTACTCACTACTTGTTCCAAAAAGTAACTGAGTTAGTAACTGAATTACTCTATGATAAGAGTAACTCGTTACCAGGGAAAGTAACTATTTCCTTTACTGTTACAAAAAAAAAAGTTGCTATATGTCAAAGAATTTGGATTTTTTGAGCAGTTTGGAGCAGCCAGTTGAAATGAGTAGAACAGACAGGTGTTTGTAGGCTACATAACTTTCGATATTTATTAGATAAATAGATAGATAGATAGATGCTTTATTAATCCCCAAGGGGAAATTCAAAGATATTGCACATCTACAGACCTACGGTTGACTTCAGCCTGTGTCATAGGTTTTTGTTGTGAGGCAGAAAGATCTAGCTTTTGCTGCTTGGAGGACTTTGCTCCGAGTCCTTCTTTGCTAGTGGATGGCGAGCTATCATCTGTGGTGGAGGTATCGGTGTTTTTTGGCCACTAGCTTTAGATGCGTGTGTGAGATGCTTCATTAAATTACAGATTACAACGGATGTCGACAAAGTCTTCGCTTCGACATAATGTACACATTACGTGCACGTTCTTGCCTTTGACCACAATGAATTTGTTATGAAGTAGTGCTTATATCTCCACCTTGAAAATGCCAACTTTTCATCGTCGGATTGCTCCTGACCTCTGCTGTTTCGTCGAATCTATTTTAGCTGTTGCGTGTGTATGTGTGAAAACTATCCAACCCTACCTGGCCCTATGTGAAAAAGTACTAAATTAACCAATTGAC
Source organism: Alosa alosa (assembly GCF_017589495.1). NCBI lineage: Eukaryota > Metazoa > Chordata > Actinopteri > Clupeiformes > Clupeidae > Alosa > Alosa alosa. The sequence goes on along the minus strand of NC_063211.1, from coordinate 17,211,074 downwards.
CCAATTGATAATTTGGTTCAACTTCACTAGACACACACTTCCAGGTACCGATTACTGCCAATGCTGTTGAATCTAAAGAAATTCAAGAACAGATGAGAATCAAAGTTATTGACATCTATCAGTCTAGAAAGGGTTACAAAGCTATTTCTTAGGCTCTGGGACTCAACAAACCACGGTGAGAGCCATTATCTACAAATAGAGAGATCTAGGAACAGTGGTGAACCTTCCCAGGAGTGGCCGGCCTACCACAATTCCTTCAAGAGCGCGTCGACGACTCATCCAGGAGGTCACAAAATAACCCAGACTAACATCTAAAGAACTGCAGGCCTTGCTGGCCTCAGTTAAGGTCAGTGTCCACGAGTCCACAGTAAGAAAGAGACTGGGCAAAAATGTCATTCATTCAAAAAGAACACAAAAGCTTGTCTCACATTTGGCAAAAAAAAAACATCTGGATGACCCCCAAGACTTTTTGGATAATATTCTGTGGACCGAGTCAAAAGTGGAACTTTTTGGAAGACATAGGTGTCGTTACAATTGACGTAAAGCTAACACCGCATTCTATATTCTACATTATGGACAACTCATTCAGAAGACTTCTGATCCCTAAACTTAACTCATTTAATCTCACACATGTTCACAGTCCTCTTACTCACAAACCTAAGGACTGATGTACTGGTCTCTATATAATTGTACTATATAATTGTACTACAATCTCTATATAATTGTACTACAGGAAATGTTAATCTATTGCATATATCATTACTTCATTACTTTATTCGATTATCTGTGCGTCTCCTGGAAAGTAGCTGTTCCTCAGCTGTGGAATGGTCTGAATGTACGAGTCCCAGTCCAAGTTCGAGTCATTCAGTGCCATGGGCGTAGATTTAGGGTGGGACGCTAAGGACTAGTCCTAATCAACATTTTAAGATGACAAAATTGTCCCCACCAATATTTTAGCGAACTTATTTGTACTGCTGATCATTCCGACAGCCAGCACGACAATACAAGAAACGTCAGGATTATCTGACACGCAGGCTACACGCATGGAGAATGCCAATGCACAGGCTACTTTGCAGTGGCAGTCAAGCGAGCAGGTGTGTCAACGACAACGGTAAGTTACCAGGGCTGTCTGCCAATACATACCCCATAAAAGGCCAAAGTAAAACATTTTGATATTGAATTTGACTGACAGAGCTTTCAATTCGGCAGCCGTGGCCTAGGCTACTTCCTAGCGCTTTGGACTTGTAACCGGAGGGTTGCCGATTCGAACCCCGACCCCTCATTGCTACCCAAGCGCTGCTGTTGTTGCAGGCAGCTCACTGCGCCGGGATTAGTGTGTGCTTCACCTCACTGTGTGCTGAGTGTTTCACTAATTCACGGATTGGGATAAATGCAGAGATTAAAATATACTTATACTTACAATTAAACACATTATAATCAATAGGCCAAAATCATAATTGTGTATCTGTGCCGAATTTCGTAATTCAAGTCCAGTGTAGAACTGAATAAGAAAATCATAAGGCTGTATATCTTGAACTTACAGTATGTGAGAAACTTGACTTGCCTTAATATCTCCAACCTCAAGTATGCAGCTAATAAGGAAATATAATTGTTATTTAATTAAACAAGGTGAACTTCTCCCCACTGTGCAATGCAGAAAAAGGATGCTACAAGGAAGGGAATTCAAACACACTCAACACCTTACCATCTATTGATGTCATTGTGGTTCATTGAGATATCTGACATTTTTTCTGTTAATTGGCTTGGATACAAAAGGACATTGTTGCCTTTGTCGGTGTCCTTATGTGAACTTGCACAGGTAACCTTGCTCATCTTTACTTTGCGTTTGACTTCACACCAGTGCTTCAGGGCAGCCGTGGCCTACTGGTTAGCCGGACTTGTGACCGAGGGTTGCCGGTTCAAACCCCGATCAGTAGGCACGACTGAAGTGCCCTTGAGCAAGGCACCTAACCCCTCACTGCTCCCTGAGCGCCGCTGTTGTTACAGGCAGCTTACTGCGCCGTGATTAGTGGAAACCTCACTGTGTGCTGAGTGTGTTTCACTAATTCCCAGATTGGGATAAATGCAGAGACCAAATTTCCCTCACAGGATCAAAAGAGTATTCATACTTATACTTATACTTCCAGACCAGAGCTGATGCTTAAGCAAAGGTCGTCACTGAAAAGCTGTGAATGTCGTTGAACACAGCTGTTCTCACATTAGCTGATTAGATAAACATTAACCATTGTTGCCTAATTACCAATTATTCATCAAGTAGTAACTTTTTTTTTTAGTTTTTCACATAGTATTTTGAAGTATTTTTAAAACAAAAAATACACACCAAAAAAAAAAAAAAGTATTTTGATACAAAATACAGAGCCATTTCCTTCAACCCAATAAAATAAAAAATTACAAAATACTATTTTGTATTTGAAATACATATTAAATGTTTCAGAAATCTTGACATGTCTAAGTTTTGGGTTGCAATATACAGGTAGTGGGCTCTCTGTTAATTTTAATGAGTAGGCCTAAGCCTAAAGTTACAGCATTTCTATCACAATTGACCAGACTTTGACCTTTGGTCTGCTTTTAACAAAATTCTGGCTATGATTGTTCCTTGTATTGCATCATGAGCCATCACTGTGCCTATTGCATTCTACTGTTGTTACCCTTAAGCCTAGCTCAGTCATTATGTTATACCACATCACCCTCCATTAGAAGTGCAATGAGCTGCATTGAGCATAATAAACTGCATTTAGAATTCCAAATTCATATTTCTAGATATTTTGGTGAAAGTAACTCAAAAGTAATACAATAGTGTAATGCCTTACAATTCAGATACATATTATAATGTAACAAATTATTTTGAAATGACAGTAATGAGTAATACATAATACGATTTTGAAGTAACTTGCCCAACACTGATGACAACCATCACTTTCTATGTATGTCTGTGTTTGTGTGTGTGTGTGTGTGTGTGTGTGTGTGTGTGTGTGTGTGTGTGGAGGGTCAATCAAATTCTATGATTGCCACTGATGTGAATGATCTCACAAATCACACAAACCAAATCAAGTTTTAAAAAAATCGCAAAAGTATCGAAATTGAGATTCTTCACTTAGTATTGGTATTGAAACACTAATGTTGGTATTGTGACAACAGGAGTTGGGGATGTGTCCGCACCAAAGCTGAGACCAAACCTACGCCCTTGTTCAGTGCTCAAGTCTAAGTCGAGTCTCTAAATTTAGCTTATGACTCGGACTCGAGTCTGGGTCCTGGACTCGAGTACTACAACACTGGATGCTACAGACACACTTTGCACTACACTAGCATTTTGTTTAGACGCTGCATGTCCTCTTGTTCTAGATTAATCCCCGTCACCCATGGCTCAGCAACAGTATCAGGACAAAAGGAAAAGCTGCTGAGAAACAAATGGTGTAAATCCAGGGAAGCCAATGATCTTTGTAACTACCAGTCTTTGCTATTTGCTTTTTCATCCCCAGTTTAACTTGTTCAAAAGGATTTTTACTAGAGGAAAAATGTAAACACCGCAGACTTTCAAATCAACTTATACTTTCAAATCTCTTCTCAATCCTCCACTACCACTGTCAACTACTTGACTATCTGTAGATGACTGCAACATTTTTGAGAAAGTTGATTAGGGCCCAGTTCAATGAGCCCATAGACTTTGTGTAGACATGGCATTGTTGGATTCTTTCTCTCCTCTTAATGAGGAAGACATTTCTATACTTCCTTAGCGAAGTTGTTCAACAGCATGCTACCCATTCAATCCGCTCTTCTGTAATCCATCACACCCACTATTTTACTGGCGGTGATGCATGTTATTAATTCATCACGCAATTCATTTTTCTTTCTTTTTTGCAATGCAATGTTTATTAAGTTTTGAGGTCCTTTTACTTTCCAATAAGCACAAGCAATGCCTTTGCTCAAGAAAAGTTCAGTCAGTTAAGATGATTTGAAGAACTACACACTTCTTTCATTCTTGTCAAAGGTTCTTAAGAAAGTGGTGCTCAAGCAAGTTTCTGATTTCATATCTCAGAACAACCAACTAAACTCTAAGCAGTCTGGTTTCAAGAGCGGTCATTCAGCCTTTGACACAGTGAAGCATGTCATTCTCCTCTCTATGTTATCTGAGCTGCATCCTACATTAAAAGGACGTTCATTCGGTGTGTCTTGGCAATGGCAGTTATCAAAGTCTCATGACCCCACCACAGGTGTACCTCAGGGATCAGTACTTGGGCCTCTTCTGTTCTCCATTTACACCACTTCCTTAGGTGAGATCATTTGTTCCCATTGATTTGCCTTTTACCTGTGTTTTTCTATCTGATGACTACAATTTCTGCTCGGACTTCTGCATGCCTCAGGTATATTTTAGTCTGGATGAAAGAAAGACACAAGCTATATATATATATATATATATATATATATATATATATATATATATATATATATATAATAGGTATAAATGAGACAAGCAGATCACTTTTCCCCACCTACAATGTATTGGGACACTTTTACACAATATACATTTAGGGCCCGTCCCAATACCTCCCCTACCCCTAGATTTTTGCCCTAACCCTCGTTTTTGCGCGTGCACGTGTAGGGCTAGGGTGTCCCATTACTTTAGTGAGCAAGGGGAAGTGCTATTTTCCCCTTAAAATCAATCCTCAAAATATAGCCAGGACCGATGCAGGCTTAAAACGAAGTGGGAGATGAAATTACCCAGGATACCGTGCGAGCTCAGCGAGCCGGACAAATTTTTCATATATTTTCGCAAATAAGCATATTAAAATTTCGAAATATGTTGGAATATGTTAGTTTGATGCACATCTGATGGACTGTTTTGAACAATAATGTTAGAAAATATCTCACGAAGTTATCTGACGATGTTATGATATCTGCTAAGTGCTTTGAGAGAGTCTGCCCATCAAATAACGTTAATATATCTGATCTGGGTAGTTTCGTCAAAATTTAAGGTGTGTGTTCTGGCGTTCACATGAACACGAATATCTTTGTTGATTAACCAGACGTAGATAAACCAGCACAGCCCACACAACATTGACCGCTGGAATGGGCATGTTCCTGAATGAAAATAGTAGCAGGCTACTACCGGCAGACACGTCGGTGCTGCGCGTGACGTAGGTGAGCACGTTCGCTACGCTAATTTGCATATAGTGGTGTCCCAATTCATAGGGAAAGATCTTCACCTCCACTTCCCTTGTCGAGGGGGCTTTAATGTTGAGGGCAATCAAAACCAAGTGGAAGTTTTAAGGGGGGAGAAATGGGACGGGCCCTTACACTACAACATATAGATATCGCCAAACATTATTGTTCCTGAGTAAACATAACCTCTGAAAACAAATTATGTAGATAGGAAATGTTAGAGAATAATCAACTTTATTAATAATTCATTCATTTGTAGTTTAAAGTTATGACTGTTACTGCATGACACCATCATAGTCAGAAAGCTGACTGTACAGAGACATTAATAGCGACCACCACGCCCTCGACCATGACCATGACCATGACTATGACCCTTACCCCGACCCTGGCCGTGTCTGTGACGACGGCCGTGCCCATGGTGACCCTCATCGCTGTCGCTCCCGCTCCCGCTGTGGTGTTTCTTCCTGCGGCCGTGGTGACCACCTTCGCTGTCACTCCCACTTCCGCTGCGGCTGCCACTGTGGTCACGCCTGTGGCCAGGGCTGTGCTTGCGCCCATGGTGGTGGTCGTCACGGTCACCACTGTGCCTACGGCCATCGTCGCAGCCGCCACTGCCCCTGCGCTCACGGTGGTGATGTTTGTCCCGTTCACCACTGCCTCTACGCTGCGGGTGATCGTCATGGTCACCACTGCCCCTGCGCTCGCGGTGATGATGGTCATCACGATCGCCGCTGCGTCTTCTCTCGGGTCGGCAGTCGTCATCGTGCTCACCACTATGCTTGCGCTCACGATGGTGATCACCCTCTGGACCATGGCGGTCACCCTCATGGGGACGGTCATCACCGTGGTGCTCAGGCGGGCCGGAGGGACATCCCATGGCATCGTCCAGGTCAAAACCTGAAGGATGTTGTCCACCTGTGACCGGCACACAAGGGACATTTTAGCTATGTGTACCTCCACATTGTTATGTTTTATAAGTTTATCATTTTAAAGTATAACATTTATAATATTTATACTTTTATTACATTGTTGTTGTTGTTGTTATTGTTATTATTATTGTTGTTATTATTATTAAGGACATGAGGGGTAAAGAACACCCTACCTGAACTACTGCTGAACATGTTTGGTTCTGTGTTGAGGATCCTTTAGGGAAGAGGCAGGAGGTACACCATTTAAAACCAGTCAGTTGGGTTAGACAGATCAAAATAGTCTAATTGCCGCATGAGTCATCCAAAATATGCTCAAGACAAAACACACCTTCTTTCTTTTCACTCTGTAACTGTGGACCTATTTCAGTGTGATTAATAGTGTATTACTGATATGGCACTTACACTTACGTCCAACATGTTATTAAAACAAATCCACTAGAAATGTTTCTGAGCTCATAGTAGTGTTTTTTGTCAAAGGTTCAATAGTTACGGTGACATTCAATACAAAAAATAAAAACAGACTGAACTTAGGCGCAATATTTTTGAAAATACTCGTGAGCCCATGTAATTCCTTTTATCCCCTCCTTTTTTTGAAGCAGTTAAGAGATGAACATAGATGTGTACTTACCTACAAGAGCTAATGTCACAGTGGTGTGGTCTCTCTTGGGAACTGATGCACAGTGAGAATAACTCCAGCCCATTATATTCATGTACAGCGGGGGTGGAGCAGCACTGGGTGGGGTTCTGGTGATGGGAACGTCATCCTAGATTTTACACCCTGATACTTGAATGAATTTTTTGATTTGTCTTTGCGTGTGGGTGTGTTTTTTTGTGTCTCTCAGCAGATGTAGAGACACCAAACAGACACACGCACACACATAAACTTTGTGTTGACCCTCTCTCTCATAGTGCATTGCCGCAGAAACATTTATGCATAAACAACACTATCCTGCACTGTATTTTTATTTAAGAACTATATATATTTATTTTCACCCATTTATCTTCAGTTTGACACACAATGCAAAACAAAGAGATGACACATAGCCGTGAGCTGTAACACGAGTGATGATGTTTAATGGAGCAGTTGAAAAGGGTGTTTGTGTGGACGTGACCCCAGAGCCGGAATCCAGCCGGGGCCAAGATCAGGTCCTGGGCGCAGCCCGTCCTCGCTACTGTCTTGTGTCTGCAGCCTCCAGGACGGCTCGGACACTCGCTTTGGCCTCCTCGAGCAGGACCTTGGCTCTCTGCTGGGTCTGTGGACACAAAGGGACAGGGACAAGGAGATGAGCAGAGCTTACATTTACATTTATTTAGCACATGCTTTTATCCAAAGTGAAAAAATATATAATGTCAGAAGAAGCCTGAAGAGGCAGAAGAAGCCTTAAGAAGACCCAGCAGGGTCGAAATGTTGCCTTTGTACATTTGTGGGCAGCCGTGGCCCACTGGTTAGCACTCTGGACTTGTAACCGGAGGGTTGCTGGTTCGAGCCCCGACCAGTGGGCCGCGGCTGAAGTGCCCTTGAGCAAGGCACCTAACCCCTCACTGCTCCCCGAGCACCGCCGTTGTAGCAGGCAGCTCACTGCGCCGGGATTAGTGTGTGCTTCACCTCACTGTGTGTACACTGTGTGCTGTTTGTGTTTCACTAATTCACCGATTGGGTTAAATGCAGAGACCAAATTTCCCTCACGGGATCAAAAAAGTATATATACTTATACTTATACTATATACTTAAATATATGGGAGTCTAAAGCAGTGTTGCAGACATTATATATTTTTTCACTTGAGTAGGTTTTGCACCTGCCAGAGGGTGGGATGTGCACACAATAACTTTTGTTGAACGTTGCTTTTATCCAAAGTGACTTACAAAAAGATACATTTGTGTGCTAACACCTTTTCAACATCCTTTCTCCTTCATCATAGTAGACTGACACAGTCTATTGTTGTAAAAACAAGGGTGTTTTTTTTCTTATAATAAAAAATATTGCAGACTTACAGCATTTTTGAAGGACTTGTCTGTGATGTCTTTCAGGTTAATGATGACATTGAAGTAGGCTCCAAACACAGCTGTCTCCAGGGCCTTTGCGGCTACCTGTTCACCATGTAAACACACAAACCACAAAGCATAAATCATGAACATAAACATAAAGGGCTTTTCACATAAGAAGTGACACCCATTAGTACTCAATTCAGTTTTAATGAGGCGAGGCAAGGCGGGAAAAACGAGGCGAGCGATAGGTTTGAGTGGCAGTACGGTGGGCGGGCACTTCAATTTTGAGTTGTCTTTCACATGACAGGCAGGGTGGGAGGGAGTGGGGCAGAGAATGGGGGGCGCTTTCCGTCTGAGAAGCACTTAAGATGGGTGATGTGACATGCTCATGAAACAATGATACGACTCTTGCAGAAAATGAGTGCACTCTTATTTATAGTTCGGCATTGCTTAATCTCGTGGCATGTAAACCCAATAATCTCGATCCTGCTTGTCCAGTTTGTAGTATGTCTGTTATGCCAACAGCTCTAACCTTTGGGTTCTGGTTACTCTGTTTGAGCGTCACTATGCACTACAGTTAAGAGTTCTAACATTTGGGTACTGATGACTCTGTTGAAGCTTCTGACCATATTTTCTGCAACACTGACAGTTCTAACATTAGGGTTCCGATCACCCTGCTGGAGTTTCTGATATGTCTGTTGATGATGCTGACAGTACTAATGTACAGGTTCTGATGAGACTGTGTGTTTTTCTGCTTCACCTGTCTGTTGGCCCACTGTGCCTCTGACACTCACCTGGGCATCTGACTTGCAGGCCACGTTTCCATGGAGAACCATCTCCTTGAGAGACGGCCACAGCAGGGTGACCCTCTCGGCCAGACCCAAGGGCACCCCGACCGCTTTCTTCAGGCCATCCTGCATCGCCGCCTCCCTCCTGAACAAAACCAGAGGGGGCAGAAGGGGTTAGTTTGGGGGGGGGGGGGGGGGGGGGGGATACTGTATAGGATATAAACAATGACAGGGGTTAAAGTTTGATTTTGAACTTCAAGTAATTTTTATATCTGGCCTCTAAGAAAAGGCCCGAGGATGGATATGACCTTGACAACACTATGAATGCTGTAATAGGCATTTTTTTTTTTTTTTTAACTAAAATGTGTGGATGGTTACTACTTGGAACCTAGTAAAAACAGATAGAGTGTGCGGTGACCCAGTTTTTCATCGTTTATTTTCCCTTGCCAGCACCTCGGAGGGTGTGAATTCTTTTCGTTATTTATATGGTTGGTTACTATTAAAAAAAGCTAATGCTTTGACTGTGGATATATCTTTATTACCACCTAACAAACACTGAGCAACACTTTGTGTCAGTAGTCAGACTAGCCTGTCAGGTATGACCAAGCAAGAGGGAACAAATCGGTGGACATGTGAGTGAGTGTTGCATTGTGAAGCACATTCTCCAGATAGCTGTGAACATCCAACAGGCTCGCCTGCATTACACATACAGACTTAATTAGGTGCCAGGATGGCTCTCAGTGCGTGTGACAGCTTGAGTTCCTCACAATGGGACTAGGAGAGTGCGAGTCACTAAAGACAAGTTTTACGACCCTGTTTTATCCTCAAGGTCTCCACTCCTGTCCAAGTCGTCAACGGAAAATAGATACTTTCTCCCCCTCACACCCTTTTGCTGTCTTGCACAGTCTGTTTTACTGGTTTCAGTACATATAGCATAGCATTGCATTGCACAATAATGTAATTATACACATCATATGCGAATTAAGATAGAGGAAATGCTAAACCAAAGATGGCAATGGAACACAATCATGCAATTGTATCTCAACAAAAAGATAGATTCTCATCTTTCTTATTTCTCCACAAGTCAATGATTGAATAGTCGAAGCCATAAAAATAACATTAAATGTATTATTAGTAAATTCATATAAATGCTTATCTTTGTATCTTTGATATCTTTATTTGCAAATCATTGGTTATGCAGTCTCCATCATATTTACCTTTTCACTTCCTCTGGGTTACTCTTTGGCATTTTCAGAGCTGTCTGAAATGAAAAAAAAAGTCAAAATAAGTGGAGGGGCTCCAAGTAGGTGACATTTTATCATGGACTTTCATCAGGTTAGAGATCAAAAGACCAAATCATGCATGTCACCTGATAATCTAAAAGACAGTATGCTCCAACACCACTAAAGGAGTCATGTCATCTGATAATCTAAGAGAAAGTATGTTCTAACACCACTAAAGGAGTCATGTCACCTGACAATCTAAGAGACAGTATGTTCTAACACCACTAAAGGAGTTCCGCCACCACCGCATGGGTAGCTCAGCACACTGGCATTGTTTTCAAGAACTACACTTTCAGTCAATCCTTTTCAAACAATTAGTTCATATTTTAGTAAAGGCGCTTCAAAAACAAAACACCTCACCAAAACTATAATCTTTAATTTCCTGCAATACAATGACATGATGACAATGGTTTCAAACACCACCATTCCTTAACTTTCAAATTAGGGGTGTAAGAATATCGATAGAATTGATATTTGAAAATTGATAATTATGGAATATATAAATCACGATGATTTAACACAATGTCTAATTGACTTTGGAAACATCCTGCATTTACTAAACTTGAAAAACATAAATTTGTCTTCTTAACAGCAGATTTCCAAAATGTCATTGCAAAATGGAATGTAGTCAAATAATATATTTTTTCTTGATTACGCTGTTTTTGTAAACATTGAAAAGCAAAATCATATAATTGAAAAACCGAATTGCACAGCCCTACTCACCATGTAGGAGTTGAAGGCAGAGGAGTCTGCGTCCACCATGTCCAGCAGCTCGTTCATGGCCTGGTGGAACGGCGGGATCAGCTGCCTCATCACCCCATCCAGGTTCTCAAACTGCCTCTTCCCATAGGTCATCTGCCCCACCATGGCACCCAGAGCTGCCCCCTGCACCAGCACAAGGGCATGCACTATGTGTAAGGTCAATGTCAAGGTCAAACATTAAGCTACCTGTCCTAAATAAAGAGCTGTAACAACACAGGACATTTTTATGTAATGCACAAGTAATAAATAAAGGAACATTCAGACAGCTAACACATTTTCTACTCTTAGAACATACTGTTGCATTCCATAAGGTTTGTATGCGTTGAAAGAACTGTGAATGCTGTCCTTTATTCACAAAGTTCATTGTGTTGATGTCGGCAATGGCATAGATAAAGCCTTTATCAGTGAGTGGAATGCTACCCTGAATAAGGACAATACTTTATGTTGGGTTGTGGGTCTTTACCATGGCGGCAATGGCAGCAGAGACAGAGCCACCCCCTGGGGCAGCAGTCCTGGCCCCCACACTGTGCACAAACTGCTGGAGGGATTGAGACACCAGACGGCCGTCCTCCTCACAGTCCTTCACCATGTACCTGACAGATCCAGCAGCCATGTCAACAGGTCCTTAACTAAACTTATCAGAGGTAAATTCATCAATTTTGCTTAATTGAGAAAACAAGGCATGTTGATGTTTGAATGTGGATATTTACTGTGCATTATATATCTACAGTATTTTACATTTTGTTTAAATGGTTCTTTACATAGTTGTATCTAAGTTTTATAACGTTTATAGCCTTGTTTTCTTTTCTACATCTTTCCTACATAGTGTAGGGCTTTGTACTTCACACACTAGTTTCTGAGAAAACCAATTTAATGGTAGACACTTACTCAATGATTCTCTCTTTGGGTACAAAAGGGCCCAGGGAGTCCAGGCCCAGTTTGCTGATCACCTAGAGAAGAGGGAGAGGAAACTTCAGCCATTAATTTATTCACATTTATTCATTTAGCAGACGCTTTTATCCAAAGCGACTTATACATGTCAATTATATTACAAGGGCCATTCCCTCTAAAGCAGCTCGGGGTTAAGTGCCTTGCTCAAGGGCACAGCGGTGGAAGCCGGGAATTGAACCCACTACTTTTCAGGCCACTGCATGCCCAGCTCCTTAGCCACTATGCTACGCTACCACCGCCCATTCACCAGCAATTCACCATTCATCAGCAGATGACCCTTATTAGCACCATACAATATGATGCTGCTTCAGTTTAGACCTTCAGCACTGTATGCTACAAATTATTTCCTATTTGTGAGCCTGAAATACCATTTCCACAATATCAAATCTACTGCCTTCCCATCATATAACTTGTTGTACCTTAAAGGTAACTCTTCTGAAATATGTGCAGTCTGTTTTTCAAAGATGTTTGTTAAATGCATCACATTGTATCACACCACATTCCACTGTGATTCTTTTAATAATGTGTCAACAAAGTGAATTATGCACGTTGTTCATGGATCTTGATGGATATTTTAGGTGCTAAACTACTGCTAGTCTGTGTGTAGAGGCTTAGAGGTGTGAAAAGGTCACAAGCAGAGGTTAGTCTTAGTCTAGAGGTTAGTGATTGTTTGTACACGTGATTGTGTACATACAGGAACTGATACAGAGATCAGGTTAAAAAAACATGTTTCATTTCAGAAGTTATAGCCATTTGTTTTTTAGCATGAGTTTAGGACATCACAGTTTGTTGTGATGTCACAAAAGGGTGTTGACTCATCAGCCAATGAAATCACTGCCTGATGTGTCCCCATTCTTCCCCATTAACTTCTTGTTGTTTCCCCTGGGGGAGTTTTTCCCCATCAGCCAATGACATCAGTGCTTGTTGTGTGTCCTTCAGGTTACTCACCAGCCGCACTTTGTGCTCCTCCTCTACAATGAACAGTTTCTCCTTCTGAATGTAGAAATTGGCGCAGTCCAACACGGCTTGAAGAGGAATCAGTCCCACTATCTGTGACCCCACCACAGGCAGATTCAGATCCTATAGGACAAGGCCACAGAAGGAAATTCCCATCACTTGAGAGGGACTTTATGTTTTTTACATTCTACATTAGTTTATAGAATCATAGATAGGGCTGATAAAGTTGACTGGTATTTAGCAAACACTTTTATCCATAGGGACACTCAAAAGCGGTGATCTAACTCAGGTCGATCGATTGTCAGTCTGTGATGTTACCGCAGCTTCATCACACCCATAAGAATTTGGATCCTTCTTACCCGCGCATCCTTGCAAATTTCCTCATATACTGTATGAAGTGGGGTCAGCTCAAAGTCCAGGATGTTGGTGGACACCTGGGCAAGGTTGGCTTCCTCCAGGAACCAGCCCATCCCCTGCACCTTCTTCAGAAGACCTGGCTGCAACACCAATGCCTCCAGTCAGATGCCGAGTCAAGATGACACTTGACTAACTACCATTTCAATTAAGCATAATTATTGAATCAATCATGAGTCATTATGAAATGCATAATACATCATTAAGTGAAATATCACACACAGATCATGTCCATAGGAGCTCCCTCTGGCACAATCTTCAGGATTGCAAAATCTAAAATCTAACTACAGCTAATAAAATAAATTCTATTTGCTAAATTAATACCAAGAGCAAGATCACTGGTGGGTTAGCTCAGTGCTCCCACATACCTTCAGTTCATGTGCGAAACACTTTGCTCATTGACTTTGGACTTCATCCTATCATTTAAATGAGGGTGATTTAATTTCAGCTGCAACTATTACCTTGTCATCTGTTACTGTTTCACGAGATAAACGTCAAATTCATTTTTCTCAACACTGGTAGCATTAGTTTGTCACTCTCTCACATCTCTGGTCTAATGAGAGCATATCCACACAGTTACTCAAAACAGGACAAAGCATTTTCGCTCTCTCTCTCCATAGTTAATCTGCAATTCTCACAGTCTCAAAGCAAACAGAGACCTTTTGACGCAAGGGTCAAAGCACAGCCAAGTACAAACAAGAGAGCAAAGGGTTCAAAAAGCACAGTTTTTGGAGTCGCAGACAAAAAAGACAGCCCCCAAAAACACCCACAGCTGGCACACTCTACATAATACGTTATGAAGTAACGTGAGAGGAGTCCAGGTTACCTGGTCCTTGCTTCTACCCTGCTCCCGGATGTTTAGGGCGATGCGGTGGGCCTGTTCCTTGGTGCTGAGCAGGTTAACGTTGTAGGCGATGAGGAACTTGCGAGCACCCGTCACTGTGGCACCCCAGGAGGGCACAAATGTGGCAGGGCCATAGTCAGGGGCCCACTCACTCTTTTTCAGCTGGAGAACACACATGAATGTGGAATCCATAAATAAACCTGAATCTGGGAAAACCCATCACATGGTGAAATTTCACCAATTTATGATTCTGATACCATCCTAGCTTTATCCAGGATGTTGCTAGGGGACAGTATCCAGGATATTGCTAGGATGGTATCAGAATCTGAAGTTGGTGACAGTTCACCAGAGAGGCTTGAAACGGAGCAGATATCAAGGATTTTTTATTTCACCATGTGATGGGTTTTCCCAGATACCATCACATATCTCAAAGTACCACTTAAGACATTTTAATAATGTTACAAAATGGAATATATGGACAGTACATTGATTACGCCTAGTCCAAGATTATATGTTTGTGTCAATGGAGACTTGAATGTTTTCTTGTAGTCTATAGGACTGGGCTTAATTTATGTACAGGACCTATCTAGGACGAGGTGTATGTAATATTCTGTTTGTAAATGTACAACAGATACCTTCTCTGGCAGTGCTTCGTACTCTCCCGTGCGTACAGCGGGCAGGGATGTCCTGTTCTCCTGACGAGCAGCTGCTCCATACAGATACACTGTGAAATAGACGAAACGTGGCATAGGAATTCAGATATTAGGCTAATAAACCCCCAATATCTGTACAGGAAGTCAGAAAAACTGGAACACACACTAACTTCTGCTCAAACACTAACCGCAAACACAAACCACAAATACACCCCAACCTTTGCAGTCATGAAGCTCAAAATGCTTCCCATCAATATATGCACAGTCATTAAGCCTATAATGCCCCTCAATATCTCCGTACATAGTCCTGAAGAGGACAATATACCCCAACATCTGTACACACACAAAGAGTAAAGGTAAACCTCACCAGGGATGTGTAGAACATCTGACAATCTCTGAGCAAACAGGTTGGCACAGGTGACACAGTCTTCCATGGTGACATTCTGAACAGGGATGAAGGGACACACATCCATGGCCCCAGTGCGAGGATGCTCCCCTGCAAAAACATTCACCCATTTATTACACATAAGGGGCCTTCATTGGCAGGCAAAGTGCAAAGTCTATCTTTATGAATTATAGCTATGGTACAACATGTGGTGCATATGCGACTGCTGACAGCCAATTGTGCATTGTTGTTCTATCCTGTGTCTATCATGTTGCGTAACATTAAATGGTTGTTGATCAGCCACTGTGGGAAATCTCCTACGTTTACATATGGGGCCATTGAGCTGACTCATCAATGTTTGCAGTTAAGGTCTTTGTTGTTTATTATGGCTATTCTCCTTATTATAGTCTGACCAACATTTTAATTTGTTCCCTGTTAAATTTAAGTATTATATTGTTTTGTATTTGTATGTCGCTTTGGACAAAAGCGTATCCATAACCATAACCATCTCAACTATTTTACAGAGCCTTTACTGGTTTAAACTCCTTATGGCCTATAAGGTGAGGCATTTAAGAGTCTCTTTCAACTTCTTCCTTTTCGACCCTCTGAGAGGAGAATCCGACTCACTCACACACACTCTCAGAAGCTCACACACATCCACTTTGGCCTGTCAACTTGAAGAGTAAGGAGAAAGTGCTGTAGACAGTCACCTGAGTGTTTGGTCATGTCGATGAGCTGAAAGGCTATGCGGGCTGCGTTAAGTGCCCCCTCCACCACTGCCTGGGGTGATCCCACAAACGTGTAGACTGTTCGGTTTGTTGAGGAACCTGGATCCACGTCCAGCAGGCTGCATCCTTCAGTACCAGAGATGGCCTCTGCGATGGCATCAATCACCTACAGAGTCAATCACTTCATATCAGTTTGCAGTAATATATTTCTGATTTTAGAATCACTAACCTTTCACATGTACCTTCCATACCAGAACTTTACATTGTCACTTAATTACTTGACCATGACCAATTACTCTCGCTCTGTCTCTATCTCTCTCTTGCATGGTACATCTATCACTATCTGGAAAAAAAGACTACATTATACCTACATATCAGGGCAGTCATGCTTTGACTCTGTATATAAAAATGGCAAAGTCCAAAGCAGCAGTTTAACTCAATCTGATTCTGCCAAATCCCAAATTAGACAACAAAATCACCATCTCTGTCCTCCCGCAGCCTCACCTCTTTGTTTCGACCCTCTGAAAAGTTGGGAACGCACTCCACAAGCTTAGCCATGTCAGGATACAATTACTCGTCTGAGAGGAGAATCAGACTCACTCACTCACACACACTCTTTGGCCTGTCAACTCTTGTCTTCCCCTTTAAAAAGCGCACTGAAGCTATGCAACCATGGAATCATTAACCTGCCCCGTTGTCCTCTATGTAGGTCACTGGGCAATGATTCCCTGTCTCCCCAAATACTTGTGCAGGGGCCCAAGAGGAGAGGGCCCCCCTCATGTGATGGCATCCAAAGGATCTGATCCAATTGGCTGCTTTGAACATGTTTGATAAATAGTACCAGAGGAGATAGGCTACATGGCGTATCAACAGTAAGCAACAGTATCCAGGCATTCTGTGATATAAACCCAATTCAGAAAACCAAGTAACACACCACTTAAGTCTAAGAAAAACACAAACACGGAACATTGCAGCGCACACATTTCGTGCAGCTCTTGTCAAGTCTGCAGATTTCTGAGTAGGCTATCAAAACGACCGTTTTAGAGGAATTATTTGTTGTTCATATGCAGTTAATGCACTATTTTGGACATGAAGAAACCGCACTGCACTAGTAGCCTACTGCATTTTACAGCAGAAATGCAATATTTTGAACTTGGAAACATTATCTTGAACCTCCTCGGGGAAGTTTTTAAACATTTCTTTGCTTTGTTTTTGTTGGTGTGAATGTGAGTGTCTTTTACTACGGCAGTGTAGCCATCTAGTGTTCAGGGGTGGAATCATAAAGGGACTGTCTCGAAGAGTTTGCGCGTTGTTGTCTACTGTTCCGTACAAAAACGTTTGTCTTTCGAGGACAAGTGCAACTGTAGGCCTACGCTACATAGTTTGGAGATTAATGTTCTTGGTGAAATAGTGGGTTTCGTAACACAGAGTGCCTTCTGTTGACACAAAAAGGGGTATTATAGCTAGCGCCCCATAAAAACGTCTTATTGCCGGCTAAATAGCCTACCAAGAGTTGTTTGACAGATGCGAATATTTAAAAACCTCATGTAGCTTAATTTTCTCATAGAAAACAATGGCTTGCCATTGTCAAGATGCCATTTTACATTTTCTCGCCACATTATTATTTTACTGCAGTGTATTGTTGTACTCAAATCGAATTATATAAATGTTGTATCACATAAGTGATAATCACATTAGATGTTACATCTAAGCCAAACATCAGCATTAACCAGCTTTCGCGGAGACTTTCAGTGGTTTTCTGTCAACGGAAGTCCCGCCCATTGTTTCCAATAAGGTCAGTGCTTTCTGTGTTGTGGGGGTTGGCTGTGTAGGTAGAGCTAGTGAAGATAACCTATCAAGATCATTGAACTGTAAATAAAAACTCTTTCAAAAAGGTCTCGCATTGTGGAATACAATGTCAGATACGGTGAGTGGGGCTGGTGGCGAAATATGCTTTTTCCTCCATTATTGATTGGGTAGATAGAAACTAACGGAACAAGCTGATGGGCCGAATTGCAGTGTTCAGTCCTGTTAGCTAGCAGACAAGCTAGTTAGCGCATAGGCTATCCCTTGCATAGTGAATGTAGAAGTGGCGGAATGTTTTGCTACCTAGCTTACTACTTCGTTCAGCTGTGCAGTCACTGTACTTTCACTCTCAGCTACGAGGGCAAAGTTTGGATGACTTTGATTCCCTCATTCATGGGCTGTCAAACTTAAGTGGAGGCCATTTTCGAGCTGATATGAATTATACATAGTATTTGCTAATAAAAGTGAGCACTTGAGTAACGTTACTTAGCAAGATGCATCACTGCTGCAGTCATGCAGCCAGGCCTTTCAAACTTAGCTGTTTGACGGTTGATTGTGCTTATTGCTGTCCATTATAGCTACTGTGTTTACGTATGTTTGACATATTCCATAGAGATGGATTGTGTTTTGTTAATACTTGTGTTATTCTAATTTACGTGAGTGTTGGTAATTACATACCTGTCTAAAGAAAACATTTGCATCACTTCAGGTTTTAAAAGGTTTACCCTAACTTGAAGTGTAGCCTATTGTTTATGTTATGTCAATGATGGTATTGTCGATATCTACATAAGTGGATCTTTGGGTATCTACTAGATATATCATAATGGCTAATATCAGATAGTCTTTGGCCTTAAAACTGGCAGAACCAATCGACTTTGCAGCAGGGACAGTTTGGTACTTGAGTAATGAATACATCTAAAATGTTGTACACTGTCCTCACACTATGTTGTCATCAGATCAAAGGTGAATTGAGTGAATCCCTTTCTTTTCCATTCCAGGAGACCAAGCCTTCAAGTGATGGAGGAGAGAAAAAGGATGGAGAATATATTAAATTAAAGGTGATCGGCCAGGTAAGACTGTGAAGGACACAGAGAAGGAGCGTGCCTCAACACGCAGGGTGAATTGGTTGTCTGTTGTCAAACACTAAGCTTAATTACATTCCTCCTAACATCTCCCCATGGTCTGTCTTTCTTACTTTGTATGGATGTGATACTGTATGTTAGCCCAAGTGATCTCTTGTGGGCAGAAATGGCTAAATTAATCAGGGTGGTTCATCAGGTGGTTTGTGGAAGGGAACAGTTAATTAAACTTGTTCCCTTATGTTAAATAAAGGAGGAAGACCATGATTCTCAACGGTCAAATTGCCTCACAATATTACATTAGGGAGCAGAAAGAAAATGAGTGAGAGTGTGGTTTACTGGTTTGTGGCATAATTTAGTCAGAAGGGAAAAAAAACATAAGCTGTTTGTAAGTTAATCAGGTCTATGATGGAAACGTGACTTAGTCTCCAGAATACATGAGGAAAATGCATGTATTTTGTCAGATAACATGCTATTATGTCTTGCTGTCACAATTCTGTGACACCAGCTTGTGCAGATAATGTTATCCCCCCTTTTTTTTTTAGGACAACAGTGAAATTCACTTCAAGGTGAAGATGACGACACATTTAAAGAAGCTGAAAGAATCCTACAGCCAGAGACAGGTAAGATGTGCTCTATTTAAACTGTTGGGGATATCCAGACATGCATATGAAAGATCACTGTTCAGACTTGTGATCTTTAACTCTGGTCTGTTTTGGTATTTAGTTGACTCACTACTAAAATAGTAATTTATCATACCAGAGATTAGAAGGCTTGTACAGTTTACATAAATAATCCTATGTCAAGACACATATTTAAAGCTGCAATACAGAGTTGTGTTCCACAACTACCAAGCTATCTACCCAAAATGTATGTAAAACCTTGCAAACACCAACTAGGCCATTGTTTCCCAACCTTGGGGTTGCCTGAAATTCAAATAGGGTCACCTGAGATACTGGGTATCTTATCATTGACCAGTACATTACATTCAAATATATATACATTAAAATAAAGAAATACATACTGTATATAAAAAAACATGATATCCAAGTTAAGTAATGGATCCTTCATTATAATCTAGCTAAATAAAAATAAACTTAGACAGCCCGCATGAGATGTTTGATTGACGGAATTATGCTTAATCAGTGTTCAATTATGCTTAATCAGGGAAACAAAGTAGCAGAACAACCAGGCACGCAAGGACATTTGGGGGGAAATTAAAGAACCGCTCTCATCTGGATGTTACAGCAGAGATGAGTTGCGCTCTCTATCGCAACATGTAAATGATTGGGGTCGGCAACGTTTTGTGACATCAAAATAGAGTCACCTGCCAAGAAAGGTTGGGAACCCCTGACCTTAGGCCTTATCGCCACTGCTAGAAGCTTCCTAACATGCTAACTGCTGTCTTTTAGCGATATTAGGGGTTTGCACGGCGTGTCATCAGATCTGGACGTCGCCATATTAGAGATACTCGCCTCATTAGAAAGCATTAGGCACTGAAGTAAATCCCTAACATCGTCAAGGAAAATGGTTAATTATTGTCGTGTTTTAGGTTGTACCAATAGGTCAGACTGAGAAAAACATCTGGTGTAGGGATCGACTTCCAAAAGTTATTTTTAAAAAAAAACAGGGAGAAAGAACAATAATGCCAGAACAATATCAGAGGAAGGGGGGGCTTTGGTTGAACTTGGTACTTTGTATCCCTTACCCAACTCAAATGGATCTGCGCTGCCAATAAACCGTAATTTCTTGAAATATCTCGCCTTTTCTTGTGGTCCAAGTCCTGCCCTATATGCCTTTGCATCTTAGACACATTTTGATGAGCTTTTCTGTTGTTTAGACACAGCTACAATCACGTAAGATATCCAAAGTGCATATACGCCATTGTACTTCATTCACTGAGTACCGCCAATATGGCCGCGCGTGCTGGGTTACTATGGTTACCGGCCAGAACGTGACGTCCGTGCAAACCCCTTATAGTCAGCAGTGTAATGCATTGAAAGGTTTTCCTGTCCTAGACACAGACCTGCATAGTGCATATCTTGGATGACTGGTGGGGACAACACCTGTGTTTATCTGTCTTTCACATGCCCATATACCATCAAACAGAGTTTGAAGATGCCAAACTAGTGGCCTGATTTAAAAAAAACAACAACAAAAAAGTGGCAAATTGTTGCATAGCGTTTGCTTTCCTTATCCCAGCAGAAGGGCTTCTACATATCCCACATATTAGCTAGCTTCACAATTTACATTGAGTATATTGAGGCAGTGAAGTCTGTTGTACTTTGATATATTGCATGTTAAGATTGTAGGAGATGATAATAGTTTGTATTTTAATAGTAAATCAGAAACATCTGGTGCTGGACAATAAGTATCTGAAATCAAATTAGTTTTTAGACCCCTCTGTATCTGTTAGTTATTTATTGTGCTTTATCTTTTATCAGGGTGTTCCCATGAATACCTTAAGGTTTCTTTTTGAAGGACAGAGAATTGCAGACAACCAGACTCCCAAAGAGGTAAGCTCCTGGTGATCATGGACAGTGTTTTGGGAAAGATGGCAGTAGATGCAGTAGTTTTATTTACATTTATTTACTCTCTCTTTCTTCTTTTTTTCTGTAGCTTGGAATGGAAGATGAGGATGTCATTGAAGTGTACCAAGAACAGACTGGTGGCCATTGGAATGACTAGAAGAAAATCCTCCTCGCTTTTTCTTTTTATTGTTATTTTTTATTTTGTATGTATGACTTTATTCTCTGGTTTTATTTGCTATTCCCATTGATAGGAAAGGAGATCATGCAACCATCTGGATCAAAATATCCCCTCCTGCCACCACGATTGCAGAATTTTAATAGATGATGTTGAGCCAGAATGTGTGAATGGATGGATAACATTTCCTTCTCTTCAGCAGTGTTCATTTTTTCTTTCTCTTCTTTCCTTAATCCTTCTCACTTTCCCCCTTTCTCTCATCTCTCTTGTGTACCTCGCATACAGGGTATACAAGTCAGGACGTGTGCTTAGTGAGATCAGATACAGTGACTTGTTGGGTTCTGCCCAAAACTCAGGACGATCCCTCATAATACTCCACTGCCTGTGTGTGTGTTGTGTGTGTGTGTGTGTGTGTGTGTGTGTGTGTGTGTGTGTGTGTGTGTTGTGTGTGTGTGTGTGTGTGTGTGTGTGTGTATGTGTGTTGGGGGGCTGTCTGTCTGATTTTGAGTGCAAAGAAGCTTTCATCTCATGTCTCCATAGTCTCTGTAAGCACCTCATAGCTCTCGAGGCCACAGTGTGGCCTACCATGCTAAATGTACTTCCGAGCCCTGTTGTGACGGGGGTTTGATACTACAGCCTAATCAGGAACCACTCCTAGAGTCAACACTCTTCCTCCGTGCAGAGCTGGCATGAGTAGGCTTCCCCTGAGTCAAGGGCACATGTGCCCTCTGTAGGTGACTTCACATACACATGTTAATTTCGGGATGAACTTAACAATAGTACAATGACGAGAGCTTCATAATACACCTTTGTGATGATGACTTCTCATTTATTGCTAAACAGAGGTGTGTTGTGGAACTTTAGCCTGCAGGTTTTGTCCTTATAGTAAGCTCTAATATAATGTATAGAGCTTTCAATCAGAGTAATATCTGATGTCTGACCATTGGCAATATGTTGAAGGGGAAACCAGTGCATTTATCCCTAATCCTTTGCAATCACATACTGATTGCTATTCAGACCGATTTTTTTTAAAAAAAATTTTTTAATCAAAATGAAAATATTGAAGAATGTGTGTTTAAATGTTTAATTTAGTCTGAGTGAATGATTTATTAAGCCCAAATAAGTGCTTGCATGTCTGTGAACATAACTTTGATCATGTTTAAATGGTTCATTTACATTGAAAAGGTGTTCCAGTAAATCTTGGCTGTGTGTTGTTGTTTTTCACTGATTGTTTTTGAGGACAGGGTTGTTATTTTCTACATCAACTTGCAGCGCATGTTTAACCTGTAATCATGCTTATTTATTTTTAACTGTGTGACTTTCCATTCTTTTTCAAATGATCCCATGCTCACTGTGTCTTCTAAGACTCCCAAAAAATAAGTTTCTTGTTTGTGTGATTGAATGGCATGTAAAGGTGGATTTGTGTGTGTTCATTTTACTGCAGCATCATACTTCTATTGTTTCTAAAGTATTATATTTTTCTTTATAAAGGATAGCTGATCCAGGTGGTTTTATGGACATAGAATGGATATTATTTTTCTTTTGTCTTGTTTTATAAATAAAATGTGTCAGAAAACATCAGAGGTTGTGACTTCAGTATGCATATAGCAACTTGTCTCCATTGGAAAGTTCACCTAGAGCATTCACTCACTTAATCATAGGTCTCTTCCTATGTTCCACATAGCCTATGCCTGCCACTGATCTCGCTTCCTATGTAGGCGATACACTGGAAAGCGTTGTGCGTTTAATGGTCAAGCGGATCTCTGAAATGTTTTAGTTTTGACTTCTACCCCCTGCCTCAGACTGAAATCCGATAGTTAACAGGCGCCAGAGAAATGTGTGCGCTCACATTCCAGTAGACCGGAAGCTTCAAAGACCCGCGGGCATCTGGGATATTTGACCTCGGACATACAGGCGACCTTTATCATCTTACCCAATTCTTTGCGGTTGATGAACACGTGAGAGATGGCCTACAACATCTTTCTGCTCTGCATACTCACGGTCATCTCGCAGACAACACAGCAGACTGTCGAGACGTATGGAACTGACAAGGAATTTTTTAGTTGTGACCACTAGATGGCAATGTTCAACAACAATGCACTTCTGGCAAATACGCTGAGCTTCCGTAGGATACGTGATATGCGATGCAGTCGACCTAAAAAGGAATTCCACAACGAGCTCAGCGGTAGTGTCTATAATCTCAATACCGTTTCATTTTCCCAGAAAAGTGGCTCTGGTTTCTACCCTCTGGTACTTCACACGTATAGTGAAACCTCACTGAAATACGAAAAGAGAATGTGTTGATGGAAGGTTGAGTTATTCTATTATTATGAGCCCATACTTTTGTAATGTAGATCAAGATTTATGTAGCGTGCTTGACTTGACTGAAACCTCCTCCTAATGGAACATGTTTCATGTTACATGAGGGGGGGTTTGGCCATTAAAATGGTGCAGGGTGTGTGTAAGTCTCCACAACCTTTTAGCTTAAATAGTTGAATGCCGTGTGGTTGAGTTCTCATTTAGGTTACCTGGTGTCTGATTCCATCCAGATAGCAGCCTATGGATGAGTTGAAGAGAACAAAAGACCATGACTGAGAGAGAAACGGAAACACTAATGGAATGAGTAGGCTAGTGTGTGTGTGTGTGTGAGAGAGAGAGAGAGAGGTGGAGATGATAGGAGGGCTCCACTGTGAGAAAAAGGTAGTGAATAAGTAGAGATGACAGCGCTATGATTTGTGGATTGAACAACAGAACCACCATCCCTGCACCCCTCCCCATCCCCCACTGGCAGCCAAGAGCAGGGTGGTGTTTGGACCAGACTCATCACCTCTCTGGCGGCCGTTTCTATGGCGCAGGGCTTAGAACTGCCTGCGAAGTGAAGCAGGATGGGGCTGGAGGAGCTTGGGGTGGGGGTGGGCTAGACTCGGAGCTACAGGGTCTGGGGCAGAACGGAGGCCCAGAGGGGGGATCCAGTTACCCTGCCTGGGATACCTCACAGAACCATAACCGCAACCAGATGTGGGCCAGTCACAAGGTGGGGGAGGGGATGGCTGTGTTTGTGTGTGTGTGATTGCACACTGACTATGCCTATATCTTTTTTTAAAAGAGGAAGAAGGTGATTGTACATTTATACAGCATGTTTTGGTTAATTTTTTTACGTACGAAACTAGTTTAGGAAAGGAAACAGTGTGTGCGTGTGTGCTTGTGTGCAGGCGCGTGCGCAGGAGTTCTACCCAACTTCTCATACTGCTCCTTTTGTAGGTGCCGTCCGAGCTCCTAGAATCTGTTACATCAGCCAATAAAAATGTGAAACACAGAGGGTGAATTGAACCCTAAAGTTTTCCTGTAGGAGAACAAACATCCTCCATGTCTGCAGAACTCCTGCAATCAGTGAGGCCCTTCAATGCAAGACATTATAAGCATACTGTGGCAGAGATGGATTTAAAAAGCAAAAAATGCATTTACCATCATTTATGATTATGAGAAGATTCATTCTTCCCTCACACTAGGATGGTTTTGTGTTTTTAAGTGACTTCTACACTAAGCCATTCTATTCAACACATACATAAAACAAGCACCTCAGAGTAAAATTAATGTATTATGGCAAATTTCACAGGAAACTATACACCCCTCCAGACAGAGAGACAATGAGAAAAGACAGGTAATACGATACCACTGACTTCAGCAATAACACCAGTATCCCTCACGTTAAAAACATGTTTGACAATGCTATGGAAGTTTCAGGCTTTGTGTGCTAGAGTGCTCTCACAAACACTGAACACGACTTAGGCAACTCAATCCGGATAAAGTTTTGTTACCTACTCTAAAGGTGCATCATTTATCCAGAGATCACGGTGTGACGGGAATGTTGGAAATTGAACATTCTAAAGAATATCTGGGTTCATTGAATTCAACATGGAATTTTAGAACCGAACATTGTTGCGGAACAGAATCTTCTGTTAGAATGTTCAAACCTCCCCTGCTGAACATTCACCTGTTACAGTAGCTTTTTGGCTTAGGCAAAGTGGCACATGGTAAGGCCAGAAAATTGTGACATTGTTGACATTTACTTTTATCTAAAACAACTTAAAAGTAAGGAACAACATTCAACCTAGAGTGTGATAGGAGACATTAGTATAAGCAAGAAGCACAACATTTTACATTATTGAGGCAAGATAGTAAGACAGGAGATTTAAGTAGATAACCATAAAATACATTGTAAAAAGATAACCAAAAGATATAAGTGCATAAGATTAAGTAAAAAAGTGCATGGTATGTATGAGTATAAGTTTGGCATGTTAAGATTGTTGGAAGTGTTAGAAGAGGTTTTCTTGTGAGAGATGTGACGTCAAGAGCTTCTTGAAGACAGAGACGGACACCCCTGCTCTGACAGCATTTGCCAACTCGTTCCACCATTAGAAAACCACAACTGAGAGTATACATTTAGCAGACATGGAAGATCCAAACACATGAGACTGGTGTTCACGTGGTACTCTACCAAAGTCCTTTTAGGCAAGTCCCACCACTCGGCGGCCATATAGCAATGCTTTTTGGGCACTCATCGGGCATCCTATTCAGCAGAAATGCGCAAGGCTTCACGACACCAATCTTGCTCCAACACATGATTGGGAAGATGTCTTCACAACACACCATATGATTGGCTCAATGTATTCACATCACACCACATGATTGGCTCAATGTATTCACATGTCAACGTTTTTTTTTGCCGAGGAAGGGGTGGGATATGTGTAGACAACGGCCATATTGGCGTTACAAACTAACCCCATGCATTTCTAAGGAGGATTTTTTGAGTGCTGTGTCTCATTAGAAAGTCTCTGACTCTACTAGCTGAGCCACAAGACCAGAGGCCTGGGACAGGGACTGGAGATGGATGCAGACGGCACACGGCAGTGGACAGGATCTGCTGTATGTTCTGTATTATAATAAATTATAATATAAATATAATAAAGTCTTTTTCAGTTATTTGTTCTGCATGATACTGGGATCCTTTTTGAAACACAATCTCGTTCCCCAGTGTGTGCGGTACATGGTTAATGCAAAAATGACGATTAAAAAACTGACTTAACATTTGCTTATTAAAAACACTGACCCTGTCAGAGATCTGGCTCTGACCTGGCAGTCTTCTGGCCCGGATCTGGTCCACTGCCGTCCCTGATCTGGCATGGGTCCAAAAGCTGCACAGCCCGCTATGCACCATACGCCCACTCCAGAATCCACTGCTATTTGCAAAAGGAAAAGGCTGCATGTGGAGCAGGAGGTCTCTAAACAGATAGAGGAACCCAGCTCATTTTCAACACAAAGATAAACACACACACACACACACACCGACTCTGGGAAAAGGAGCGTTTCATGGGAAAGCCTGGAGGACACAGCTTGTGGGGAGTGAGTGACACAGGCATAACTCCGACATCACGCTGTGTCCCCTGATTTTAGATTAAATTTACAGTGAGCACACATCATTAGTACTCACGTGAGGATCAAAGTGGCGCCGAGACACAAGTGTTTTTACAACTTTTTACCCTCCCTCAGATCATACCCTGAATTTGGAAACAGAGCATTTCACCAGCATTTTTCCAACTCACTGGAGGCCATGCTAACACATTTGTCATGCTTTCTGTGTCAGTGAGAATTAAAGCCTGTCAAATCCCATATAATAGAGAAACACTTCAAGAATACTCAAGGCTCCAGGAACTCTCTCACTCTCTTTCTCTCATAGCTGTTGATTATGTATGTGTATGTATGTCTGTGCAGTGTGTCTGTCTGTATGTATGTTTGTGTGTGTCTCTGTGTGTGTGTGTGTGAAGCCATAGGTGTGAGATTCCATAATGCGGTCCCTGTCAGTCACGCTGACAGACATTCTGGCTGAGGTAAACGGGGAAGCACACACACGCTTGAGATTTCACACACTGATAACACACCTCCAGGTTGGTGTTTGCCTATCCTTCCAGGACGCAGACATCTTGTTAATCATGTTCGCTATGAGTCTTTAGACAAGGGTCTACGCTGACGATTTAAGGAGGTAACTCCGCAGCTTAGATAAATAAAGCAGCTTATATGAAAATTAGCCTACAGTCAGTTACAATACATTTGAACAGACATGCAAGGGTGGCGAAGTTGTTTTATAACAAGCACACCCAGGTAAAATAAGATGTCAACATTTCTAGTAAACACAAAACACGCTGTAAGGCCAAACACTACTGGCGGCGCCTGATGCACATCGACACCAAAGTTTAGAAATGTTTTCTATCTCTTGACCTTTAAATCCATAGACACGAATGTCATCGCCAGTGGGCTGCTGGTCTGTATTGTACAGTATATTGACAAATATGACTAAAGTGACTAAGTAAGCTTTAAAGTGTTATAATGACCATATATTAAAACTTTTAGAAGTATCTTGTCATAAGTCTGTTAATGTCAATATGCCTCCCCTTCATTTCTCTCTCTTCTCACACACACACACACACCGACTCTGGGAAAAGGAGCGTTTCATGGGAAAGCCTGGAGGACACAGCTTGTGGGGAGTGAGTGACACAGGCATAACTCCGACATCACGCTGTGTCCCCTGATTTTAGATTAAATTTACAGTGAGCACACATCATTAGTACTCACGTGAGGATCAAAGTGGCGCCGAGACACAAGTGTTTTTACAACTTTTTTACCCCCCCCTCCTCAGATCATACCCTGGAATTTGGAAACAGAGCATTTCACCAGCATTTTTCCAACTCACTGGAGGCCAAGTGCTAACACATTTGTCATGCTTTCTGTGTCAGTGAGAATTAAAGCCTGTCAAATCCCATATAATAGAGAAACACTTCAAGAATACTCAAGGCTCCAGGAACTCTCTCACTCTCTTTCTCTCATAGCTGTTGATTATGTATGTGTATGTATGTCTGTGCGTGTGTCTGTCTGTATGTATGTTTGTGTGTGTCTCTGTGTGTGTGTGTGTGAAGCCATAGGTGTGAGATTCCATACGTGTCCCTGTCAGTCACGTTGACAGACATTCTGGCTGAGGTAAACGGGGAAGCACACACACGCTTGAGATTTCACACACTGATAACACCTCTCCAGGTTGGTGTTTGCCTATCCCTCCAGGACGCAGACATCTTGTTAATCATGTCTGCTATGAGTCTTTAGACAAGGGTCTACGCGCTGACGCAAGGAGGTAACCCGCAAAGCGAGATAAATAAAGCAGCTTATATGAAAATTAGCCTACAGTCAGTTACAATACATTTGAACAGACATGCAAGGGTGGCGAGTTGTTTTATAACAAGCACACCCAGGTAAAATAAGATGTCAACATTTCTAGTAAACACAAAAAACACGTTGTAAGGCCAACACCCACTGGCGGCGTCTGATGCACATCGACACCAAAGTTTAGAAATGTTTTCTATCTCTTGACCTTTAAATCCATAGACACGAATGTCATCGCCAGTGGGCGTTGGCCTGTATTGTACAGTATATTGACAAATATGACTAAAGTGACTAAGTAAGCTTAAAGTGTTATAATGACCATATATTAAAACTTTTAGAAGTATCTTGTCATAAGTCTGTTAATGTCAATATGCCTCCCCTTCATTTCTCTCTCTCTCACACACACACACAAAGAGAACATTATCCACCACCTCTTCCATGACTCTGAAACAGCATCCCCCTACCCTCATTCAATCAGCCCTGAAAATCAGACAAAAGGGAAGAAAGAGGAGGGAACTAGAAACAAAAGTAAACTGAAAGGAGAGGATAGTGTTTCACGGAAGACAGGAAAGCTGGTGGTACCATCTGCCTCTAAGGACTATGGGACTTCCTGTTGATTCCAAGGCAGTGTGGTGAAGATTGTGGTCTGGTGATTATCACCTGTTGGACTCTTTGACCCCAACACCTCATCGCTCTGCCTGTGTGTATGTGTGTGTGAAAGAGAGAGAAAGGATTTCATCTTTGTACATTGCAATAATATGCATTCTTCAATAATATACATGACTCTGCTTTAGTCTTCCTCTGGCAATGGTATCCTCTAGAATGCATCTGGTCTAGTATGGGGTTGGGTCCGTGCCAGATACGCTGCCCATTTGCTCTGAAGTGGGCTGTGATTCTCATGAATCTTAAGAGCAGATGAAAGCTGATTAGCAGGTGAAAAGCTCATTTAATTCAGGAAACTCTCTGAATATTTCACGTTCGAACTTTTTTAATCACCCGGCAAATTAGTCAAGTCAGTTTATTTCAAACAAGACTGTAGTTTCATTTGAATAGCTCAGAAGATGAGGAAGGCGACTGTCCCGCTTTATCTCACTACACTAACATAATTTTATAATTTTGTTACAGGATGTAGTGTTGACTGATATTAAAAATGGCCTTTCAATAGGTGGCATTGTAATTCAATACAGCGGTTGCAGCAGAGACTTTCTAATGAGGAGACGCATCATTCAAAAAATTCTCCATAAAAATGCATGGGGCTAGTATGTAACGCCAATATGACAGTTGTCTACACATATCCTGCCCCTTCCGTGGCAAAAAAGCCGACATGTGAATATTCATGTGATGTGTTGTGAATACATCGTGCCAATCATGTGTTGTGATCTCGCCACTGGAGCAAAGTTGGTGTCGTGACGCCTTTCTGCCGAATAGATGCCCGATAAGTGCCCAAAAAGCGTTACAATATGGCTGTCGAGTGGAGGAACTTGCCTAAAAAGGACTTTGGTTGCAGTGGATAAGCTTGAGCATTTCTGGTTGGTTCTTGAATGAGATCTGAATTTGGAGATACTGAAATATTAAAAGGTAATATCTAGCAACAAAAGAATGGTTCTAACCAGCATAAATTCCTCGCAGACCATCATTCGTAGACCTATATAGCATTCCTAACAATAGGTTTTTTTTTTTTTTTTTTGTCCACAGTACTATTTGGACAAATAAGTATTATTGGCCACTAAATGTAGGTCAAATTAAAGTCTTCAGTATACAGACCACCCTTTTCCTTTAATGTAAGCACGGTGAGAGAGAGGAGTTAAAAACCTATTCATTTTATTCGATGAAACTGTACAGATACAAATGAGACCGTGTCGCATCAAAAACAGATCAGGTAGAAAACAGCAAATATTTTCTTATAAATACATATATTCTTTTGCACAAAAATGTGACTATTTACATAACATGTATCTGTGCGAGTTTGCATAATCTTACAACTATTCACATGCATACAGCCTACCCTACAGTAAACCAACTGATATTTTAACTCCCATGGTGATTGTCTATGGGGTTGATGACTGTATGAGGAAGATTACTGTGTAAAAAAAAAAAAAAAAAAAAAAAAAAAAAAAATTTGAAACACTTTGTTAACACACATTTAAAACCAAACATGTTCAGTCAAAGGCAGGCTATGCCAAATGGTTTGAAGCGGAGACATTGCTATTAAACATAAAAAAAAATGTCTGTAAAATACAAAATTATCAAAATGTAGGGACAAGATCAATATGACAAGACAATGATAGACAAGTGCAAACAACAAAAAAATTATGTGGTATGGGCTTTGCAACTGAACAATTTTAAAAACAATAAAAGCTTACATAAAGTGAAAAATGATACAACATTAACTATGAAGCAGGGTTATGTTCACTGCAATTGGCACATTTCATATAGCCTATGGCACATTTTGAAGAAACAGTCCCGAATTCCTGGTCAGAATTCGCAAAACAGCATTATGTAAAATGTTCTTTGGATTAGTTCTTTTTTCCTATCAGAAAGTCTCTCGGCTTGTAAGGGGTTGAGGCCGGACGGTTCTCAGCTAAGTTTTAAGAGGCCTTGTCTTAGAACAGTCATCCTTCGCATTCGACACATGAGGGCCCCCTCCCTCATTATCGTTCATAATTTCAGCACTTTGTTAACTTAGGGGTGCAATTCAAATGTCTTTTTCCATACTCTGTACAATGTCGCAAGCATACAGACGGATTACACGGTCGTCTCGCCTTGGTTGCTGTTACTCAGTCGTTTGTAAAACCTGCGCCAAGACTGAAGCGTTTTGCCAGACCAGATCCAAAAGCCAGAGGTAATTCCCACGATCATGGTCATCAGGTATTTAATCATGAACACAGTGAAGTCCGGTGTCATGGGCGCAAAGTTGTTAACTGGGCACGGCACAGCGAAGCGCTTACACGTCTGCATGTGCCAGGTTTTTTCCCACTGCTCTCTGAAAGCCTGTTCGTAGAAGTAGCAGGCGATGACGATGGTCGCGGGGACTGTATACAGCACACTGAACACCCCGATGCGGACCATGAGCTTCTCTAGTTTCTCCGTCTTGGTCCCGTCATGCTTCATGATGGTGCGAATGCGGAATAGGGACACGAAGCCGGCGAGGAGGAACGACGTGCCGATGAAGAGGTATACGAAGAGGGGCGCCAGGACGAAGCCGCGCAGAGCATCCACGTTATAGATGCCCACGTAGCAGACACCGGTCAAGATATCACCGTCCACCTGACCCATGGCAAGGATGGTGATGGTCTTCACCGCAGGCACTGCCCAGGCTGCCAGGTGAAAGTACTGAGAGTTGGCCTCGATGGCTTCATGCCCCCACTTCATCCCGGCTGACAGGAACCAGGTGAGCGAGAGAATGACCCACCAGATGGAGCTAGCCATGCCGAAAAAGTACAGGATCATGAACAGGATGGTGCAGCCCTCCTTTTTGGTTCCCTGTGCCACCGTCCTGAAGGCGTCGTCTTTAAACTTGTCGATGCAGACCACTTTGTCTTCAAGGAGGAACCCTGCCGCGTAGGCCACGGCCACCATGAAATAGCAGCCGGACAGGAAGATAATGGGTCGCTCCGGGTACCGGAACCGCCTCATGTCCACCAGATACGTGAGCACCGTGAACAGGGTGCTCACGCAGCAAAGTATGGACCAAATCCCCACCCAGAGCCGTCCGAATTTCATCTCCTCTTCGCGGAAGTACATCAGGCCCAAGCTGTGGGGTTCCTTTGGCTCACAGGGGGCGCCACAGTCCTTCACCCCCATAAACTGGTAGTTGAGGTAGGGGGGGACGGAGAGCTGCAGCGGACACGTAAAAGGCTGGCTTGGTCGGTCACCAATGGGTGGGAGACGAGTGATCTCTGTTCGGATAGGCGTTGGGTCGGACGTGGGGGTATCGGTGTCGGTGGTGTTTTGACCCACGCATATCTCTCCGGCTCCGTGCACCGGGAAGTTCTCGCAGCGCAATCTCTCCGGCCACTGGAAACCGAACTTGTTCATGAGCGCCTCGCAGCCTTGTCGTGCCCGTTCACACAGCGACCTGCACGGTGGGATGGCTTGCTCAAGCACTGTGCATACTGGTGCGTACATAGAGCACAGAAAAAACTTAAGGTCCGGTGAGCACTGCACCTTTACCAGTGGGTAGAACTGGTGTACCTCCAAACCGGCGTCTTCTTGGTTAGTGTGACCCAGAAGATTTGGCATAATGGTCTGATTGTAAGCGATGTCTGTGCACAGGGGGATCGAAATAGGTTGACAAAAGCCGTGCTCCGGTACAGAAATGCCCTTCTCTCCGTGGTACTGACCGCCACACGGTTGAAACAGCAGGAACCCTACCACCAATGCGCACCTCGCCAATAGAACAAAGTCCCAGGTTTTAGTTACCGCCATGATGATGAATGGCTAACACACTCAGCACAGTGAGATTTAAAAAGTTGCCTTTGCTTCGTGTAACGAGGGTTCCTAATGAAATAAATAATTTTTTTGTAGTTTCCTTTCTAGTTTTGGCAAAATGGTTTTCAATAGAACAAATAGGCTACAGGCTACCTTAAGCGTTTTTTTCAGCTGCACAGGGTATCCTTCACATTCCTTTATCCCCGTAGTTCAGCCACTCAAGGAAAATGGTGGATAGTTAAGTTTTCCATGCTCCAATTAAAATGTGCAAAGAAAAACAAGTCCGACCGAATGAACAACGTGGATGCGCAGAAGTTTCTAACGCTCTTCAAGTTGTTATAATCCTTTTAGCGATGTACTTGATACCGTTAGTTACCGCAGAGTCATACGTGTAACGTTGTGGATCAATTTTCCTCTGGATTCACTGTGTCCACTACTTAAGTAGGCAAGCCACTCCACCGAAAAGTTTAGTCGAATCCGCATGGCATTCCAGCACTCCTTTACGTGAAGAAAATGTGTGCCTGTGCCGAACAATCTTGACAATAGAAAGTTCTGAACTATCCTACATTGCACAACGACCCACAATGGACATGAGTGTACCGGATTTATGAGCTTTCCTCTAGCATCAACGCCTATCTTCGCTCTAAAAAGTTTCTACATTGGCTCCACAATCCCGAAGAGATGATACGCCGGTTTCTAGAAGCCCCCCATTCACAACACCTCGACTCGCACTGTGGGGCGCCTTGAAACTTAGTCCTCTTGGCCAATCGCATGCTTTGTTTTTCTTAGCCCTACATCTCCCATTGGACATCGGATTCGAGACCGAAAGGGCGGAGATGTTGGAAGTTTCTTTAATGAAGTGCTTTTTCGAATTATGTTGCTATAAAGATTCCCGTGTGACTTCAGAATAAGCTTCATATCAAACTCTTTTGGTTGTTGGTAAAAGAAACGCATTGTTTTATTTGCACAGTCTTATTTTTGAAAGCGCAGTTGCGCATTTGAACCCCCAAATCTGTTACGTTGGTGTCTTATTTCGAGGTAGAGTGAAAAAGCCCCTCATTGTTTCCAGTAGGCTTATAGATTTGTGGAAATCGTAGATAAACCAACTCCACACGACTTTTTTTTTAATTAACTACCAAAAGCAACATGAATGTATTTCTTAATTGAATATACCAAGTCACCCATTCCCTTCTCCAAATGTGCACCCAGACTATGACCAGACTATATCTGTTTTAGAATTGTTAATTCCATTAGGGGCCAATGCTATTTTTTTTTATTTGAACATCATTAAATTAACTGACGCATTGCAAAACCAATTAAGTTAAAGCCAATTTGGCATCACCTCGATAACGAGAAGCATTTTGGCCGCTAATCAGTATAACAAGAAAGGTGATGAAGAGGGAGGAGTTACCACATAACTGCAAACAAATGCAACGTGCCACAAACGAGAAATTCGAGTCGGAAAATTAACATTTGGTCTGGTCTTTCCTGAGAGACCTTGTTAATATTTAAGGTAAAGTATGGAAAAGTATTGTGGGATTTCCATCTTTAGTATGATAGTGACACTAGCCTACAGGAGTGTTTACACCCAACATAAGCACACTTTAAAAAATAAATGTGTCTACATATTTACAAGCCTTTTATGTGTTACTTGATTTCCATTGTATGGTGTTTGATTTTAACATAGTTTCTGCATGGAATTTTGCTTTATTGTAAAATGCTACTATCTTTAATATATTTTTTAAATGCCATGTAGTGAAACATGTCATAGTATGTCTTAGTAAGTCTAGGAACATATTTCATAATGATGCAAATGATTCATGACACAAGTGGGCCAAAAACCTGCATTACTGAGCGATAGCCATGCCAATGTATTGCTGAAGGGGGAAAGAAGGCAGAAATAATTTACAGCTGAGACAGTGTGCTTCCTCTTCCATAGACGTGTAGTGGGTGCAGGTTAGTGCAAGAAGCCAGTCCAGTGACAAACCACCATAATAATGGTTATATTTATAGATCTGTTTACGGCAGAGAGTGGGGACGGTCGGCGCTAAATCACAGTGGAATGCAGGAACTCTGGGCTTTGCTGCTGCAATCCTTCACGTGGGATTAAGGAGTATGGCTAATGATGTGTGGGTTAGGAGGAACCATAGACTGTTATTATTGCAAATATCCCATTGTACCCAGAATGCATGCATGTGTGTGTGTGTGTGTGTGTGTGTCTTGTCCCGAAATGTGATCATGCAAAAGAAGTCTGCAGGTTGTTAATGACGGAATCAACCCTTCTTCTTCTGTTTGTGTTTGAGAGATAATGTGTGGAGTATAATGTGGCTCTCAGGTCACTCCCATGCCTGAGGGCCTGTCCTTTAGACAAAGGAGATGATCAGGGCTTAGATGTTGGGTTACTCTGGGAACAGGTGGGATTCTACAGCCACCCAGCAGCTGACTCCTAATCAGACAGCACAGTGAGTTTCGGAAGCCAGGGGATGCTAAACAGAAAATTGGCATCGTGTCCACCCAGAATCAACCATATTTGGCTAAGCCTCTGCCATTTTTTAGCTTCTGACTGAGCAAACGCTGTCCTTTTATTATTATCCAATTATGTCATCGGATCAGACTGATTAAGGCTGGACCACGGCCTTGTATGTCCCAAACCCCGGTCACTTCAGGGCTTGATGTTGGCTTGCTGTTCACAATTCCCAGAACGTTTTAAAGAAATCTCAACATTTGTCACCCTTAGATTATGATTTCAACACACACAGAGAGAGAGAGAGAGAGAGAGAGAGAGAGAGAGAGTAGATTAATTAGGCATGTATTAGAGGTTGTGTAAACTCTGGTGTTGCGAAACAATGAGAAGAAAGCTCTTATCCCTCTATCTATCTCTTCTCATATCCCTCTCTTATGAACCATTTTTCCTCTCTTTTCTCAATCTATCTACCATTTTCCCTCTTTCCCCTTTCTGTATCTTTCTCCACTTCTCTGTGTAAGCACAGTTTCTCTCTCTCCTTCTCTCCTTTTCTTGTCCTGAGTTTTCACTGTTCTGTTTTGGCAGATCTCTGTTTAAGGAGCCTGCTCTCCTTCTCCTCCCCCACCACCTTTCACAGCCCCTCCAGTATCCAGAGAGGGAAGTGCTATGTGGGGTGGTGGCCCTGGAGGTCTGCTTACACACACACACACACACACACACACACACACACACACACACACACACACACACACACACACACACACACACACACACACACACACACACACAGACCAGTGTCTTGTTTTGCACACAGTCCACAGGCCCAGAGGGGAAAAGCTACTGTAAGAGACAGAGCTCTGTGTAAGGACAGTAAAGCTCAAGAACTTATCAAATCCTCTATCTGTGTGTGTGTGGTGAATCTACAGTGTGAGTGTGTCTGTGCACGTGTGTGTGTGTGTGTACATGTCTGTGAGACAGAGGGAGAAGAGAGAGGAGGAAGGATGAGGTAGGGATAACCTCTCCCTCACCTCAGTGCCCCCACACCCTGCACCCTCCTTTGCACCTCTGTGTCGTCCATTCTACTGACAGACACATTTTCAGCATTCGCTGGCTACTCCTTTCCACCTCCCTGTAAGCACACTGTAAAAAGTTAACATGGCATTTAATTTTAGCAGTGCTAACCTAAACACACACACACAACACAACACAAAAACACCCCTCCACCCATGCTACACGAGTGACCCCAGCTTAGTAGTGAGAGCGTAGTTTTCAAGCCAACCCTCACACATGACCTCTTTCTCTCTTTCTAACAACAACATGTTATTCCTAACACCACCACGTTGCTGTCTCATGGTTAAAGTAAGCATAACAGATTCACCATTTGGATTCAGCTTCCTGTGGTCTCTGGAACGAGAAGGCCCTACCAGGACTGCTTTCTAATGGGAAGCTTATTATATCTGTAAATATAGTTTAAAAGTCGAGAGAGGAGTTAATGAATGTCGATAAATGTGATAACAGAGAAGTCAGTGCATATAGGCCTTTTGGAAGTTCTCGTTTCTAAAGGTTATGTTGTGTGGAGATGTCATTAGTGGGGATCATAT
Source organism: Alosa alosa (assembly GCF_017589495.1). Taxonomy (NCBI): domain Eukaryota; kingdom Metazoa; phylum Chordata; class Actinopteri; order Clupeiformes; family Clupeidae; genus Alosa; species Alosa alosa. Next base: position 17,173,913 of record NC_063211.1, on the reverse strand, counting down.
CCCCACAGGCGACAAATTGGTGGCATTGAGTGGAGGATGGGGACCTAAGACTTTGGATCACTAAAACCAGGAGACTTTTACAGAGAGGAGGAAGCAATTAGTCAATATTGAAACTGCTGAGATCTGAATTATGATTAAGGGGAACTGAATGAATGAAGGACATAAATAACAAACACTTTTCTGGTTAAATATAAAAGATATATTTCACAGATACTAATTATGTTTTGTGCTTTTCAAAATAAGTGAAAAAGGATCTCACTTTAGGCTTGCAATTTTTATTTTTATTTTGCCCATATAGAACCTTAAAGCAACACCAAAGAGTTTTTTGTACCTTCTAATAATGTTTCCAAAATCATTTCAGTGGTTCATCAACTCGTAACAGGGTGAACTGCACTTCTGCATTTGCTTTGCGACCCTCTATCGGCTATAACCGCACTATGCAAGTTTGCCAGATCGGGTAGCGGATCTGTAGTTCGATGGAATGAGAGATAAGAAACTACAAATTTGACTTGCTTCTGATGTTGTCATACTTTCATACTTTCATAAAATCATGTGACATACTCTACCTTGTCTGTGGACATCGTTATTTGCAAAGCCGGTGCTGGAAAATCAAATAACGTGCGTGCGACAGAGGAAAAGTGCTTTGGTGTTGCTTTAATCCAAGATTCACTTTATTGTCATTTTCATGTGTACTTACATACAATATTGTTCCACCAGCTTGTGTCAGTAGAGAAGACAACAAATAAGAAACATGATAAAATATACTAAAATAACAGGGAAATAAATAGATAAAATCACATAAAATACAGCATATGGACATGTAGGAGGAGCTTGGGCAGTGCAGTGAAGAGTAGCAGCTTGTGCAGAATAGCAGGACAGTACTGTATGTAAAGTGCAAGTGCAATGCAGTCAAGTAGTAGCACATATCTGTAGTCCAAACAAAGAGCATTTCAGGCAGGTAGCAGCATTGTATGAGAGGTTGGGCTGGGATTCTCATACTCACACAGTTGAGAAGCATGGCATGGCAGTGGGAGGGGCCACAGTCCATTTAAAATCAACAGTTTTTAATCGTGTTGGAGAAACGCTGTCAGAGATAACTGTTGAAGAGATCCTCTGTTGTTAACAATTTCTGAATAATGGCAGAAATGTCGCCACTTGCTGCCATAGGTCACAAAACAATCTGATTTCTCTCTGACACTCTGCCTCTTCTGTTTAGACAAGGGAACGCTGCATGATGACGTCCATTCTTGTTGTGATTATTGTGTGATCTCTGTATTAAAAGGGCTTCAGTTTAGTCAGTGGTTTAGTTTAGTCTTAGGGCTCACACTCGGGGCAGGGATAAAAGTGGGTGAAGTGGATCTCTTTTATCTCCTGCTCTTAGGCTATACATCCACAACGGTGTTTTATAACAAAAATGGAATAGTGGATGTAGTCTTAGTCTGTGTCCTTCATGTTTTAAGGGATCACCTATAAAGAGGCCCCCCAGTGAGCCTTGGACCACCAAGGAAGCAACCACATGCCATCTCTCTACAGCCTATCTACACTATCACCTAAAACCCCCAACTCTCAGTGGTACCATCAGTCCCTTTGACACTGGAAGCATGACCCCTATCGTGCCTTGTTTCTCCACTCTGCTCTGAAGAGCAGAAGGCTGAGCGTTCAGATTCTGATGCCTCTTCAGAAGCCATCTGCATCTGCAGGCTCCTCAAACGATCACAGAGCAGCCATCACAGCAAGGGTGGGCCAGGGTCTCGGTAGGCCAAACCAGCCGATCAATAAATGATGTGCTGCCAGGGTTCATCAGAGTGGACGCGGCACTGTTTGGCGATTGATTATTAATAGACAGAGGCCTGCGTTGCCATCAATAAGAGAAGTCAGCCCGCATGCCTGCCTGCTCACGCAACCACCTCCTAGCCTCATTAAATATAGATCACAGAGCGACAGGCGGGGGGTCTGCCCCATATGTTCTTTCCACGTTGCCATGAGGTTTATTGGATGTTATTCATTTATTTTACAACTACCAGACGTGCGTCAAACCTCATGCAATTCATCGTCAGCAGAGGACTGAGCGCTGTCCACGATGAGTGTGAGCCCAATCCAAACTTTTGAGTATTTTTTAATCTGGTTTTGATTCAAAACATGAAGCTTTGGATCATGACTCCTCACTCATGTTGATACTGTGGTTGTGTGTCTCCCTGTACTTGTTGATAATGTGTGTGTATGTGTGTGTGTGTGTATGTTTAGCAATTGTGGCAGTGTGTGAGTGTTTATATATGGTAGAGGCCTTGGTTTGACTGTGTTTTCTCTGTGGTAGGGAGAATTAGGCCAGGAGAGATGGGTAAACAGGCTTTGAGGGGTGAGGTTTCAGAGGGAGAGAGGGAGAGAGGGACAGAAACAGACAGAGTGGCAGAGTGAGACAGAGGAAAGAGAAACACAGAAAGAGAGGCATGGAAAAAGAGAACAATTTTAAAGTTTTAGAAAAGCCTTTTAGAAACATAGAAAAGCCTGTAAGTCCGCAATGAACCAGTACCAGATCAAGCCCAAAATCATCTTTTAGAGACAGATCCAACTGTAGCCAGACCTGAATTCTAGATACACATGTAACAGCATACATGTTCTGGAGACAGATCCGTCAGCATCCAGAAACCATTGTTACGAAGAGGTCGAGGCACAGCATCTTAACTAAAGCTACGTTGAATGTCTGATGTCACTGAATGTCTGATGAAGGGCTAGGGGCCCGAAATGTTACACGTGGAGATATAGCCTACCTTTAAAAAACCGCTAATGAGCAGATTCTGGTGTGCGGACTCAACGTTCTTTTACATAATGTTTATGGCTGACCTAGGTCCGCAACATAACCTGAATGGAAAAATCCCAAACGCTAAACTACACACTGGCCTACGTGATGTGCAGAGGTGGAAGTAAGACCTAGATTAGCCACAGGTAGTGACATCACTGAAGCCCCGCCTGTAAGTCAGTGCTTGCCCCACCATGTGACCCTTACCTACCCTAACACCATAGCCATTTTCCAAAGTCAAGGAAGCATACTCAACGGCCACCTTTTCAAGGACGCCACGTTATCGAAGTCCGCTGAGCACTGTTGCAATGTCAAGAAAACAGCATTCAGAAACCATGTTCTAAAGACACAGATATGACAGCATTCAGAAACCATGTTCTAGAGACACAGATATGACGGCATTTAGAAACCATGTTCTAAAGACACAGATATGACAGCATTCAGAAACCATGTTCTAAAGACACAGATATGACAGCATTCAGAAACCATGTTCTAGAGACACAGACACACAAAGGGCCAAGAATCCACAGATCCAACAATTACAGTGACCAGAAACCGTGTTCTTGTGACACAGATCCGACAATGTCCACAAACATTGCTGGTTTTTGCC